>NC_138768.1:537100577-537583077 GCF_965119305.1 Pelophylax lessonae | reverse complement strand
GTTTGCCTTATTTATTGCATGGATTTTTTTAGGTTTGTCCTATTATTGCATGGGTTGTTTAGGGTTGTCCTAAATACTTATTGCATGAGTTGTTTAGGTTTCTCCTATTATTGCATTGATTGTTTAGAGTTCTATTATTGCATGGATTGTTTATGTTTCTCCTAAATACTTAATGCATGGATTGTTCAGGTTTGCCTTATTTATTTCATGAGTTTTTAGGTTTGTCCTATTATTGCAAGGATTGTTTAGGATTGTGCTATTATTGCATGGATTGTTTAGGATTGTGCTATTATTGCATGGATTGTTTAGGATTGTGCTATTATTGCATGGATTGTTTAGGTTTGTCCTATTATTGCATGGATTGTTTAGGATTGTCCTATTATTGCATGGATTGTTTAGGATTGTCCTATTATTGCATGGATTGTTTAGGATTGTCCTATTATTGCATGGATTGTTTAGGTTTGTCCTATTATTGCATGGATTGTTTAGGATTGTGCTATTTTTGCATGAATTGTTTAGGTGTGTCCTATTATTTCATGGATTGTTTAGGATTGTGCTATTATTGCATGGGTTGTTTGGGTTTGTCCTACTTATTGCATGGGATATTTAGGGTCGTTCTTATATTGCATGGATTGTTTAGGTGTGTCCTCTTATTATATAGTTTTGGTAAAGCTAAAGAAGATTGTAGAGAGGATGTACAATCAGATTGCACAGTGTATAACCAGCTAAAATGTATTGGTAGAGTTTACATTGTATGGATAAATTCGGCATACAGTGTGATTGTTTAGATTATCATGTTGTTTCACTGGTCCTTTGCATTCCTGCAGAATGCTTTTATTTATGATACGAATAGTATACGATGTATATAGGCTTTTCTAGTGATGTCTACATTTTATGAATGGCCTCATGGTATATGCAGCGTAGTCACCGATCTGAAGATGGTTGGTGTGCTGATTTTTGTGAAGGAATCAGAGAAGATAAATGTATGTGATTAGCATTTAATACCAGTGTTATTACATTGTTTACTCTCCTGAGCAGTTGTATCTCCCCCTCTCCCCGTGCTGTTTGCCAATTCCATATGCCATAAACTGCTTGTAATTGCGCCCGAGCCTGAATGCCATTCTGACGTATTCATCTGCCATCCGCTCCATAGAGAAGCAGAATAGGCTCATTGTGGGACGAGTGTACGGAGTAATTGATGCCAAATCACTATCAATGGCAGAAAAGAGCTCTCAGGCAGTCAGGTTAGTAACAAGTGCGCCTTGACAAAGGACTTCATTTATCAGAAACAAAACAAAGCACATTAGGGAGAAGAAAAGTAGTTAAAAGGAGCAAACATACCAAAAGACTACAAAAAGCCCTCCCTGCTGCCTACCCCCCTGGATGGCATGTGGTTGAATGCTTGCAGCCTTCTGATCAGCAGAGCTGTGTCATCTCTGCAGAGCATTGCACATGGCCAGGGGAACAATTCACTATTATCAATGTGTAATTCTATTATCAGGGAGCTCTCAGTATGCTGGAAGACAGATGAACTCTACACCTGGCTCCATACAGTAACCAGACTGAAGGCATTTCCCGGGGAGCTATGTTTGCATGTGCTTGTTGGTTACTTTATTCAATTAAACACAATTTATAATTAATCACTTGTACTTCTCAGTCACCCTTGTCCCTAGGAAAGTCGTTGGGATTTATTAAAAGACCTACTGCAAAGAAACAGCATCTAGCACATTGCTCCAGCAGATCGGAGACTGAAGGGTTGTAAATGAATTGCGATCGGTTGCGATACTACAGGTCTTTGGGCTGTGATTTTTAATAGGTCACATAAAGACTAATTCCCTTACTTTACTTCTGGCAAACTAATATTAACACATTAACTTTGCAGATAGTGGGGTGGATTTACTAAAGGCAAATAGACTGTGCACTTTGCACAGTGCAGTTGCACTCTGCACATTTGCTCCAGAGGTTAGTAAATGAGCAGATGCTCTTGCATCATCCAATCATGCGCAAATAAAAATGCTGTTTTTTTATTGTATTTTAATTTTCCTTGCACGTGATTTGTGGTTCTTTGCAAAGTGAAGTTTTACCTCATTTACTAAGCTCTGGAGCAACTTGACTTTGCAAAGTGCACAGTCTACTTTCCATTAGTAAATCAACCCCTAAATCTGTGTTCACTACATGCTTTGAGACCCTCTGTGCTGTGCAAGTTGCACTCTGCAAGAGCATTTGCTCCAGAGCTTAGTAAATGAGCAGATGCTCTGCTGAATTCCATCATCCAATTATGCGCAAAAACAAAACTGCTGTTTTTTATTTTATTTTATTTTATTTGCTCGTGATTGGGTATTCTTTGCAGTGTGGTGCTTTACCTCATTTACTAAGCTCTGGAGCAACTGCACTTGTAGAGTGCACAGTCTTTTTGCCCTTAGTAAACCAACCCTAATGTTTGTTACCTGCACTGTGCTCCAATCTATTTACAGACTCTAAGGGGAAGATTTACTAAAATCAGCACACACAGAATCTGGTGCAATTGTGCATAGTAACTGATCAGCTTCTAGGTTTAAATGTCAAAGCTTAAAGTGGTTATAAAGGTGTTTTTGTTTTAAAGGGGTTGTAAAATCAGAAGGTTTTTTTTTTTTTCTTAATGCATTCTATGCATTAGGATAAAAAGCCTTGTGACTGCAACAGCCCCCCCCCCCCCTCAGCCCCCCTAATACTTACCTGAGCTCCCTCTCTATTCAGCGATGTCCACGAATGCTTCAGCCATCCCATCTGGGACTCTCTCCTGATTGGCTGAGAAACAGCAGTGGCTCCATTGGCTCCACTGCTGTCAATTAAACTCAGCCAATTAGGAAAGATAGGGGGCGGGGCAGAACGGCAGCCCCGCCGATACACAGAGCTGCACCACAGCTCTGGTGCCCCCATAGCAAGCTGCCTGCTGTGGGGGCACTCTGCAGGAGGTAGGGGCCAGGAGCTCCAGCCAGGGACCCGAGAAGAGAAGGATCTGGGCTGTGTTGTGCAAAACCAATGCACAAAACAGGTAAGTATAACATGTTTGTTATTTTATTAGGAGAAAAAAAAAAACAAGATTTTTCAATCACTTTAAATACAGAACATCTCTATACTTACCTGCTCTGGTAAGTATAACAGGTTTGTTATTTTAATAGGAAAAAAAAAACGAGGCTTTACAATCACTTTAAATACAAAACATCTCTATACCTACAACTGCTCTGTGCAATGGAATTGCACAGAGCGCGTTTTCAAACCTCTTCTTCTCCGGGGCCCCCACCAGTGCTCCTGGCTCCTCCTCTCTGTCCACTGCTCCCACGGGAAGCTGCATCAAATGGGGGCACTTGTGCATGTTCGCTCTCGAGCCCTTCTGCTGCGTCTATTGTCACAGACAGCGGGACTTGGCCCCATCCCCACTCCCATGACACTGGATTTGATTGGCAGCATTGGGAGCCAATGACTACTGGTGACCAAGCAAAGCCAGTGGCACCTGGAAGTGAGGAAAGAGAAGAGCTGCAGGCGGGTACAAAGCTGGATCTTATGAGGGCCTAGGTAAGTAAAAGGGGGGGGGGGATACTAATGCCTCAAATTTTTTACCTTAATGCAAGAAATGAACTAAGGTAAAAAATGTTTAGATTTTAGAACCACTTTAATTGAACAAGCAGAAGTTGGAAGCTGATTGGTTACTATGCACAGCTGCAACAAGATTCTGTGCACCGCTTCGGTTTTAGTAAATCTCCCCCAAAAATTCTTGAGCTGCACCGCATGGAAAAATGATCCAGTTGCTGCAATGTGAGAAACGAAGGACTCATGAAATGTTTGTGTGAAGAATAATTTATTACAACTGTATACGTCAACTGTACCCGACCAACTCCCATAGAGACAAGCAGGGCTTCAACATTTCCTACCGTTTACATAAATACAAAAAAGTTATTAGAAAATGATTAGAGCAAGATAGGTAGTCTGCTGTTTTCTAAGTGTATGATGATTTGGCTTTGTCTACACCTTAATAACTGTGAAAACTGCAACGAAGTTCTGTAAACCATACCAAACTATCAAGAAACCATTACTTCCAACAGCAGCAGCAGTAACAGGGTAGTAGCAGCAACATTGTAGTTTTAGTAGTTATAGTGACAGCAGTATTGGGCATAGTAGTAGTAACAGTGTAGTAGTAGTTTGTCAGTAGTAGAAGTAGTAGCAGCAGCACTATTAACCACTTAAGCCCCGGAAGATTTTACCCCCATTCCCACCACGGGGTATTTTGCGATTTGGCACTGCGTGACTTTAACGGACAATTGCGCGGTCGTGCGACGCTGTACCTAAACAAATTTGGCGTCCTTTTTTTCCCACAAACAGAGCTTTCTTTTGGTGGTATTTGATCACCTGTGCGATTTTTTGATCACGCGCTATAAACAAAAAAAGAGCGTAAATTTTGCAAAAATAGCAATATTTTTCACATTTTTTATATGAAATTCCCCCCCAAAAAAATGTAAAAATCAAAATTTTTTAACATTTTCGGCCAATTTGTTTTATGCTACCTATGTTTGGTAAAAAAAATCGCAAAAAGTGTGTTTTGATTGGTTTGCGCAAAAGTTATCGCGTTTACTAACAAAGGGAAAGATTTTTGTCATTTTTGTTGTTTTTTTTTTTAACGCGTAATGGCGGCGATCTGCGATTTTTTTTGCGGTACTGTGACATTGGGGCGGACAGATCGGACCCTTGACTGACATTTTTGACACTTTTGGGGTTACCAGTGACATTTCTACAGTAATCAGTGCTATACATATGCACTGTTACTGTAAAAATACACTGGTAGTGAAGGGGTTAACTTTATTTGGGAGGGAGGGGCTGTGTGTGTCCCTAGGGGCGTGCTTTCTACTGTGATTGGCTGTAGCTTAAGCTGTAAGGACACTGATTAACGGATCTACATAGTAGATCCGTGTGATCAGTGTTTTTACACCGAGGAGAATGACAGGTGGCTTGTTTACACAAGCTGCCTGACTTTCTCCCTCTCCCCTGCCGATTTCCGAGTGACCGGCGGACATTGGGTCCGCCGGTCACATGCGCGGGGGGGTCCGTGACCACGCGGGAGTGGGAGCGCGCCTCCGGGGGCGCGCGCTCGCTCCCTAGACCCTCACAAGCTAGTGACGTAGCCCTACGTCACTTTGCCTGTGAGGGGCTGACTGCCGACGTAGATCGGCGTTAGGCAGTCGGCAAGTGGTTAACATAGTTATTACAGCAGCAACACAATCACAGCAGTAACAGCATCAGCAGCAGTGTAGTAGTAGTAGTAGTAGTAGTAGTAGTAGTAGTAGTAGTAGAAGTATCAATAGTAGATGTAGTATTAGTAGCAGTAAAATAGTAGTAGTAGAAGTAGCAGTAGGAGAAGAGTATCACCAGTAGTTGTGGCACCTGTAGAGTAGTAATAGTAGTATTAGCAGTAGTAGACATAGCAGCAGTAGAGTAGTAGTAGCAGTATTAATAGCAGAGTAATTGTGTAAGCATTTATAGCAGCAAGAGTAAATAAATAGTAGTAAAAGTAGTAGTAGTAATAACAGCAGCAACTGTAGATGTAGTAGCATACACAAAATAGTAGCAACAGTAGCATAATATCAGTAGCAACAGTAACAGAAGTAGTAGTAACAGTAGCAGTAACAGAACAGTAGTAGTAGTAGCAACAACAATAGCAGAGTAGTAGCGGTGCTGGTAATAGTAGCAGTAGTAAAAGTATTAGTAGCTGAAGTAACAGAGTAGTAATAGAAGTAGTAGCGGCTGTAATAACAGTTGCAGCAGTATAGACATAACAGCAGCAATAGGAGCACAGTAGCATTGGCTGCAATAAAGGAGTAAGTAGTAGTAGCAATAGCAGCAGCAGAGTACTAATATAATTAGCAGTAGCAGTTGTGGCAGCAGAGTAATAGCAGACTAGTAGTAGCAATAGTAATTTTGTAGTTTCAGCAATAACTTTAACAGAGTACTGGAAGTAGCAGAGTTCTAGTGCAGCTATAGCAGAGTGTTAGTAGTAGTGGTAGTAATAGTAGTAGTAGTAGCCAGTACCAGGGCAGGGTTTCCCAGAGCCCAGGGCAAGGATGCAGAACTGCCCCTCCCCCACTAATAATACATGCTGTAGAATGGGTGTGCCACCCTGCGTCCATTTTTTGCCCCTTTGCTTCACTGCGCCTAGGGCAACTTTCCCTCCTGCCCCCCCATTGTCCAGGCCCTGGTAGTAGCAACAGTAGTAGGAGCAGCAGTAGTAATAGTAGTATAGCAGCAGCAGTTGTGATAATAGTTAATAAATAGTAGTGGTTGATGTAGCAGGAGCAGAGTTTTTGTTGTGTTACTGGAAATAATATTGTATTATTCTTATATTGGTAGCCATTATCTTAAAGCTGAATTGATTTTAATATAACAAAGTATATAGAAAGGAACATAGATTACACTAGCCAAGAACTGTACAGTACAGTGGGGATCGAAAGTTTGGGCACCCCAGGTAAAAATTTGTATTAATGTGCATAAAGAAGCCAAGGAAAGATGGAAAAATCTCTAAAATACATCAAATTACAGATTAGACTTTCTTATATTATGTCAACAAAAGTTCGATTTTATTTCCATCATTGACACTTTCAAAATTACAGAAAACAAAAAAATGGCGTCTGCAAAAGTTTGGGCACACTGCCGAATTTATAGAATGTACTGCCCCATTTGCAAGGCTGAGACCTGCCAGTGTCATGGATTGTTCTCAATCATAATCTAGGAAGACCAGGTGATGTCAATCTCAAAGGTTTTAAATGCCCAGACTCACTCATCTGACCTTGCCTCAACAATCAGCACCATGGGATCTTCTAAGCAGTTGTCTAGAAAACTGAAACTGAAAATAGTTGACACTCACAAAGCTGGAGAAGGCTATAAGAAGATAGCAAAGCGTTTTCAGATGTCAATATCCTCTGTTCGGAATGTAATTAAGAAATGGCAGTCATCAGGAACAGTGGAAGTTAAAGCAAGATCTGGAAGACCAATAAAAATATCAGACAGAACAGCTCGCAGGATTGTGAGAAAAAAAATTCAAAACCCACGTTTGACTGCACGATCCCTCCAGAAAGATCTGGCAGACACTGGAGTTGTGGTACACTATTCCACTATAAAGAGATACTTGTACAAATATGGTCTTCATGGAAGAGTCATCAGAAGAAAACCTCTTCTACGTCCTCACCACAAAAATCAGCGTTTGAACTTTGCAAATGAACATATAGACAAGCCTGATGCATTTTGGAAACAAGTTCTGTGGACCGATGAGGTTAAAATTGAACTTTTTGGCCGGAATGAGCAAAGGTACGTTTGGAGAAGAAGGGGCACAGAATTTAATGAAAAGAACCTTTGTCCAACTGTTAAGCATGGGGGTGGATCAATCATGCTTTGGGGTTGTATTGCAGCCAGTGGCACAGGGAACATCTCACGAGTAGAAGGAAAAATGGATTCAATAAAATTTCTGCAAATTTTGGATGGTAACTTGATGCCATCTGTGAAAAAGCTGAAGTTAAAGAGAGGATGGCTTCTACAAATGGATAATGATCCTAAACACACCTCGAAATCCACGGGGGATTACATCAAGAGGCGTAAACTGAAGGTTTTGCCATGGCCTTCACAATCTCCTGACCTCAACATAATTGAAAATCTATGGATAGACCTTAAAAGAGCAGTGCGTGACAGACAGCCCAGAAATCTCAAAGAACTGGAAGACTTTTGTAAGGAAGAATGGGCAAAGATACCTCAAACAAGAATTGAAAGACTCTTGCCTGGCTACAAAAAGCGTTTACAAGCTGTGATACTTGCCAAAGGGGGCAGTACAAGATGTTAACTCTGCAGGGTGTCCAAACTTTTGCAGACACCATTTTTTTTTGTTTTCTGTTATTCTGAAAGTGTAAATGATGGAAATAAAATCGAACTTTTGTTGACATAATATAAGAATGTCTAATTTGTAATTTGATGCCTTTTGGAAATTTTTCCATCTTTCCTTGGCTTCTTTATGCACATTAATACAAATTTTTACCTGGGGTGCCCAAACTTTCGATCCCCACTGTATAATATCTCCATTAAACAGAGCAGTTGTCAATATGTCTTTATTGGTGGGAAAGTGTCAAATGTCAGTTTGAACAACCACTATCCCCCAAATCCCCTCACCGCTATTAATCAAAACGAATAGCCAGCAAAATATGTCCCACTGTCATATCAACCTCTTAATCCTGGTAGTAATTCGCCAAAGCTACATTACACGAAGCCTCTATTAATCCCAACTTGATGCAGCAGATCCCATTCCTGTCCCCTCCAGTGTGCAGCATGATTTTAGTATTGCTGATTGTGCCTAAGCAGCCAGACAGAGGAGCATTACCCTGATAAAAGCTGGATTCATAGAAGCCTTTTTTTCTGTAATTAAATGAAATAACTGAGGCATTCATGGAAAAATTAACCAAGAAAAAGTGTATGCTTGTTTACATAGTGGAGTGTAATGCTGATACACAACCATTGAGTCAGTGAAGGGTTTCAAATGCTTAGAAGTGAAGTGACCTAATTCTGGCAGGGAGGCAAAGTCTGGGTGTCCACTATGAAGGTGACAAAGCTTGCAGTGACACTGAGATGGCCTTTACCAGCACAAGCCTCTAACACCCCCCCTCCTCCAGTTCACAGGCACTAATCAATAAATTCGTTGTTCCAGCAGGACACTAGTGCTTGGTAACATACGCCTTCTGTCCCCCACCCAACCATCAAGAGCCCCTCTTATGTCTTCTTCACACAATAGGGGAGCATAAAAACACAATGCACGGTGGAAATAATAAATGGGTCTAGCAAGCACAAACGGCGTTTTTTGCAGCTTTTGCCAATTATTAGCAGGATTTACATTCATGGCTCCAGCAGGACAAGAATGCGTCAATGGGATGGGCAAAATCTGGCTTGTGGTTTCATGGGCAGCCCCATTGTGAAATGTTTCTTAGAAAGTCCCAAGTTAAATCTGGATACACTTACACCAGCCTAATCCTTCTTTTATAAGACTTTCAGTTTGATGGTAGATTGTAGAGAAAAAAAATGGTAAAATAAAAAATATATGTTTCTGTACACTTTTACAAGTTTAAAACACTGGCGCTATATAATGAAATACTATTCCGGCATGGTTTGTGATTAGCACCATTTAATTATTATTTAATGGAACATATTCTAATTTAAAACTAATAAAAGTTTCCTTTTCATCTTCTTCAATCCTTTTGTGTGTATGAGGATGCGTGCTGTATTGCCCTTTTTTTTTCTTTTTTTTTTAGAAAGGTCATTCTTTCTTTTTCTTTTTTTTTGTTTAGCAATTGTTACAGCCATATAAAGCAGCCTTTCTTTTTTTTTTCACTCTCTATAGATGCACATATACAAGGGCCACTAAAGGATCCCTGTGCTATTCACTGATCTCTCATTTGTTCTGAAGTCCTAACAGGGGTGACCTTTTTTATGCAGTCTTCTGCCTTCCTACTTGGGCAGTGTATGTGGTGGAAGCAGATGGCTACTGATTGGGTGAGCTTTGTCCTTCTAATGCTGAATACTTTCTAGAAAAGGACTTTATCATGCTTCATTGGGCAGAGGAACAACGGATGAGATTTATGACTGGAGAAAATAAATCTACTTTTTTTCCCCTTTTTTTTTTCTCTCCTTTAAGTGGTTCAGTGCTCAGAATAATTCCCTGGCTATATCTGCTTTTGGGGTTTTTACTGTATTTGCAGTAGATCTGAATGAGAAGCAAATGATGCTCTCCTGTACTGCCTTAAAGGGGAATTATTATACTATTTAATATAAAATATGGATGCGAGGGTTAAAAAAAAAAAAGGGATCAGTGCCGCATCCTCCACCAAAATAAAAAAAAAAGCTTAAGGGGAATAATAACATCAACATGGGTTTATATTTTAACCAGTAAGCCACGGAAGATTTTACCCCCTTCCTGACCAGGGTTTTTTTTGCGATTTTTTACTGCGTGACGTTAACGGATAATTGCGCGGTCGTGCCACGCTGTACCTAAACGAATTTGACATCCTTTTTTTCCCACAAACAGAGCTTTCTTTTGGTGGTATTTGATCACCTGTGCGATTTTTTGATCATGCGCTATAAACAAAAAAAGAGCGTAAATTTAGCAAATATAACAATATTTTTCACATTTTTTTATATGAAATTCCACAAAAAAAAATGTAAAAATCAAAATGTTTTAACATTTTCGGCCAATTTGTTTAATGCTACATATGTTTGGTAAACAAAATCGCAAAAAGCGTATTTTGATTGGTTTGGGCAAAAGTTATCGCGTTTACTAACAAAGGGAAAGATTTTTGTCATTTTTGGTGGTTTTTTTTTTTAACGAGCAATGGCGGCGATCTGCGATTTTTTTTGCGGGACTGCGACATTGCGGCGTACAGATCAGACCCTTGACTGACATTTTTGACACTTTTGGGGTTACCAGTGACATTACTGCAGTAATCAGTGCTATACATATGCACTGTTACTGTAAAAATGACACTGGCAGGGAAGGGGTTAACTGTATTGGAGAGGGAGGGGTTAAGTTTGTCCTAGGGGCGTGCTTCTAACTGTGATGGGGCATGGCTACTAGTGTAAAAACAGAAATCAACGGTCCTACATAGTAGAACCGTCTGATCTCCATTTTTACACAGGGGAGAATGACAGGCGGCTTGTTTACATTAGCCGCCTGCCTTTCTCCCTCTCCACCGATGGTCGCCGAGTGACCGGTGGACATCGGGTCCGCCGGTCACACGCACGGACTTCTTAGGGAACGAGCCGGGGCGCGCGCGCCCGCTATTGGCTCACAAGCCGGTGACAGGCTAGTGACGTATATATACGTCACTTTGCCTGGCCAGGGCTGACCGCCACAGTATATGTACTTGCGGCGGTCGGCAAGTGGTTAATACCTTGTTCCTATGTACAGTTTACAGGAACATGCTAATTAACAGTCACATTTACTTATTATATATGCAGACAGTGGTTCTGCAGTTCTTGCAGTCTTAATAAACCTGAGTTCCACTCAAAAGTGCAACTTCCGCTTTAAGTGCTCCTGACCCCCAAATATGGCATTTCATTTTTTTTGGGGGGGTATCTAGTTTTGACAGGTACCCAGCTCCCACTTCCGCTCCGGTCGCCTAGGTGGCTCGAGCGGAAGTTCTCCTCTCCCCCCTCCCTCCCTGCAATCTTCTGGGACACGTCACAGGTCCCAGAAGATTTCCCAGCCACTAAGGCTGGCCATACATGTTTCTTGTACAATTTTAGATTTACCAAAATAATATGAGGTCAAAACTAAACAACACTTTCAATCGTATCCAATAAGGCAAGCCTTTGTATTACAAAGTTGAAGGTAAATTTAAAGAAAATTTCACAGAAAATTGTAAGAAAATTGTATAACGTATGGCCAGCACGACTCAGGCATGCGCAGTGCGTACCCAGCTGTGAAGCCGCAAGCTGTCACAGCCGGGATGCCGGCACCGTGGGGAGAAGAGGGAGAAAACTGATGCTCCCGCCGGCCGCATCACTGGATCGTGGCTGCTGACTTTTAATAAACACAAAAAACGGGTGGAACTCCACTTTAAACAGGTGCATCTTATAAAATTAAAATATCATCAAAAAGTTTATTTATTTCATTAATTCAATTCAAAAAGTGAAACTAATATATTTTATATAGATGCGTTACACACAGAGTGATATATTTCAAGTAATTATTTATTTTATTCTGATGATTATGGCTTACAGATAGTGAAAATCAAAAATTCTGTATCTCAGAAAATTAGAATATTACATAAGACCAATAAAATAAAGGGTTTTTAATACAGAAATTTTGGCTTACTGAAAAGTATGACCATGTACAGTATAGTATGCACTCAATACTTAGTCGGGGCTCCTTTTGCATGAATTACTGCATCAATGCGGCTTTGCATGGAGGCGATCAGCCTGTGGCACAGCTGAGGTGTTATGGAAGCCAGGTTGCTTTGATAGTGGCCTTTAGCTCGCCTGCATAGTTGGATCTGGTGTCTCTAATCTTCCTCTTGACAATACCCCACAGATTCTCTATGGCAGGCATCACTAAATGGTGGCCCGCGGTCCGGGTCCGGCCCCAATCACTCTCCCACCCAGCCCACATCGGTTGCACCATTTTGGAGCCTGTTCTTCTTTCAGCTGTCACACTTTCATCTTTGCAGAGCAGACAGCAGGAGGCTGGACAGTTCTGGAGGGAGGACGGGAGCTACCCGGGGTAAACAAGGCAGTGATTGGTTACTAAGATGAAGGACAATGTAAGCAACCAATCACCAGCTTGCAACTTCTGTCCCCTATTCAGACCTGCTGTGCCTCGCGTCCTCCCATCTGTCTAAGGTAGAGGAGACATATTGTGGGAAGGGGGAGAGGCGCTGTGTACTGCAATGAGAAGTACTCTACTGTGTGTGCGGGCTAAGTACTGTAATGTGTGTGTGGGGGCTAAGTACTGTAATGTGTGCGGGGGCTAAGCCCTGTAATGGGGGGGGGGGGGTTAAGGCTGAGTACTGTAATGTCGGGGGGGGGGGGCTGAAGACAGTAATGAGGTAATGAGGAGAACTGAGTACTGCAATGGGGGGGGGGGGGATCTGAGAACCAGTAATGTGGGGGACTGAGGACTGTAATGGGGGCTTGATAACTGTAATGAGGGGGTTGAGGACTGTAATGTGGGGTAACTGAATAGTGTATTGGGGGGCTGAGGACAATAATGTGGGGGGGTGAGGACAGTAATAGAGGGGCTGAGTACTGTGATGGGGGGGCTGAGGATAGTAAGGAAGGGGAGCTGGGTACTGTAAAGGGGGGGGTTGAGAACAGTAATAGGGGTCTGAGTACTGTAATGGAGGAGGTTAAGGACAGTAATGTGGGGGCTGAGGACAATAGAGGAGGGTCGGGCTGAAGACTGTAATGGGGACTGAGGACTGTATTGCGGGGCTAAAGACAGTAATGTGGGGGGAGCTGGGGACTGTAATGGGGGGGGCAGAGGACAATGTGGGGGATATGAATACTGTAATGGGGGAGCTGAGAAGGGTGTTGATGTCAAGGGGTATGAGAACACCACTGTTAAGGAGGGGATCTTGATGTGAAGGGAAGGGATGTGTGATGTGCAGTGGACACTGTGGAACTGATGTAAGGATGGGATTGTGTTAAGGGGCTCAATTCAGATCTGTGCATGCGCATTTGCTTGCACATGTCACAGGTAGGTCAGCCCATTAATTTTAATGGGCTGCACTACCCATGAGAAATGCGGGGAAACAAGTCCCTGGCCCTTTTTTTAAATTGCGCAGCACCAAGCTGCATTTGCTGAAGTGTGGCGTGTTCCTCTGCGGGTCAGGAACATGTGCAATTTCACCTTCGTTCCAAAGCTGCAGAGATGGGAATGCCTAGGAGAGGGTGCTGTAATTTAAAGGATCTGAGTCAAATCACAAACGTGATTCGGACCTCCGCTGGAAAGAAGATATTACTAAGCAGACCTCCGTGAATTTTAATTCAGTTCCCCTGCTCTATGGGGTTTAGGTCAGGTGAGTTTTCTTGCCAATCAAGCAAAGTGATATCATGATCATTAAACCAGGTATTTGTACTTTTGGCAGTGTGGGCAGGTGCAAAGTCCTGCTGGAAAAATGAAATCAGCATCTCCATAAAGCTGGTCAGCAGACGGAAGCATGAAATGCTCTAGAATTTCCGGGTAGAGGGCTGCGCTGACTTTGGACTTGATAAAACACAATGGACCAACACCAGCAGATGATATGGCTCCCAAAATCATCACAGACTATGGAAAATGTGGCATTTAATTTGGAAATCAAGGTCCCAGCGTGTGGAGGAAGAGTGGAGAGGCACAGAATCCAAGTGGCGTGAGGTCCAGTGTGAAGTGTGTAATGCATCTAAATAATATATATGAGGTTCACTTTTTGAATTGAATTACTGAAATACATTAACTTTTTGATGATATTCTAATTTTATGAGATGCGCCTGTATATACCTAAATCCTTACCAACCTAGATCTCATGGCCTTTGCCACCATTGTGAATGTTTCACATCATTAAAAACTGCAAGGCAGGACCTTCACAATAGTGTCATAGACCATGAGATCTACAGTGCCTTGCGAAAGTATTCGGCCCCCTTGAACTTTTCGACCTTTTGCCACATTTCAGGCTTCAAACATAAAGCTATAAAACTGTAATTTTTTGTGAAGAATCAACAACAAGTGGGACACAATCATGAAGTGGAATGAAATTTATTGGATATTTTCAAACTTTTTTAACAAATAAAAAACTGAAAAATTGGGCGTGCAAAATTATTCAGCCCCCTTAACCGCCTTAGCGGTAATCCCGAGCGTGACTCGGGGTTGATTTTTCATTGCAGGAGCGGTAACCCCGAGTCACGCTCGGGGTGGATTGCAGAGAGCGCAGCGGAGCTTCTCTTACCTTATCCTGGCGATCCAGCGATGATCTCTCATTGCTGCGACCGCCAGCCGAGAGTCCCGCCGCTCCTCCGTCCCTCCGTCGGTACGATCACTTCCTAGTTCCGTTCCCTGCAGCAGCAATGCTGCATGGGAGCGGAACTAGGGAGGGAAATTAAAAAAAAAAAAAAAAACGTTGCACAAAACACACTTTATATTATATATATATATATATATATGCATATATATATATGGATGCATATATATATATATATATATATATATATATATGCATATGCATATATATATATATATATATATATATATGCATATATATATATATATATATATATATATATATATATATATATATATATATATATATATGCATGCATATATATATATATATATATATATATATATATATAAAATTATATTATTGATTCAATTATAATTCATGCGTTATATATTATATATATATATACACACACACACACACATATCTATATATAATATATAATGCATGAATTATAATCTAATCAATAATATAATTTTATTATATATATTATATATTAAATAATAAAATAATATTATTGATTCGATTATAATTCACTTGTTTGTGTTTCAAATTTATCACATCTGGGATGTCTACTAGAGTCTTGTTTTGGTCAGGTTTAAGTCAGTAATTACTAAGAATTATAGGCCTATAATACATAACGCCAAATTTCCATGAAAAGAATTGTACCGCTTTTGGTATGTAATTCCAGACATAATCATACCGCCAGGGAGGTTAAGTTAATACTTTGTAGCGCCACATTTTGCTGCGATTACAGCTGTAAGTCGCTTGGGGTATGTCTCTATCAGTTTTGCAAATCGAGAGACTGAAATTTTTGCCCATTCCTCCTTGCAAAACAGCTCGAGCTGAGTGAGGTTGGATGGAGAGCGTTTGTGAACAGCAGTTTTCAGTTCTTTCCACAGATTCTTGATTGGATTCAGGTCTGGACTTTAACTTGGCCATTCTAACACCTGGATATGTTTATTTGTGAACCATTCCATTGTAGATTTTGCTTTATGTTTTGGATCATTGTCTTGTTGGAAGACAAATCTCCGTCCCAGTCTCAGGTCTTTTGCAGACTCCATCAGGTTTTCTTCCAGAATGGTCCTGTATTTGGCTCCATCCATCTTCCCATCAATTTTAACCATCTTCCCTGTCCCTGCTGAAGAAAAGCAGGCCCAAACCATGATGCTGCCACCACCATGTTTGACAGTGGGGATGGTGTGTTCAGGTTGATGAGCTGTGTTGCTTTTACGCCAAATATAACATTTTGTATTGCTGCCAAAAAGTTGGATTTTGGATTTATCTGACCAGAGCACCTTCTTCCACATGTTTGGTGTGTCTCCCAGGTGGCTTGTGGCAAACTTTAAATGACACTTTTTATGGATATCTTTAAGAAATGGCTTTCTTCTTGCCACTCTTCCATAAAGGCCAGATTTGTGCAGTATACGACTGATTGTTGTCCTATGGACAGAGTCTCCCACCTCAGCTGTAGATCTCTGCAGTTCATCCAGAGTGATCATGGGCCTCTTGGCTGCATCTCTGATCAGTCTTCTCCTTGTATGAGCTGAAAGTTTAGTGGGACGGCCAAGTCTTTGTAGATTTGCAGTGGTCTGATACTCCTTCCATTTCAATATTATCGCTTGCACAGTGCTCCTTGGGATGTTTAAAGCTTGGGAAATCTTTTTGTATCCAAATCTGGCTTTAAACTTCTCCACAACAGTATCTCGGACCTGCCTGGTGTGTTCCCTGTTCTTCATGATGCTCTCTGCGCTTTAAATGGACCTCTGAGACTATCACAGTGCAGGTGCATTTATACGGAGACTTGATTACACACAGGTGGATTCTATTTATCATCATTAGTCATTTAGGTCAACATTGGATCATTCAGAGATCCTCACTGAACTTCTGGAGAGAGTTTGCTGCAATGAAAGTAAAGGGGCTGAATAATTTTGCACGCCCAATTTTTCAGTTTTTTATTTGTTAAAAAAGTTTGAAATATCCAATAAATTTTGTTCCACTTCATGATTGTGTCCCACTTGTTGTTGATTCTTCACAAAAAATTACAGTTTTATATCTTTATGTTTGAAGCCTGAAATGTGGCAAAAGGTCGAAAAGTTCAAGGGGGCCGAATACTTTCGCAAGGCACTGTAGGTTGCTAAGGATTTAGGTCATTGGGTTGATTTACTAAAACTGGAGAGTGCAAAATCTGGTGCAGCTCTACATAGTCACTAATCAGCTTCCATTTTTTCCAAAGCTTAAATGTTAACTCTACTTTCATGAAAAAAAAATAGCAAATAAAATAATAATAATATAGCATATACAACTGTGACTCAAGTGATATTGTAATTGAATGTTATTAAAAAGTACCATTCCTTTTCAATCTGGAGCTCTGTAATTTTCTGTAAAATGCAATGCAATATGGCTACCTGGAGCTGTTCTGTACACCTGAGTGAGTTAGTCCCAATGGGAAATCACGTTTAAAGGGATGGAGGCACTGGAATTTCCTCATTAGAGCTCTGCAAGTGCAACAGCTGATTGATAAACATGAAACCACTCCAATTTGATTCACTTATCACATGGACACAGACAAACACACAGGGATTTCTTCAGAATAACAAAAGGTAGGCACCAAAGTTTGATGAAATCCTTGTAATGTACACAGATCACCCAGAGTGGATTTTTTTCTCAACAAAAGCCGAGTTACTTTTTAATTGAAAAAGTTGAAGTTAGAAGCTTATTGACTACCATGCACAGCTGCCCCAGATTATGCACTCTGCAGTTTTAGTAAATCCACCCCATTGGGTAATTTTTTTACTATTCATAGTAAGAAAATTACTCTTTTTGCCACAAATAATATTGTGCCCTGAATATTACCATTTGTGTAAATGTTATTAATACCGTAGGTCCACTTTATTAATTGTTTGCAGCCTAAGGGTAAATTAAAGTGGTTCGAAAGCCTAAACATTTTTTTACCTCAATACATTCTTTGCATAGGTGTGCACAGACTATTGCATTAGGGTGTGCACCCTAAAGCTCAAACACACACATGCCTTTCTCTGCAGCCTCAGCTGCACTGGACAGTGAATGACTGGAAAGTGCTCTGTGCTGAGCGGCTTCTTGTTCATTCACAAACTGAAGCATAGTAAAAAATTACTTAGTAAGTAAAACACTTTACTATGCTTCAGCTATGAATGAATATAGTGGGTGAGTGTGTTCACTATGTTCATTTAGAAAAGGAAGGGGCCGGTAAATGACATATTGACTAGCCCCTTCCCATCCTCGCAGCAGCCCGGGGGAATGGAGAGGAGGGAATCCAGCAGCACTGTGGGGGGCGCAACACAGGGGAAAGCAGTAAGTGAAATTGGCATTAGGGGCACTAGTGCACACCTGGCACACTCCCTGTGCACGCTTATGATTCTTTGCAATTTTGGCCCCTCCCCCCATTATACTTACCTGTGCCCTCATTCGATCCAGCGCTGTGCAAATCTGCAGATCTTCTCTCCCCTCACTTCTGAGTCTCGCTGGCTTTGCTGGGGCACCTGAGACCCTTTGCTCCCGCTGCTGTCAATCAAAGCCAGTAATAAGGGAGTGGGGGCATATCTGCCTGTATCAAAAGACACAGCAGCAGGGCTCGGGAGTGAGCACGCACGAGTGCCCCCATGGGAAGCAGCTTCCTATTGGGGCACCAGCAAGAAAGAAGCAGCCAGGAAAGCAGGCAGTTGACCCGAGAAGAGGAGGTTCGGGCTGCACTGTGCAGTTCCATTACACAGAGCAGGTAAGTATAGAGATGTTTGGTATTAAAAAAAATCTTTTACAATCACTTTAAATTAAAAAAAGGATTTTATTTAAAGGTTGAATGGGAAGCATTGGCTGAGATAGGGAAGATAGGTAGGTTCCCTTAACCTAATCAGTTTAAATCTGTTTAAAACCATGAAACAGAAAGCTTTGGAAGTAATTAATTTAATGATAAGAAAACACTGGTCCATATTAAAGGCATATGAGATGTTTAAAAAAGTTTCGCTTGAGAAACCCAAAAGTATTTATAAAAGGAACAGGACAGTCAAGGATATGCTGGTCTGGTTATATAAAAGGGAAATATTTACTACCCAAGTGGTTTGGGATTTCGGGAATTTCCTATAAATATAAGAAATGTGCAACTGTTTTTCATTACTGAAGGGGATATGACACAATTTATATCAAATATTACAAAGAGGAGTTTGATATGAAATAAACAATGTATTGAATTCAAGAATATTATAGAATACATATATATATATATATATATATATATATATATATATATATATATATATATATATATATATATATACATATATATATATATATATATTTATATATGTTATCATTTAAAGTGGCACTAAACAAAAAAAGCATTAAAGTATGTATTCTCGTACGTAGTAAAGTATTTTTTATTGCTCTCTGCCTTCTCCAAAACTATTTTTTTTCTTTTACTTCCTATCAGAAACACATACAATGAGAAAAATAATACAGCAGTATGGAGCGGTGCTAAATCAATAACAGTGAAAACAATCATATATAACAGTATATAAATATAAATGCACTGGTGCTTCAACAAATATAGGTACATGTGAAGACAATCATGATATTTGTTGAAGCACCAGTGCATTTATATTTATATACTGTTATATATAATTTTTTCCACTCTTATTGATAAAGCGCCGCTTCATACTGCTGTGATATTGTGATTTGAACACTGTTTACATTTGAGGGCGCAACTTACGTATGGGGGCACTTTAAAAAAATGTTTTTTCCTATTTATGTAATTATTTTGAACTGTCCCCTGATCACTTTATTGCTGTCACAAGAATTGTAAACATCTCTTGTGACAGTAATAGGCAGTGACAGATACTCTTTTTTTGAGTGATTGGGGGTCTAAAAGACACCAAACCTCTCCACTGCAGTTCAAAGTATTCCAAATGCCAAGATCGGCATTTCCGAATACTTTGTTTTTTTAAAATGGGTGCTGATGCCAGCCGAGTAAACCGGAAGTGACGTTGTGACGTCGCTTCCAGGTTACTACATCGGAGACCCAATCAAAGCCGTTTCCGGTTTGAAGACCCAGGTGGAGCGGCGGAAGAAGGTGGGAGGGGGGGCGACGTGCCCCCCTATGCTCATTGTGATAAGTAGCCGTTGTTATCATCTGAAAGCTGACCATTCGCTCTAAGAAATAGTACCGGGGTGAAGCCTGCAGCTGCACAACCACTTCAACAAAGTGACATGCAAGTACGTCGTTTTGTGGGAAGTTGTTAAAGGACACATTGAACCAGGTTTACTAAACCTTCTTCACCTACACAGTGCATTGGTTAGTGTGGCAAATCTTATCCTCACATTATTTACTATGCACCCATGATAAATACAACTACACATGCACCAGCTTCAGCCTACACATAGTTTGGAAAATGCATTCATAAGTGTGGTTTGCTGTACAGTGTATGCTCCAGAGTCTAAACATAGCTAAAAAAAATGATCCTGCCATTCATCCACTTCCTCCCCATTTAGACATTCCGTGAAAATAATACAATAAACTTTTCGAATGGAGGAGAGGAAAGGAAGGTGAGGGCAGCCATCAGGACTACTTCAGTGTCAAGGCCGGTTCACACCCCTAAATTACAATAAAAACAAAAATCGCGCTAAATGAAATAGAACTAATAAAAGTCCAAATAGACGGTAATGTCCAATATTCCACACTATGAATGTTGTGAATAGAAGATGTGTTGTCAGACCAAACTCCCTCTAGGTATTGTGCTTACCCGAACTTAGAATGTTTCAGACCAAAAATCCAGATCGGCAAACTTGATGACGTGGTAGTTATCTTTGGATGGATCTCCGGATAATTGGATATGTGAGATCATAAAAAATAAAGAAACGCCATAGCATAAAATCCCACAAATAAATTGAAATACTTGTAATTAGTGAATCACTAGTAATGTGTTTTGATAATGGTGAGAACAAAAGTGAATGAATCCACCACCAGCTTTAGTACTGCTTACCAGAAATAGATGTATTATAGGCAATTCATGAAAAAGAGTAAAAAACCAGGTATAATAAAAGGAGCTCTTCACCAAGAGGAGAAAAACACCAGATTTTATCCACCACTGATAGGTCAGTCCCTTACCAGACTGAGGTGCAAAACAGTCTAAAGAGTAAATAAGTCCACCCCAAAGATCCGACACACCAACGCCTTCAAGCCTCTTACCAGAAGTAGATAGCTAGCAAGTGTTAGGATATCATGGATGGCTGGACCTCAAAATCCCCACAGGAACAAATAAGCAGATTAGACTCCAATAGTAGACAAAGAGGGTAATAGTTGAATCCCTTGGAAGCTCAATGGTGCTCGGTCCCAAGTGAATAAAACATAAAAACCGCCATAGTGTAAAACCGCAATATGTTTAATAGATAAAAAAGTAGTACACTCACATGCAGACAGATGAAAAAAGCTTGTATAGCCGCCGGCCGGATGGCTCCGCACATCCGCACTCGTCTGACGCTGTAGGAAGTGACGTCAGCACGCCGTGACCTAACGTCGTTTCATCACAGATGACGTTTTCAAAGGTTAATTATACTACTATACTATACTATACTATACTATACACTATAATTATTATTATAGTTCATGCCCTATTTTAGAAACTCACTACAACTTCTGTACCATGTGATCTGGTGCAGGCAAACACACTGCATTTGCGACCTGCATTTAGGGTGTCATTAAATTACCAATGACACCCACTGCTGATCTCAACTGCAGTGAATTTTGAAAGTGGTGTGTTAAACGCACACGAAACGTTGGTTTCCCACACCATGTTCTGGTGTGCACGAGCCCTTAGACTTGAAGCAGTTAAGTCATGCAACGCCAGAAGTTCAGCCCTGTGAAGAGAAGATTTCCACAGTCAGGAGAAGTCAGCAGGGCAGGGAAAACACTTCACAGGTAAGGTATCAGGCCATTGCAGTTCCAGTACAGTAGCGTGAGAGGGAAAAAGCAGCTTACGAAGTCAATGAGTTCATGTCAAAGGCATAGCTAGAACCTTCAGGGCTCTGTTGCAAGAAAACATGAATTTTTACAATTCAATTTTCAATTATTTTCTAAAAAATTTTAGGAGCCCTGGTTGGGGGCTTGGAACAGACCTCTGATGTTTCACTATTGCGACAGAGAAATGAGAGTGAGGACACATCCTTCTTCTCTGCAGCCTCAGCTCATAGAATAAATGGACAGGAATAGCTCTGTACAGATTTTTCTGTTCATTCACAAACTGAAGCACATTAAACTGTGGCAGCAGGAAACAAGCAACCTGGATGGGAGGAGTGGGGGGTGGGGCGGCGGAAATAAGAAGATCCGTTTTCCTCCTACAGCCACTGAATGCCGGCAGAAGGTAGAGGAGGAAAATCTGTCTTTCTGCAACTGCAGGAGGAAAATTAAGATAATTGGTTCCCCTATATACTGCCCTCGCTGCCCCTCCTATCCAGGTATAGAAACAAATGTTACAGGGGAGCCTTACAAGCCCCTTGAAGAATGGGGCAGGGTCAAAATTGCAACCCCTGTGACCCGTATAGTTATGCCTCTGGTTCATGTGCTAACATAAAGCATGCTGATAGGAGGGGATAGCAGAATGATAGATGGATGAGCTTATGACTGTGCTGCTTCTCTTTTCACTGTCCAGTCAAAGGCAGGAATAGGTCCAGGACAACCTGGGCTTGGAGGAAATCAGTTGAATATGTAATGAAATATCTGCACTAAGGCTAAATATTGCAGCAAACACTAGTTTTGTTATTTAGTCTTTTAAGGGGGCTATTCATTTGTATTTTGTTATTTTTTTTACTAAATACTGTGAAAAAAAAAAATATATATATATATATATATTCTAGGTAAAATAGCAGATCTTAGTGCAGAAGAATTGCCTAGGGCACCAAAGTATGTGCACCTGCGGGCTCTAGCAATGAAAATGCAGCCCCGTTGGTAGGTTATTTGACCAAATCTGAACATCCAAAAAAGTACTCAGAGATCGGAGTGCTGTGAAGTGAGAAAAAAAAGAAGCATGGGACAATGAGTGGAATGAGCAAAGGATCTGTTTTGATAGCTTAAACTACAGTTGGAATGTACAAAAGGAAGATTTCAGTACAGGACAAAAAAAAAAAATAAGAAAATAAAACATTTAAATATTTTTTAAATTGTGAGAATTATGTATGTTGGCTGGTTGAAGGACTGCAATTACTACTAACACAAGACCTCTACTTGAGACTTTTTTTTTCTCCTTTTCAATGGGTGTTTTTATTTGATGGTTCCTTTAGTGTTTTGACATCATTTCATATGGACTTGAAGCGCTAACTGGAGAAGGTAACTGATTGTGCTTTGTAATTAAACGTCAGATCTGTTTGAAAATAAAAAAAAATGGATCTTTTGTAGGTTAGAGTAAACCTAACATTGATTTCATATTAGCATAAGTGCCAATTAGTCTACCATAATTATCTTATGCAGTTTTCATTAGTGTATTCCCTGTCACTAACTTCTTGCTTGAAGCTATATTACTTGGGAGATAGGCCAAAATTATCAGCATTGTTGTGACCATTTCACATCGGATTCTATCATAGTCCTTCATCAGTGGGTGCCCTAAATATTGTATTATAGGCCACAGTAACATGGCTGAAATATTCAGATTACTTAATGTGATGATATCTTTATTCTTCAAAAACAATCCAACACACATCATCTACTTAATGGGCCTGTAATCTATTTTTTATTAAATCATTTCTCACTGTTTTTTTTTTTTTTGCCTCCTTGTAACCGTGCGCTATGAGCTCCCAAGCTTTTCCTTTTCCCCTTCACTTCTGTAGTGCACATTAGTTGTGGTCACCTGCACTCTTTTTTACATTTCCCATAGTGCACAGTCCCTAGACAATCTCAGAGTGGCTATATTCCTACTTACAATCGGACCATGAAGAACGAACATATCGTATACAATCTTTTATTGAAAGGAAACAGAAGATGGTGGTACAAAGAGAATTGGTACAATAATATGACAAATATTGGTATCACATAGAGTAAACAGAGATATAACAATCTTAAGTCATTTCAAGTTAACTCTATTCAAAATGGGAATTTGATATCAAAATAACAACAAGGGTATCGAGAATATAGTTCCTGGATATAGGTACAGAGCAGAAAGAGATTTCCATAACACTAAGCGTTAGGCCGGAGACACGGTGTCAAATAAAAGGGTTTTAAATAGTTAGTCACCTGTACAGTAATTAGAAAAAAAAATATCTGAGTGTGAAATCCATGGGTCCCATTTATTAGTGTGAAATTTAATAGAAATGTAAATTGTATGAAAATTTTTTTCCATAATATAGATCGAGTTTATTCTTGTTTTAAGTTGTGAAACCGGAAAAGAGTTTGATTTCCAATGTATAGCAATCAGCCATTGTATAGCAACTGAGATAGTGTGAATTAATCTAGTGTGAGGTATGGATAAATTAATAATTGGTGAAAAAAGTAAGCAATTAGATAGAGTGAGGGTGATGTTCGTATCAGCGATTTTTGAAGAAAAAATTTCCAACTGGCGCCAGATGAAAGAAATTTTATCACAATACCAAAATATGTGGGTAAGGGAACCAGGAGAGGACCAGCCTCTGAAACAATTTGAGGGAGCGGAAGGGAAAATAGCGTGTAGTTTAAGAGGTGTTAAATACCATCTCGTAAGCAATTTGATCGGTGTTTCTCTAAGAACGAACATATCTACCTTCTAGAGAAAGTTGGATCACAGACAAAAAAAAAAAAAGGAATTTGGTGACTTGGAGGGGGAAGAGAGCAAAAGAAGGTACTTTTCTCAGTTAAGAATACAATATAATTTTTTTATACCAGAGTTTAGCATCACTTTAAGCCCTATGCTTCTCATTATTGAAAAGAGTGGATGCCAATTTTTATACAGTATATCTATTTTATCTACTTTTATTTTACGTTTACTTTACTTTTTATTTTATCTACTATTTTTTCTATTGAAGAACAGTGGGACACATTTACCACATTTTGCTCACACCCACAAGTATGCAGACCAGGAGCTTTGCTCTGACTTCATTAAATGCATGCTAATTCCACATTAATGATTTAGAAAGTGCTAACACCATAGATAGCCAGGTAACAAACATTTTAAATGGATGTCTCTTAGTTTGTCTTCAGTATAGTTTCAGGGTTTTCTTCAATATAATTACATACCATTGTTACAAACGTCCATGGTTGATATTTCTCTTGCTCTCTCTACTGAGGAGTAAGTTCTGGGGATGCCATATTTGCAGAGATGGATTAAGGCAGAATGAGGCCTTGGGCAATGTATCAGTTTTGGGACCTAATTTCCTTTGGCTGACATTAATAAGGATTGAAATAGGCACAGAGAATCCTTTGCATTACCTATACTGGCATGACTTCATGAGACACCAACTGCCTACAAGTGCATTCACCCTTGTTAAAGCTGTAGTAAACCAGTAAAATAGTTGAAGATGAAAAAAAAAAAAAAAAACATTTCCCCTGTAAGGCAAAGTCATAATGTCCTAACATGCATTGCATGCTAGCACATTATGAGAGACTTACCTTATAACGAAGCCCTCCAGTGCCATGCTGTCATAGGTGAGAGGGCCTCCATCTTCACCCAGTCTTACATTCGGGTTCCTGTCCTCCGGCTACATGAGTGGGCGAAGGCACGATGACATAATTTGCGGCACGAGCTCTGAAGGTCCGTTAGAGTAAGCCGGAATTTAGAGCACATGCGCTGGTGACATCACTGGCTGTATGCACTATGAATTTCTCCTAAACAGTGCAAGTTTAGGAGATATTTTAAGTACCTACAGGTAAGCCTTTTTATAGGCTTACCTGTAGATATAAGTGGTATAAACAGCATTTACTACCACTTTAAATGACAGGCAGATGCACAGTGCTATCCACAAAGTATACTGCAGGAGCCCAAGAGTTGTCATTGGCTCTTCTAGGGATCCACCATTTACTAGTCTTCTGCTTAGTCTATCTTGTGGGAAAAAAAAAGAAAATCTAGTTCAACCTGTAGAAAAAAACAGACTGAAAACCTAAACGTAATAATACGGTTTCTACTTTCTGTTTTGTTGCCCAGTTCTATATATAATTATATTGCAAACATACGGGATGTGGCACCTATATCAGGGTCACCATTGAGAGCAATTTCTTTAATATATATATATATATATATATATGACTTAAAGCATAACTCCACTTTTGTTGAGAAAAAACATTCCCCTCTGGGTGATCTTTGTACATTACAAGGATATTAACAAACTTTGTTGCATATTACTATGTTTTGTTATTTTGAAGAAATCATTGTTTGTTCCTCTGTGCTGAGTGGGTCTAATAGGAGTGGTTTCATAATTATCAATCAGCTGTGGCAGCTGCAGGGCTCTAATGAGGAAAGCTGCTGGGCCTGCATCCCTTTAGATGTGTTCCTATTGGGAGTATCTCACCAAAAATGACATTTTTGTTGCAGGGGATGCCAGAAATCTGTTGATTTGTATCTTAAGCAGACTTCTGGGAAAATCAGTGAACACAAGCAGGAAATGATGTTTCTGTGTACAGAACAGCTCCAGGTAGCCATATTGCATTGCATTTTCAGAAAATTACAACAGCTGCAGATTGAAAAAGAAAGGTCATGTTTAATAACATTCAGTTATAATATAATTTGTGTCGCAATTGTATACGCTTTATTGTTTTTTTCCTTTATTTGCTATTTTTTTTCCCAACGAAAGTGGAGTTACCCTTTAAATATAATAGGTACTCTAATGAATTCACTGGGGTTGATTTACTAAAACTGGAGAGTGCAAAATCTAGTGTAGCTGTACATGGTAGCCAATCAACTTCTAACGTCAGCTTGTCCAATCAAGCTTTGACAATAGGCCTGCGGTCACATTGGGTACAATTTAAAGTAATGCGATTTAAAGTCCCACTTCAACACTACTTCAGCGCTACTTCAGCACTACTTCAGCACTATTTCAGTGAGAGGGGGGGTCTATGTCACAGGGAGGAACAGTGATGTTATGAACAAAAGTTTAAATAGCAATGGGTTAATATTTAACTTCTTTCAGGCTCAAGTAATGCTGATAAGAACACAGGTACAATTTGCAGCACAATTTTCATTATAGTCTATGGCAGTGAAATTGTGCTGAATTCCTGGAAAAGTAATACTTCTCAAATCGTACTACTTGAAATCGTAGCTATTAAGACACTGCCATAGAAACACATCAGATGCTACTCCCCGTACGATTTGTAAATCCTATGTCGTGCCTGAAGTCGTACTGGTGTGACTAAGGGCTAAAACCTGGAAGCTAATTGGTTTTTATGCACATCTGCACCAGATTTTGCACTCCCCAGTTTTAGTAGGTGAACCCTAATATGTCATATTCAGTAAATTCCATAATTTTTTATAAATGGCTGTAGCACTACTCCCATGGGAGCTGCTGATTATGGGTTCCTCTGGGATACAACTAGCAACAGTAGAACAGTCTAGCATTTTTCCCAAGTGTTTTACCTCAGACAAGAATCAGTCCAGTATCTTTGGTTTTTATGTTTTATTTGGAACTTGGATAGGAGAAGGGATGAGTTGGATACTCCAACTGAATAGAACTATGCACAATAGGCAGGAACCACTTGAAAAATGCTGAGTAACGCTGAGTAACGCTGAGTAATGCTGAGTAATGCTGAATTGAGCTAGTCACGGCTAGGCGGCTGCTTCACTTTGCCCTTGGCTGTGAAAGGAATTACTTAAGCTTCCTGAGGTAAACTCTATCCTGAGGCAAGCTGTACTCTGAGGTAGACTGTACTGCTGAACAACTTCAGGGCCCTTCCTGGCGCCCCCTTTATTCCTAATCTTCAGGGTTAACTACTTGGCACCCCCTTTTCTGTAACTCTCTGTGTGAGCTGGCTCCTTGATCCCCTGACTTCTCTGGAGTGGTTCCCTCTCTTAGGCAGACCCTTAGGCAGATCCCTCAGTACTCACGATACTGTTTTTCCCAAAGACTTCTGCCCAACATCTCCACTGGTCAGCACATTGGATCCTCTGCAGCCCAGCTCCACACCTGGTTCACAGGCCGACTGCTTGAACCACCTTCCTCACTCTGCAGGAGGAGAGACAGCCATCCACCTCCGCCTGGGACTTTGCTCCCACCAAAAGACACTCTGTCACATGCTCCCTCAGGATTTATTGCCAATCCCAGGATGCACTGCAACAATGCCCGCCCATTGGGACAGTCATAAACCCTTGTGTGCTATTGGTTAGGTTTCCTCCACTATCCAACTAGCTCCCTCATTGGATACAGTGGGGAGACTCCCTTAGACCCAAAGAGTCACACCTGGAAACATGTGACAGTCTAACTTAACAGATTAGGCTCTCCTGATAAGCAGAAAGAGCCATCAAATGTGTTTACCTAGCACCTACCTAGGAGGGTGCTACATGGCTTTGGCCAGTTTTCTGTATTCCTGCAAAATTAGCTCATTTTATCACTGCAAAACTGATAAATTGTGGCCGATTTTCTAAAGTAAATGAACAAAGCATGAATAAATTGCTGCCGTATGCACATTGTGGGCACATAGTTGTAGGTGCACACAGAAATCATGATCTCTGAACCAATTAAGTTGATGAAATACAGAATTTTAGTGAGTTTGACTTGACTTGGTAGGGAACAAAATGCACTTGCACTCATCAAGCTGTGCTATTGATGCAAAAATCATATGTAAGGGTATTTTAACTGGAATCTCCATTTCAAGAATCAGCAAATATAGTAGCATCTTGTATTCTAGCTAGTGTTTTAAATTCTGTGTGTGTGCGCAGGCAGCTGCATGTACAGTATATGAAGATAAAGCTTGGTTATCCAGGAATGAGCAGTACATTGGAGTATGCATGTATCGCTTAGTTAGTCAGCTCCTCAGTAATTTAACTTTGGTTTACTACTGGCATCTTTGTCTATTTTCCCTTATTTTAAAACATCACTAATACTACTACTTTTTTATGGATTGTTTTTTTTTTAAACTGATAAACTTTTACATGTAGATGGTTTGTGGTCCAGTATAGAGAAACTGCACCTTTGAAAAACAAGTCCTTTTTTTGTTTTGTGTATCCATCATGTATCCATCATAAAATAAAAAATAGAAAAAAAATTAGCATTTCAAAGGTTTAGAAGACCTTATCACCAGCTGCTTCACTGTCAACTAAAAACAAGTAAAATTCATAATAAAAGGACTTACAGATTATTTGCCTACTGCAACAATTTGACGCTGTTAAAGAGGGCCTGTCACCACCTGCTAGGCTGCAAGCAAGGCTCAGGCAGTGCTTATGGAAATCTTGCCTGCTGTAGCTATTCGACTCTTTTAAGCAAAATATATCAGGGTGGACTTTTTGAGAAATTCAGCATTTCACTAAACATAGTAGTTTTGCAAAACTCACTTTGTACCATAATATTTAATATAAAAAATACCAAGCAAGTCATATGTGAATATGTGTGATCATATTACCATACCATGTAAGGGTGCAAATATTATAAAATATTACAACAATATTCAATCTCTGTTTTTGGCAATGACAGTAAAATGTGCATTCATTTTTTAATTGTGTATTTTTGAAATGCGACTTTAAAAATAAATATATATTTTTTTTAATTACCACATTAAACATTTTTTTTTTTTTTAAATTAAGATGTGTTTGCCTAATAACTAAAAAAAGCAAATAATTATAATTTTACTTCAAGAGATATAAAAAATAAATAAATAAATAAATAAACACAGTAAAGCACCCGTCTATAAAAATGGAGGAGGAGTTGAGTGGGTGTGCTGCCTAAAATACCCAATCAGAACATAGCCATTATTTTAATGCTAAACTAGGCTGAAATCTTATTGGAGAAGAAAAGCTCTACATTCATCACCTTCATTTTTTTTAGAATGCCCCTTTAAAAGGCATTTTACCTAGATGGCAGATCACAGAGCCTTTGCAGGGTCCTCAGCTTGGACATGAAGCTTTTGAAAGCAAACAAAGCCACTGCTAATGAGAAAGCAAGACTTATCTATTTACCTCTAATGTAGTGAATGTCCAGATTATTGATATGCTCTGTGACATTAGGAATTACATATGCCTCCATATGCTGCCTCTAAATTGGTTCTTCATGAAACAGTTTAACTACAACAATACAGTGATGACACGCTTCACTAATTGCAGCTGCTGACTTCTGTTTCTAAAGACGCATCACAGAGTAAACTGCAAAGCATTGCCTTTTCATGACCTAAAGCAAAGCCGTACTGGGAGAAACGTGTATACTGCCACCACTGACCTCCTTTTGGAAAAGGCTAGTTTCCTGGCTGTCTTTGGCATTAATACGCTCCAAGTCATTGGCCCAGAAACAAGGTTTGCAAGTCATGAAGATCAGAGTGAATTAGGAATCTTTGATCTGCATGTTCTGGTTTACTGATTCAAGCACTGAAGCTTTAGATTAGCATCAAAGCCAGGGAACTAGCATTTTCAAAGAAAAAAGAGGTCAGCAGCAATGGAAGCCTATGTATATCCGGGGTCATTGCCAAAATTTTAAAAAGACCCGGGCCTACTTTGGACACCCAAAGGAGAGCAATATTCTATGGCATGGTGCTATGAACAGTCAGTGTGGCCAAATTCCATTAATATTGTTTAAGACATGCCATGGGTGCCCAGCACTAGCAATGACCCTGTAGTTGAAACTGAAATACATATGTAGCACTATCCCCATAGGAGTAACTAGTGTCCCGGGTCCCCACTGCTGCACAGCCAGTCACATAGAATTTCCTTCACATATTACAACGCAGAAAACAGTCCTTGCTTATTTTTGATATTTTATTAGTGGTTGATAACTTGGATGGTGTAGGGAATTTATGGGATACCCAAATTAAAAAAATGTCCAAACTATTCAAAAAGATAAGAGAAAAGGACAGATGGGCAGGTGTAACTAAATCAGCAGATGTCCCTTCCCCAGTTATATCTGAGAAAACAACAAGGGAAAGGTGCCCCAGGAGAATTTGACTGGACAAAGGTTTGTCCACTCAAATTCCCCTGGGACACCTTTCTTTTGTTGTTTTCTCAAACTATTCAAAAAGGGACACTTCCTCCCTATTTCCAAAAAAAAAGTCCACTTTTCCTTCCTTCTGCACAAACTAGGTTTACCAGTACAGCACCTGCCACTCCAACGCAGCGAACTGTCCTTGCTTGTCTTTGATGTTTTATTAGGGGTGGATAACTTGGATGGGGCAGAGAATTTATGGGATGCCCAACCTGAAAAATGTCCAAACTATTCACAAAGGGATACTTCCTCACTATTTACAAAAAGTCCACTTTTCCTTCCTACTGCACAAATTTGGTTTTCAAGTAGTGCACTGAGCAAACAGCATGATATTCCTCTTTTGCTTCCTTGTGGCCACTGACCCCAGTTCCACTTGCTTGCAGAAAAATGCTAGTCCACCTGGTTGCCACCAGCCATGCCTGGCTGATCTTCCTCTCAGTCCTCCCGACTGACTTTCTGCCCCAGTCCTGTTCGACTGGCACACACACATGGAGACCTCCCAGGGCAAGATAAAAATGGAGACTTGACACAATGCGGTCTTTAAGGGAAGCCTGCTGCAGATGTCAGCCTCTACCCTTGTCTGTCCCTGCTCCATGCTGAGCCACTCACTGTCTCTCCTTGCTCCTTCCCGCTGCCTCCCTGGAATGGATCCTTCCACCGCCTCCTGTGTCAGGATCTTTCCAGACCAGCTTTCCCGAGCACCCAAGGTACCACCCCTCTCTGGCATGGGGGTTCCCTCAAGGGCCACTGACAGCCTCTGATCAGCACTCCATCTCCATCTTCCACCCGACTCCCCTTGCTGGCATGGCCCATGTCTATTGATGGAGTTGTCCCAGTACCCTGCCAGCCCACTGCTGGGGATTAGCTGGGGCCCCATATATATTCATGGCTGCTCCTCCTCCTAACCCCCAACCACTAGTTCTAGAAGGTTCTCCAACCTTCCAGACACCAGCAGGAGGTACCAGAGAGCTGCCAGGAAGAGTCATCCAGCTCTGGCCTCTAGTAACCCTGACCCAATTTAATAACTCAGGTTATTTCTCGCCAGAATATTCTTTTACCTACTTTCACACTTATAGCACACAGTAGAGGGAGCTACACATACATTCCCTTGAACAAGAAGCATTATTATAAAAGTACCATTGTTTCATCATCAACAGTTTGATGGTAAAATACCATCACTATGACCATTAAAATACCATTATTGCTTTAACTTGGAGTAGAAATATTTGTATTATCCTTTTTCTTCACTGATATTTCTAATACCATCACAGTGGATTGCTGCAAATGCAGAAAATTACCTGGTATTCCTTCCAGAAATACAGTAAGCTCCTAACTCCTTGCCATGTGTCAACAACACAGCATCTGCTTACCCAGAAATTGTCAAACTTGTCCATTTCTCTTCTCCTGCATTATATAATGCATCCCCCTCTTTTTAACTCCAGGGCAGCTGGGTAATTATCATTTTAAGGATGTGGTCAGGAAAGACAGCCTGTATATTGCTCAGATAAGGTCTCCTTTAATGCCCCTAATCTGTATATTTAGCATGGAACTGGAGTGATCATCTGCCAGTGTCATAACTTGTCTTTAAACATTGTCCTGGCAGGGGTAGACCAATATAAGAGACAAAGACCTTCCGTGTCAAGAACAGCCTGCAAACCACATTGCTGTCACTACATAAGGAGAAACAAAAAGTTGTAAAACTCCTTAAATGCACCAATCTATTTATCTCAAAGTACTGTTTTCAGCTTGCTCACAAAAATGTGCACAGACCAAGCCAAGGCACACCCTACCACATCCAGTGAGCACCCTCCCCTAAAGCAGGGGGAAGGAATGTATCGGGTTTTCTATTGACAATCAATCATGTTTCATAGTAAAGTAGGTCTTTTAAGTGTTGCTTCAGTAGATTACTTTTTAAATTCTCTAATTGTATACTGAAGTACCCAACAATCACATATTTCTAGTACTCTGCTAGACTGATCTTTGCATCTGAGACCCCAGGATTAGCCCCTACCACTGCCATTTTATAAGGTTTGTTCTGTGGTCTGTATTCCTGAAAATATAACAGGGGGAGATACTGACAATTCCTGTGATACATCTGTAAAATGTATTTACAGTGTGGAGCTGAATTTTGCATATGCAACTTAAATAGGCATAAAGATCCAATGGTTGTATACATTTACCAAGGCCCTCATATAACTGAATATCATATTTGGAACAGGTCTTAAAATTTATTTGCAAATGGAAACCAGTTACAGTCATGACTGGTGTTGAGCGAACACGGACTGTATTATTCGGGTCCTTACCAGATAATTGGATTTTTGTTACCCGGACACGGACCCGAAAACTTTACTGTATGTTCGGGTTTAAAATCCGTGTTCGGTAATTTTATTTCCTGTTTTGTATGTAATGGCGCGCTTTTAATGGCGGCTTTCAACAGCCAATCAACAAGCGTTTAACTGGTGTGCGCCATCACAGCCATGCCTACTAATGTATTAGTAGCTGTGATTGGCCAGCTGAAGCATGTGACCCAGGTCTTTATAAGCTCGAGAGACACAGTGCAGTGCGTCAGTCTGCTGTAGTGTAGGGAGAGAGCACACAGAACGGTGCTGGCTGCTGCTGATTAGGGACAGACAGGGTAAAACAACATTGTGCTGAAAAGAATGCAGGGACAGGTCGGAGTGTAGGCAGGGAAAGATATTTGAGCATTTTAGGGACAGGCTTGAGAGATTAGGCAGGGAGAGATTAGGAGACACAGGACAGAACAATCGTCCGTTAGCGATCTACATCGATTTTGCTGTGTGGGGGGTGGTGCAGTGAACAATCTTTTTGCCCTCACTTGAGCCCACTGAGGAGGAGGAGGGAGAAAAAAATATATTTTTATCAGTCTGTTGTGTGCAGCGTTCAGCTATATTTTACTACAGATTGCTGTTCTAATCTGCTATTTAAAAATTACAAATTTAAAGGGGAATTTTTTTTTTAAGAGCACTTGCCATGCTCTTAACTACATTTTTCTACCATTTGCAGCACTCTAGCCTTTTCCATTGTTTTTTTAGAGCCATTTTAGTGCCTGAAAGTTCGGGTCCCCATTGACTTCAATGGGGTTCGGTGTCCGGGTAAAGTTTGAAAAAAGTCCGGGACACGGACCCGGGCTTTTTTTTCAAGTTCGGCCGAACCCGCCAAACACGGACATCCAGGTGTCCGCTCAACTCTAGTCATGACTTGACCGGTGAGAATGGCAGCCACAAAATGTTTAAAAGCTATAGGAAATTCTACTCTTGAAAAAATAAAGCTTAATTAGCTTCATACCCATTGGCTATTAGCATAACTGTATGGTAGTATTGTTTGCGAGCTTCTTTTTTTTCATAGTACCACACTGCATTGTCTCTAAACTTTAATAAAATATCACAAAATGAGTGCACAAAACCACAACCCCACATTCCCTAAACCCCCTCACATATCTCAAGTTATTCCCAAACATCTAAAAAAAAAAAAAAAAAACTTCTGTTATGTGTTTAGCAGAATGTTTATAATGACATGAAAGTACATGAGTACTGGAATAGGCACACATGGAAAGAGCTCTAAAGTCTGGACCTTTGCTGCCAACAGAATCAATGTGATCTACAGCCTCTGCCTTCAGTATATCTATCATGATAAAAGTACCATCCATTTTTTTACACCGATGTTATCAACTACTGCTTATTAATTATTTTATTGTTATTCCTTACAAATTAATAAAAATTGATTGTTAAAAAAAAAGTACCATCTATTTTTTCCATGAGGAAACATATGACTATCTACCAAAGAGCTTGGAGGGAGAAGCACCTCAATGATAACAGTCAGCAGCAAAAGGCCCATACGCAGCATCAGGTCAAGGTCCTTGACCACCCCAGGTAAAAAGACCAAAGTGCACTCCCTCCATGAGCTGTGAACTAGAAGAAAAGTTTGGAGGTCTTGCCTTTTTTGCACCCCCCTTCCTGCAATAAAGCCAAAGGCGGACACTTTTTCTGCCTAATCCACAGCCCTGCCTTGCCCTTACTCCATTTTATTCTTGTTCCTCACTTTCCAAGCCCACCTCCACAATATTCTCCATCTGCATACATTGCAACAGCTGCAGCCTCAAGTGATAAGAAATAAGAAGAGAAGTCTGACAAGGGGTTTGAGAATCTTATCTTAAGGCACATTAGGTGTGGAAGAAAGTCAACATGTGGCCATGCTGGGTAGGGTGAAATGTAGGCTTGATGGTGATAGCACAGTCACTTCTCCCTCCTTCTCCTCAATGACCTCATTCAGTGACCCCTAATAACTACGAGTCCCCAAAGCACCCAGGAGCCCAGGCAAAGTGGTACCAGACTATTTTGTAGATGATTTGCTTGGGGGGCAGGAGCTACAATGGGCTAGAGATCCTGGAGGTGCTCCAGAGATAGGCAGGCTGAGAAGTAGCTGACCCAACACCAGCTTGTTCCTAGTCAGGTTGTGTGACATTCTCTTCAGCAGGGAAAGCACACATGTACTTTGCCTGATACTTGTACTGAACCTGGTGTTCCAGCAGTTCCTGATTAGGTACCCTAGCTTTCAGGATGTACTGCAGGAGGCCAGAAGAGGGTGCATGAATTGCTTGCCTGGCTGAAATGCAGCATCTACACAAGCTGCCTGCCAACTACTTGATATGTGACATATTTATGATTTAAATTATTTTCCTTGTAAGGCTGTCCCTGCCCTGTTTAAGCAAACACAATAGACAGGGACTGCAAGGCTGTAAATAAAATGCTTAGTGATCATAGCCAAGAAATATTGAATGTCCACTGCGGACCGCTGGCTGGAGGTGGGCCAACAAGTGCGGGCATAAGGTACTAGAATTTTTTACAGAGAGGTACTGACATTTAATAACCTGGGGTGAAAGTGCAGTTTTTTGGCTTAATACTGTTTTAGCAATCACATTTATTAACTATTGGGTTTCCCGGCTTGGGCAATGGCTGGAGACTGGTTCAACATGGACTTCAGGTGCTATCTTTCCCTGCTCCAAGTGAATTGTTAGAGGAGGCCTTCACCACAGCGGGGTGAATTTGTGAGAAGCTGAATTTTAATAAAACAGGAATTAGCGTGTGTGGTGTTTTGGGTGCAAAGTGTTTTTCCCTTTATTTTTTATTTTTTTTGGAACAAAAAAGGCAGCCCTTGCATTGGATGTCAGCAGCAGTTGTCTAATGAGGTCTAATAAACACAAGGCTAAAGTTGCAATTGAGATAATAAATAATGATACTGCATATTATTATATTAAATAAATCACAATGTATAAATAAAAATTACATTGTATGATTTTGGAGACACAAACCATACATTTTTTACAGGCATACTTGCATGTAAGCAATTTTACAAGGCCACACTTTAAGAGGGATAAATTAGGTTTATAATTAGGAAATCAAAAATAGAGGGTATCATTTCACATAAAAAAATAGAAATATTGAACACTATGTAAGTTTTACTGGGCTTAAACGTAAGAGGGAGACAGCAGACAGAATTTAAAAAGAAGTGTGGGATTCTAAAAAAAACAAATTGACATATTCACTTCCATGTTGCAGCATCAGTCTGATACTGCAGCTGTCCCCGTCAACTCTCGGCCTGAGAAATGAGCAATTACATGACCGCTGATTGATCAGATCAGTCCTCTCTGGCAGTTACCACTCTCTGATCTGTCCCTCTGTCGCTCACTGGAGCACCAGACTGGGAAGGGGGTGGGAAGGGCCGGCTCAGGCTCGCAGTTGAGCACCGAGAGGCTTGCTCTAGCTGCTGATCTGGCATCTAAGTGAATCCCAAAATTTTTGTTGGGATCCTCCCAGAGCCTGGAGCATCTCTGTGATGTTTGGGTTCACAGGAGAGCACAAGTAAGTGTACTCCTGTGACCCAGAAGGATAGTGTGGCCATAAAAGCTTTGGCCATACTTCTCTTTTAAAGAAGTGATCAAAATTAGATTATATTGTTTTACTGAATAGAAGACAGAGAAATGGTTCAGTCTATGCACTCTGTGTGAGCTGTTTTATTGACCACAGTTTCCCGGGAAGATAACAGGCAGGTTATTAATCAAAAAATCAAAGAAAAAAAAGTCAAAGTCTACTGACTCCATGCACAGTATATAATGCATTTTTATTATGTCTCATTTTGAATGGGACATACGCCGGCCAGCTTTTATTTTGGAAAACAATTAACATTAGAAAAAAACTACAAAATATTGTTGCGACTGCGTGCATGGTATTTATTCATGTTTACTAGGCTCAATTTTATACTGGACCTACAACAGCCAGCTTTTAACAAAAACAAATAAAACATTAGAATGTATTTATTTAAAAGAAAAGAGCCTCCAGAACATTGTAGTGGCTACATTCAGTATTTAAACACTTTGACCATTTTGAATAGGTAAGACAATAACTAGTCATTAATTTAAAAGAAATGATTTTATTTCCTTGAAAAAAGCCCCAAATTGTGTGCAGTACTTGACCACTTGGATTAGGCCATATTTTGAACAGGACCCACACTAGCCATTTTTTATCCAAAAAATCAGCACTAGAGAATATTTATTTCACTGAAAGAAATCCCTCAAAATATTGTAGTAGGTATTTGAGGTCTTTAAACACTTTCATTTGGCATCTTTTTCAAGAAAACCCACACCAGCCCACTTCCAACATTCAAGTGTATTTATTTAACTGAAAAAGCCCTAAATATTGTAGTGAGCATGTACACAGTCTTTACTTGGCTGCTCTTTCAATAGGACCCAAATTAGCCAGCTTTTATTAAGAAAAGCAATATTACAGAGTATTTATTTACAATGTAAAAAAATGCAGAACATTTTTTAAACACTTTGACTCTGCCACTCAGGACCCAAATCAGTCAGTTTTAAATAAAAAGAAAACATAAGAATGTATTAATTTTACTGACAAAAAAACACCCAAAACATTTTAGTAAATGCATGTCCAGTGTTTAAACACTTTCACGTGACTGCTTTTTCAAAAGAACTACACCAGCCAGCTTTAAATAAAAAAAAAAAAAAAAAAAAAACAACAACATTAGAGTTTATTTATTTCAATAAACTACCCCCCTCCCCCCACACACACACAAACAAACAAAAATAGTAGTGAGTACATGGACAGTCTATAAAGCTTTTCCCTAGGCCACTTTTTAAACAGGACTCAAACCATCCAGCTTTAAATAAATAAATAAATAAATAAAATCACTACAATGCATTTATTCCACTAAAAAGCCCCCAAATATTGTAGTGAATTACTGAGCACATGAACAGCCTTTAAACAATTTCACTAGGCTGCTTTTTCAACAGGACTTTTTTGGAGAGGGGGCTGGCACATAGAAACACCCAGTACTCCCATGATTGGCCCTTTCAAGCCACCTGACCACAGTTTCAAAGGCCAGGTAGTGCACTGTTGCTTATTGGATGCTATAGATCAGGGGTATTGAATTACAATTCACCGAGGGCCGGTCAGTAAAATTTTCTTCTAGCAGAGGTCTGAATATCATGTCTGTACCGTTGCGGCTTGGTGTGGCGCAATTTTTTTTAAAAAGGTAAAGGACTTCTTTCTGTGTTTCTTGCGGGTAGTGCAGCCCATGACGTGTGCACTTAATGCACATGCACAGATTCCTTAACCCAGTCTTACACCAGGGTCCTCAGTCCCCACTGCAAATCACAGTACCCTCCCCCTTCACATCAAGATCCCCTCCTAATGAGTGTCCTCAGCTCCCCCTTTACATCATCCTCCTCCACCCCTTTCACAGTAGTGTTTTAACACTTCCTTGACATCAACCCACCTTAACAGTAATGTCCTCTGCCCCTATTTACACCATTCCCCCACAGTCCTCAGGTCCACCACATTCCAGTCCTCATTCCCTCCACATTTTAGTCCTCAGCTCCTCCACATTCCAGTCCTCAGCTCTCCCCACTTTGATGTCCTCAGCTCCCCCAACTTTGATGTCCTCAGCTCCCCCCGCATTCTAGTCCTCAGCTCCCCCCACATTCCAGTACTCAGTCCCCCACATTCCTGTCCTCAGCTCCCCCATCTTACAGTCTTTAGCTCCCCCACATTCCAGTCCTCAGTTCCCACAAAATTCTAGTCCTCAGCTCTCCCACATTCCAGTCCTCAGCTCCCCCCACATTTCAGTCCTCAGCTCTCCCACCTTCCAGTCCTCAGCTCTCCCCCATTCCAGTCCTCAGCTCCCCCCACAATCCAGTCCTCAGCTCCCTCCACATTCCAGTCCTCACTCCCCCCACATTCTTGTCCTCAGCTCCCCCCACCTTCTAGTCCTCAGCTCTCCCACATTCTAGTCCTCAGCTCTCCCACATTCCAGTCCTCAGTTCTCCCACATTCCAGTCCTCAGCTCCCCCACATTCCAGTCCTCAGTCCCTCCACATTTTAGTCCTCAATCCCTTCACATTCCAGTCCTCAGCTCCCCCCACTTTGATGTCCTCAGCTCCCCCCACTTTGCTGTCCTCAACTCCCCCCCACATTCTAGCCCTCAGCTCTCCCCACTTTCCAGTCCTCGGTCCCCCCACATTCCAGTCCTCAGCCCCCACATGTTCCAGTCTTCAGCTGCCCCACATTCCTGTCATCAGCTCTCCCACATTCCAGTCCTCAGCTCTCCCGCATTCCAGTCCTCAGCTCTCCCACATTCCAGTCCTCAGCTCTCCCCACATTCCAGTCGTCAGCTCCCCCACATTCCAGTCCTCAGATCCCCCCCACATTCTAGTCCTCAGCTCCCCCCACATTCTAGTCTCCAGCTCCCCCCAATTCAAGTCCTCAGCTTCCCCCACATTCTAGTCCTCAGCTTCCCCCACATTCTAATCCTCAGCTCTCCCACATTCCAGTCCTCAGCTCCCCCACATTCCAGTCCTCAACTCCCCCCCACATTCCATTCCTCAGCTCCCCCCATATTCCATTCCACCGCTCCCCCCACATTCCAGTCCTCAGCTCTCCCCGCACTCCAGTCCTCAGCTCTCCCACATTCCAGTTCTCAGCTCCCCCCACATTCCATTCATCAACTCCACCCACATTTCAGTCTTCAGCTCCCCCCAATTCAAGTCCTCAGCTCCCCCACATTCTAGTCTCCAGCTCCCCCCAATTCAAGTCCTCAGCTTCCCCCACATTCTAGTCCTCAGCTCCCCCCACATTCTAGTCCTCACCTCTCCCATATTCCAGTCCTCAGCTCCCCCACATTCCAGTCCTCAACTCCCCCCCACATTCCATTCCTCAGCTCCCCCCATATTCCATTCCTCCGCTCCCCCCACATTCCAGTCCTCAGCTCTCCCCACACTCCAGTCCTCAGCTCTCCCACATTCCAGTTCTCAGCTCCCCCCACATTCCAGTCTTCAGCTCCCCCCACATTCCAGTCCTCCTCCCCCCCCACATTCCTGTCCTCAGCTCACCCACATTCCAGTCCTCAGCTCCCCCCCCCCCACATTTCAGTCCTCAGCTCTCCTACTTTCCAGTCCTCAGCTCTCCCCACACTCCAGTCCTCAGCTCTCCCACATTCCAGTCCTCAGCTCTCCCACATTCCAGTTCTCAGCTCCCCCCACATTCCATTCATCAACTTCACCCACATTTCAGTCTTCAGCTCCCCCCACATTCCAGTCTTTAGCTCCCCCCACATTCCAGTCCTCAGCTCACCCACATTCCAGTCCTCAGCTCCCCCCACATTTCAGTCCTCAGCTCTCCCACATTTCAGTCTCAGATCTCCCACATTCCAGTCCTCAGCTCTCCCCACATTCCATTTGTCAGCTCCCCCACATTCCAGTCCTCAGACCCCCCCCCCCCACATTCCAATCCTCAGCTCACCCACATTCCAGTCCTCAGCTCCCCCCACATTTCAGTCCTCAGCTCTCCCACATTCCAGTCTCAGCTCTCCCACATTCCAGTCTTCAGCCCCCACATTCCAGTCCTCAGCTCCCCCACCTTCTAGTCCTCAGCTCTCCCACATTCTAGTCCTCAGCTCTCCCACATTCCAGTCCTCAGCTCTCCCACATTCCAGTCCTCAGTTCTCCCACATTCCAGTCCTCAGGACCCCCACATTCCAGTCCTCAGTCCCTCCACATTTTAGTCCTCAATTCCTTCACATTCCAGTCCTCAGCTCCCCCACATTCCAGTCCTCAGCTCCCCCCACTTTGATGTCCTCAGCTCCCCCCACTTTGATGTCCTCAACTCCCCCCCACATTCTATCCCTCAGCTCTCCCCACTTTCCAGTCCTCGGTCCCCCCACATTCCAGTCCTCAGCCCCCACATGTTCCAGTCTTCAGCTGCCCCACATTCCTGTTATCAGCTCTCCCACATTCCAGTCCTCAGCTCCCCCCACATTTCAGTCCTCAGCTCTCCCACATTCCAGTCCTCAGCTCTCCCACATTCCACTCCTCAGCTCTCCCCACATTCCTGTCCTCAGCTCCCCCACATTCCTGTCCTCAACTCCCCCCCACATTCCATTCCTCAGCTCCCCCCATATTCCATTCCTCCGCTCCCCACACATTCCAGTCCTCAGCTCTCCCCACCCTCCAGTCCTCAGCTCTCCCACATTCCAGTCCTAAGCTCTCCCACATTCCAGTTCTCAGCTCCCCCCACATTCCATTCATCAACTCCACCCACATTTCAGTCTTCAGCTCCCCCCACATTCCAGTCTTCAGCTCCCCCCACATTCCAGTCCTCCTCCCCCCCCACATTCCAGTCCTCAGCTCACCCACATTCCAGTCCTCAGCTCCCCCCCTCCCCCCACATCTCAGTCCTCAGCTCTCCCACATACCAGTCCTCAGCTCTCCCCACACTCCAGTCCTCAGCTCTCCTACATTCCAGTCCTCAGCTCTCCCACATTCCAGTTCTCAGCTCCCCCCAATTCCATTCATCAACTCCGCCCACATTTCAGTCTTCAGCTCCCCCCACATTCCAGTCTTTATCTCCCCCCACATTCCAGTCCTCCTCTGCCCCCCTCCCCCCACATTCCAGTCCTCAGCTCTCCCACATTCCAGTCCTCAGCTCCCCCCACATTTTAAGTCCTCCGCTCTCCCACATTCCAGTCTCAGCTCTCCCACATTCCAGTTCTCAGCTCTCCCCACATTCCATTTGTCAGCTCCCTCACATTCCAGTCCTCAGATCCCCCCCCCCACATTCCAGTCCTCAGCTCTCCCACATTCCAGTTCTCAGCTCCCCCCACATTCCATTCCTCAACTCCCCCCACATTTCAGTGTTCAGCCCCCCCCACATTCCAGTCTTCAGCTCCTCCCACATTCCAGTCCTCCGCTCCCCCCCCCACATTCCAGTCCTCAGCTCCCCCATATTCAAGTCCTCAGCTCCCCCCACATTCTAGTCCTCAGCTCCCCCCACAATCCAGTCCTCAGCTCCCTCCACATTCTAGTCCTCAGCTCCCCCCCCCCATTCCAGTCCTCAGCTCCCCCACATTCCAGTCCTCAGCCTCATAACTGCAATCCTCGGCAACAGAATCCTCCCACATTCAGTCCTTAGCCCTGTTTAACTCAATCTCCCTCACTGTCTAAATGGAGGCGGGCGTTGCAAGATAGTGATTGGCTGCTAGGACTGCCCTTCATCCTAGCAGCCAATCACCTGCTTCTTAACCCGGGCAGCTCGGCCCTCCATTCAGAACTGTCCCATCTCCCGCTGTCGGCTCTGTGAAAATTACAGAGCGGTAGCAGGGGGAAGAAAAGGCTCCTAAATGGCGGGACCTCGTCGGTCCAAATGGGAGAGTGATGAGGTCCGCATTTGGCCCGTGGTCCGCCATTTAGTGATGCCTGCTATAGATGAAAAGAGATGCATTAGTTCACCATTTTCTTGAACACCAAGTGACATTGGTTTGGGAAAAAATTAATGGTTGACCCAATCCCAAAGTTCATCCCTATTGAGCATCTTTCCTTTAGAGTTATACTCTAAAAGGCTTCAGGGAATTTTCAATTCTTTTTCTATCTCTTAATGTAACACAGAAGTATTGGGGAAAGTATTAAAAAAATAACATAGACAAAGGAGACGAGTATTGTATCTCAATAAATATTCACATCAATTATCCAATCAAGTGAAAAGAAAATTCCGATTTACTTTGTATACCCAATCAATTGAAGATGAAATAGGGAATTTGCTTTCACATGATTGGATAATTGAAATAAATATTCACACCATTCATTGAGTGGGGATTCTCACCTCCTTTGTAAATCAGCCAAAATGTGTTTAATGTACTGTATGTATTACCTTTGCTACGTAGTAGTACCATTGTGCTATCATTATCAGCCCTTCTTCTTTTTCTGCTTTCTATATCAGGAACAGCTAATGGTGGTACAATACTGCCTTGAATGAAGTATTAGTGCAACCGTGGATTTGAAAATAGGCAATTTAATACCTGACTACTACTAAACACCTCTGTTTTAATGGTAGTATTGCTAGATTTGACATTTATGACCTCTAATTTTGACCTCTCTGTATTGTATCCTAGTGGGGTTTCCCCTCCCACAGTACATAGGTATAAAAAAGCAACAGGAGTCCTGTCCTATTGTTGACTGCATCGTGTGGCAGGCTGACACTTCAACCAAAAGTGAAAAAAATAAGCATTGAAATTCACACAGGGAACCCAACCTACTTACTAAGGTCTTTAGCTTTTTATAAAGGCATAGTTATAGTCCAACTGTTCACTCCACTGGCTTTTGTTAGTAATCTGGTGATCTAGAAATCTCTTTTCTTTACCTGTTCATAATTTTGAAGGGATATTGCCAGACATGCCAATTTTGGTCTCTCTGCTTTCTCTCACATATAGAATTTTCAAAGAAGCAAAATGTCAGTGCTACACACTTATTTAGAGCAGTATTAAACCAAAAAGCGTAATAGTTTATTACATTGCAGCTTACCAATTCTTCGATGTGATGGCTGCATTTATTTTCTTTTTAAGGCTGGCCATACATGTTCAATTTTCTTGTCCAATTTTCATTTACCAAAAACCATATACTATGAGGTCAAACAAACTAAACAACTTGTATCCAATTAGGCAGACCCTTGCACTTCAGCCCTGGAAGGTTTACCCTCCTTCATGACCAGGCCATTTTTTGCAATACGGCACTGTGTTACTTTAACTGACAATTGCGCGGTCGTGCGATGCGACGCTGTACGAAAAATAAAATTGATGTCCTTTTTGCCCACAAATAGCGCTTTCTTTTGGTGGTATTTGATCACCTCTGCAGTTTTTATTTTTTTCGCTATAAACAAAAAAAGAACGACAGTTTTGAAAAAATAAATTTTTTTTACTATCTGCTAAAAAAAACATCCAATAAAAAATTTTAAAAATAAAATTTTTTCTTTAGTTTAGGCCAACATGTATTCTGCTACAAATTTTTGGTAAAAAAGAATCCCAATAAGCGTGTATTGATTGGTTTGCACAAAAGTTATAGCGTCTACAATCTATGGGATATTTTTTATGGAATTTTTATTTATTTTTATTTTTCTTACTAGTAATGGCGGTGATCGGTGACTCTTAGCGGGACTGCGACATTGCGGCGGACAAATAGGACACTAAGTGACACTTTTGACACTTTTTTGGGGACCAATGACACCGTGATTAGTACTCAATAATATACACTGTAACTGTACTAATGACACTGGCAGGGAAGGGGTTAACATCAGGGGGAATCAAAGGGTTAAATGTGTTCTAGGGAGTGCTTTCTTACGGTGTGGGGGTAGCTTGTACCGTAAGAAGACAGAGATCCATGTTCATGCTTAGCAAAAACATAGATCTCTGTCTTCTCCTTTCACGGAACGGTGATCTGCCTTGTTTACATAGGCAGATCGACATTCTGTCTGCCTCGGAATGGATCAGCGGGTCCCGGTAGACACGGGGTCTGATTGGCTCCCGCTGTATCCAATCACAGCGCAAGCTAGTCACCAGTGGCACGCGTGTGTACCCCAGACCAGGAAGAGCAAAATCACATACAGGTACGTGATTTTGTGCAGAGAGGCCGCCCCGCTGCAGTAAATGTATGTGGGGCAGTCCAGAAGTGATTAAGGTAAATCTAAAGAAAAATTGTACAAGAGGATTGAACAAGTATGGCCAGCCTAAGTCTTTAATATTCATCTGGTGATCTGGCTAGCAATTTTATCATTTTTTTTTTTCAAAAGAACAAGCTCTCTTGCAGATGTCTCAACTACATGGATGAAACAAACCATTTAGCACTAGCAATGGTGCTTACGATGGTCAGCTTTAAAATATTAGCCGTTTTGGCTTTGTTTTAGTTTATCTAACTCTGCTAGTACATAACGCTCCCCTCCCTCCAGACTGACAATTGCTGTTGTCTATAAAGTGCCCCCTGTGCTCCTTCATCAAGAGAGGGGGCACTCTAATACAGGAGGTGTGTAACTTGCCAGATCACCAGGTGAAAACAAAGGGGAGAAAGCCTAAAAAAGAGTTTTGGGTTTAACCACTTGCTGATAGGCTCTGTTACGCGAAACGATGTACATGTACATCGTTTCATGTAGCAGTTAGTGTGGGCGCACTGATTGGGTAGTGGGGGAGCCAGAGGCGGCTCTAGGCTTTGTGAGGCCTAAGGCAAAACTTGGACACGAGGCCCCACTCACGCCCATAATGGGAAAAATAATTCAAGCGATAAAGATTAACTGTATTAATTGCATATATTAAGAGCCTTAACCTTTGTACTATGAATTCACAGTTTCTAGAATTTTCTCTAACCAATTCTTCCTTAATCAAAGATCATTAAACATCAGGTATGTATGTATGTATATATATATATATATATATATATATATATATATATATATATATGTCTGCTCTTACCTCACAGTCCCCAGCAGTTCCCTATAGGTCATGATTCCCTGAGTCCCTCCTTACATCAGAGTTCAGTGTCCCCCCCTTACATAAGAGTTCTCCTTTAAATCTGATTCCCCCAGCATCTCCTCCTTACATCAGAGTCCACAGAATTCCTCTTAATCCCCCTATTAAATCAAATTTCACAGAGCCCCCTTTACATCAGAGTCTCCAGAGTTTCCCCCTTACACTGTAAGAAGGGAACTCTGAAGACTCTGATGTAAGAGGAGTTCTGGGAACCCTGACTTAGGGGAAATGTTGGGGACTCTGATGTAAGTAGAGTTCTGGGAACCCTGATTTAAGGGGGAATACTGGGGACTCTGGTGTAAAAGGGAACTCTGTGGTCACCAAAGCTCCCCCTTGCATCAGAGTTTCCAGAGACCCCTTCCTCAGTCTGCCACAGTCTAGGGCACGACAAGTCCCACTGCAGAAGGCTGCCATACCTGAGTCCCCACAGAGGGCACTGTAAATTCCAGTATAGTGCACTGCCATTCCTCCCTGACTAATGGAAGCCTGCTATGCTTGGACTTGTACTGCTCTCTGTAGGGGACTGAGGAACTACCGCCTGCTATGCTAAGACTTGTAGTGCCCTCTGTGGGGACTAAGGCATGGCAGCCTGCTATTCTGGAACTTGTAGTGCCCTCTGTGAGGGACTGAGGATTCCTCAGGGCCCTCTGAGGATTCCTCAGTCCTCCACATTCTAGGGCACTATAAGTCCCAGCATAGTGGGCTGTCATTCCTCAGTCCCTCACAGCTGGGGGGAAAAACAACAGTTAAACATCTAAAGGACAACTCCAACCAAAACTACCAATAATGTACAGAGTCCATATGCTATATAATGTCACAGCCCCGCTACCCCTTGCCTTCCACCTCGGGTGCTGTCATTGTGTAGGGTAAAGGGCTCCAGCTCCACCGTGTTTGGCTTTGATGTCAGATATGCAGGACTGGCTCAGCTCCACTCACTTCCCTGGCAACTGACTCTGGCGTCACCGGGGTCTCTTTTCCTCCCCCAGCCACCCAGGGGCCCTCTTCTTCTCCCCCAGCCACCCGGAGGCCCTCTCCTTCTTCCCCAGCCACCTAGGGGCCCTCTCCTTTTCCTCCAGCCACCCAGGGGCCCTCTCCTTCTCCTCCAGCCACCCAGGGGCCCTCTCCTTCTTCTCCTCCAGTCACCCAGGGTCCCTCTCCTTCATCTAATCCAGCCACCCAGGGTCCCTCTCCTTCTCCTTCTCCTCCTCCAGCCACCCAGGGTCCCTCTCCTTCTCCTCCTCCAGCCACCCAGGGTCCCTCTCCTTCTCCTCCTCCAACCACCCAGGGGCCCTCTCCTTCTCCTCCTCCAGCCACCCAGGGGCCCTATCCTTCTCCTCCAGCCACCCAGGGGCCCTCTCCTTCTCCCCAGTCACCCAGGGGCCCTCTCCTTCTCCCCCAGCCACCCAAGGGCCCTCTCCTTCTCCCCCAGCCATCCAGGGGCCATCCACTTTTCCCCCAGCCACCCAGGAGCCCCCTCCTCCTCCCTCAGCCACCCAGGGGCCCTCTCCTTCTCCCTCAGCCATGCAGGGGCCCTCTCCTTCTCCTTCAGCCACCCAGGGGCTCTCTCCTCCCTTAGCCACCCAGGTGCCCTCTCCTTCTCCTTCAGCCACCCAGGGGCTCTTTCCTCTTCCCCTAGCCACCCAGGGGCCCTCTCCTTTTCCCCTAGCCACCCAGGGGCCCTCTCCTTTTCCCCTAGCCACCCAGGGGCCCTCTCCTTTTCCCCTAACCACCCAGGGACCCTCTCCTTTTCCCCTAGCCACCCAGGGGCCCTCTCCTTTTCCTCTAGCCACCCAGGGACCCTCTCATTTTCCCATAGCCACCCAGGGACCCTCTCCTTCTCTTCCAGCCACCCTCTCCTCCGCCAGCCACCAACCATTCTAAGACTCTTCCAACTTCCCTGGGGCTACTCACCCCCTTTGCGTAGTAGACACCACAAATCTATGACCAGCCTGCAGAGTGACAAGTCGGGGCCTGGTTACCTGTATGTTCTTGGGCCAGGGGAGAGCTCTCCTCCCAGAGCAACAACCGATGATAGCAGAGTGAGATGACCGGGCAGTCACTTCCTACTGATGCAGGTACACGCCCACTGATTCCTCCACATCTTAGGATTACATGATCAGACGGCCAATCCCCAGGCAGAGAAGGTGGGGTATGTGTCAGTGGACAACAGACACCTTGCAGCCACAGTGAAGGGACTGCAGCACACTGCTGCAACTTTTATATACAAGGATTTAAAACAATCTTTTACTTGGGAGATTTCCCTGACTGCGCCCTTCTAAATGTTGTTGCTCTGCCACTGGGCGCGAGGCCCATGTAGGTGCGAGGCCTTAGGCGACCGCCTAATTTGCCTAATTAGAGAGCCGCCTATGGGGGGAGCCAATCAGCAGGTCCAGCGGCTGCTATGTCCGCCGGGCACCCTCGATCACTCCCTGTGAAGACAGAAAAGTGGTCCGCTGTTCTGCGAGTGATTAACACAGGAATCCTGTGTGCCTACTATTTAGGAACACAGGTTCATCCAGTGATTACATCCCCAAAACAGTTAGAAAGCGCCCCATAGGCACACATTTAACCCTTTGATTGTTCCTGGAGTTAACATCACTTCCGCCTAATGACCTTAAAGGGGCAAAAAACATTTTAAGCAAATGTAAAATTAATTGTTTTTTTTTTTCTTGCTTTTAAGTGTTTTTTTGACCCCAGATCTCACAATAAAGAGAGCATGATATGCTTATTTCTATTACAAGGGATGTTTACATGCCTTGTAATAGGAATAAAAGTGATACTGAAAAAAAACAGCATAAAAATTAAAAGAAAAATAAATAGTGAAAAAAAAAAATTAAAGCGCCCCGTCCCTCCGAGCTCGCGCACAGAAGGGATCACATATGCAAGTTGCACTCACAAATGTAAACAGTGTTCAAACAACACATGTGAGGTATCACCGCAATCATTAGAGCGAGAGCAATTATTCTAGCCCTGGACCATTCCTGTAAACAGGTAACCTAAAGCGTCGCCTATGGAGATTTTTAAGTACCAAAGTTTGGCGCCATTCCGTGAGCCTGGGCAATTTTAAAGAGTGACATGTTAGTCATAAATTTACTTGGCATACCTTTTATCTTTCACATTATATAAAACATTTGGGCTAACTTTAGTGTTTTCTCATTTTTTATTTCAAAAATTAGATTTTTTTTATAAAAAGAATTGTGTTTGTAAGACCGCTGCGCAAATATGATGTGACCTGCAACAATCTCCATTTTATTCTCTAGGGTCTCTGCTAAAAAATATAGATAGATAGATAGATAGATAGATAGATAGATAGATAGATAGATAGATAGATAGATAGATAGATAGATAGATAGATAGATAGATAGATAGATAGATAGATAGATAGATAGATAGATAGATAGATAGATAGATAGATAGATAGATAGCCATGATGTTGTAATTGATGCAGTATGTGGTCTGGCATTGTCATGTTGGAAAACGCAAGGTCCTCCCTGAAAGAGACGACGTCTGGATGGGAGCATATGTTGTTCTAGAACTTGGATATACCTTTCAGCATTGATGGTGCCTTTCCAGATTTGTAAGCTGCCCATGTCACACACACTCATGCAACCCCATACCATCAGAGATGCAGGCTTCTGAACTGAGCGCTGATAACAACTTGGGTTGTCCTTGTCCTCTTTAGTCCGGATAACATGGCGCCCTAGTTTTCCAAAAGGAACTTCAAATTTTGATTTGTCTGACCACAGAACAGTTTTCCACTTTGCCACAGTCCATTTTAAATGAGCCTTGACCCAGAGAAAACACCTGCGCTTCTGGATCATGTTTAGATATGGCTTATTTTTTGGCCTATAGAGTTTTAGTTGGCAAAGGCGAATGGCATGGTGGATTGTGTTCACCGACAATGTTTTCTGGAAGAATTCATGAGCCCATGTTGTGATTTCCATTACAGTAGCATTCCTGTATGTGATGCAGTGCCGTCTAAGGGCCTGAAGATCACGGGCATCCAGTATGGTTTTCCGGCCTTGACCCTTACGCACAGAGATTGTTCCAGATTCTCGGAATCTTTGGATGATATTATGCACTGTAGATGATGATAACTTCAAACTCTTTGCAATTTTTCTCTGAGAAACTCCTTTCTGATATTGCTCCACTATTTTTCGCCACAGCATTGGGGGAATTGGTGATCCTCTGCCCATCTTGACTTCTGAGAGACACTGCCACTCGGAGAATAGCTTGCTCTAAAAAAAAAAAATAATAATAATAGAAAATAAAAAAAAAACAGACTTACTGGTTGGATCACCAGATGAAAAAAAAAAAAGCTAGAAAGCCTAAAAAAGAAAACGAATGCAGCCACAACATCTAATAATTAGTAAGCTGTAACATAGTAAATGTTTGCGTTTGGGTTTTATACTGCTTTAAAAGTGATTTTACAGTATTTTTGTCCGCTGTGTAAAACTATGATTTTTGTTTTTTTATTTATATATGTAAAAAATATGCTATTAAGTGCTGTCTATGGTAGTGATTTACTAAAGTTTAATTTTGTGTAGTCCATATTTTCTTCACTTCAAATATCCAAGACAGTTAAGGGGAATTCCTATTATTATTATTATTATTATTATTAATAATAATAATAATAGTTATTATTATAATATTATTAATAATAACAATAATAATAATAATAATATCAATGATAAAATAGCATAAAGTCTTACCCTGCACACCCTCTATTTTTCCCTCTTTCTTTCCTTTTCTTCCCATTTCTATCTCTCTATCTCTTTCTCAGTCTCTCTCTGTTTCTCCCTCTTGCAGCCTTTCTTGATCTCTCACTTTCTTCATTTTTCCTCCATTTTCTCTTGCTCTCTCTCCATCTCTCTCTTTCTCTCTCTCTCTCTCTCTCTCTCCTATATACTATATACCAGGGGTCTTCAAACTACGGCCCTCCAGCTGTTGAGGAACTACACATCCCATGAGGCTTTGTAAAACTCTGGCATGACTAGGCATGATGAGAATTGTAGTTCCTGAACAACTGAAGGGCCATAGTTTAAAGACCCCTGCTATACACACTTTCTCTCTCTCTCCTATATACTATACACTCTCTCTCTCTCTTATTCTCTCTCTCCCCTATATACTATACACTCTCTGGTGTCCTTTTATGAAACGGAGATGAGCAGTGATCCTGCTGATCGCAGCTCATTTCCGATCATTCTCAGTTTATGAAACAGAAATGATCAGCGGAGAACATGTTCTTCGCTGATCATCTCTTCACACGGGAATCTGTCATTGCATGACACAGAAACAGCCAGGTTATGAAGCTGTGATCTCAGCACTTCACTGGCGATCTGTGCCAGAATTCACACTCCCGGATTCACCAGCCTGAAGACCAAATCAGGGGAGAACTGAGGGGGAAGAAGGAAGGTTATTGACATCCTTCTTCCTCGTTCAGACCCCCCAACACAGTAATCATGTCCCCCTGCCATATTTATGTATATATATATATATATATATATATATATATATATATATATATACACACATACATGTAGATATATATTTAATGTGTGTATATATATAAAATGTATGCGTGTGCGTATTCAGTGTATATATATATATATATATATATATTTATGTAAGGGGACTATTATTTATTAACATTAGTGGGGATCGTGTATTCAGCAGTAATAATCTATCACTGCTTATTAAAATAGCGCCAGTGATTTTCATACTATGGTAATCTCGCTTTGTCTCACGAGATTACAGGCGCCCCATTCACTTGTATAGAGATCTCGGCCGTTCGCCGAGAAAACAGTTCTCCTCTGATCACCCTGGGAGAACTGAAGTTCTCTGCTTCATAAAAAGGGTGCCAATGGAGATACTTTTCCCTGGAGAACTGCAGAGAAGTGAACAGAGAAAAAAATTCAGGCTTTCATAAACCTACACCTCTCTCTCTCTTATTCTCTCTCTCTTCTATATACTATACACTCTCTCTCTCTCCTATATACTATACACTCTCTTTCTCTCTCTCTCTCTCTCTCTCTCTCTCTCTGTCTCTCTCTCCTATATACTATACACTCTCTCTCTCTCTCCTATATACTATACACTCTCTCTCTCTCTCTTATTCTTTCTCTCTCTCTCTCTCTCTCTCTCCTATATACTATACTCTCTCTTTCTCTCTCTCTCTCTCTCTCTCTCTCTCTCTCTCCTATATACTATACACTCTCTCTTCTATATAATATACTCTCTCTATCTCTCTCTCGCTCTATCACTCCTATATACTATACACTCTCTCTCTCCTATACTCTCTCTCTCTCTCTCTCTCTCTCTACCTCTCTCTCTTCTCTCTCCACCCTTCCCTCGTTTTTCTTTTACCCATTTCTTTCTTTATTATGTTATTCCATTCACACTTTATCTCTACCCCCCCTCTCTCTCTCTCTCTTTCCTCCCCCTTCTCTCTCTTTTTCCCATTTCTTTATCTCTCAATCCCACTCTCTCTTCCACTCACCCAGTCTTTCTCCTAACCCCCCTTCCCCTCCCTTTCTTTTAATCCTCAAGACTTTTTTTCCTTTCTCACTGACTGTCCCTTTTAATTCTGTCTCTTCTCTCTTCTTTTTCTTGTTTGATAGTTCAACACTTATCTCTTATTTTTCTCACTTCATTTCCTTCCGAAGTTAAATATTTGGGTAAAATTGAAATAACACTCATTTCAGTTTTCTATGAATGTGTTCTTTCTCTATCTCTCTTTCTATCTCACTCCACACCTTTGCTGTTTCACCTACAATCAATCAACCATTTGTCTCACTACTTGTATAATTGTCTATCAGTTCTCTCCTCTACTCTTTCACTCTGTCCCTCTTATACATCTTTTTTTTTAATAGGTTCCTCTTGCTGTCTCCAGGCTTATCCACCATGCATAGTGACCCAGGAGCTGTATACATGCACATAGGAGAAAGTCTAACTGGTTGCATTGCTCCAGGCTATAGGGCTAGGCATAACTCAGTGACAGTTGATGGGTTAGGTGGACATGGCAAAGGTTATTATTAGCCTCTTATTTATGTCTTTGTGTGGGCATTCAGCTAGGACAGGTTTGCAAGCTTGACATGTTTGTGCAACGAATGTTCCTCAGCGGATGTACTGATGGCATGTGTTTCCTGCACTAATTCTTTTTACAAGAGCCTGTGCCAATTAACCATATTTACATGTGCTGGTGCCCAGGAAAATCCATAATGAAGAATGCTCCTGAAACACATTGCAGAACCACAAAAGGCTGTGAGGCTTTCTAGTCTGCATATACCATTGCAGGACACAAGTGATTTCATCTTCGCAGAATAGCTGTCAGATTAACGATGGGGAAACTTTGATCTACATAGTCATACTAAGTGATCAGATCCCCCACTACTTGTAAGAGGAGCTCAGCAATCATTTATGAGCATTATTCCCACTTGTGCAAAGATTAACTGCCTATCATTCAATGATCACAGTTGGGTTTTAAGTCTGAAAAACATGGCAAGAAATAGGAGGAGTGCACAGCTAATAGCTCCTAATGCTTCACACATATGCACGATCTGCTGCCAGAAAGTGATTATTACACAGAGCAAGAAGGCAGGCAGACAGGGAAAACTGCAGTCTCCATTGCCCAGGGATCGCTGGGACTTTTAGTTCCGCAACAACTACATGGGAGAGGCATTTTCTTTTTCTGTTTTGGTGAACCATACATTATCTATTGCCGAACTAACAATTGAAGACTCCCAATTCACCAGGATAAGGATCTTTTTTTTCTAAAAAGTAACAATTTTCTGTCCCAAGACCTTTAAAAATGATAGTTACATTACTAAATCAAAGAATCCTATACTTGTGCTAAGGCTTTGTAAAAGAACATTTGTTGGCTTAAAATCACATCTGTGTCTGAAATTGACAGTTCAGAAACTGAATACTTTTTAGCCAGAATCCAAACTAGTTAAATGATGAATGATGGAAGTGACCTTACCTTACCTTGACCTTACCTTACCTTGTTTGAGCCCATTACCCTCCATAACTCTGCTGTAGGTAACAGACTTCATATACCGTGTGATTGCATGACGTTACTAGTTACTTAAGTAGGATCCAAAAAGATCCCAACGATAAGAAATTTTATTTTTATTCTTTTTAATATTGCTCACTTTTTGAGTGTACAGTATGTAACAAGTGCAGGTGGTAATCGTGCATGGTCCCATAGTACTCCATCAATCCTTACCTTACCTTGTTTGAGCCCATTACTCTCCATAACTCTGCTGTAAGTAACAGAATTCATATGTGACTGGTGACTGCATGTCATTAATAGTTACTTAAGGGGATCCAAAAAGATCCCAATGATAAGAAATGTTATTTATTTATTTATTTATTATTATTATTTTTATTCTTGCTCATTTTTTAAGTATACAGTATGTAACAAGTCCAGGTTGTAATCGTGCATGGTCCCATAGCATTCCACTAATCCCTAACTTACCTTGTTTGAGTCCATTATCCTCCAGAACTCTACTGTAAGTAACAGACTTCATATACTGTGTGACTGGCGACTGCATGTCATTATCAATAATTACTTAAGTGGGATCCAAAAAGATACCAATGATAAGAAATGTCTTTTTTTTTTAATAAACGAATAATATTGCTCACTTTTTGGGTACATAATATGTATCAAGTGCAGGTGATAATCGTCCACTAATCCTTACTTTACCCTGTTTGAGCCCATTATTTTACATAACTCTACTGTAAGTAACAGACTTCATATACCGTGTGACTGGTGACTGCATGTGGGATCCAAAAAGATCCCAATGATAAAAAATGTATTTTTTTTGTAACAAAAGAATAACATTTCTCACTTTTTGAGTATACAGTATGTAACAGGTACAGGTAGTAATCGTGCATGGTCCCATAGTACCCCACTAGTCCTAAACAACAACCCCAATAGATTGTAAGCTCTTATTAGCAGGGCCCTTTTAACCCTCTCGTATTTTTTTTTTTGTATTGTAACCATACTGACACCCTTTATATTGTAAAGCGACGCACAAACTGTTGGCACTATATAAATCCTGTATAACAATATCAATAAAAATAATAATAATCACTTGATTTACAACCACATTAAACCAAACCACCGCATTTTAATGTGAAAGCTTTCACATTTCCTGACAAGACCACTAATGGAAAACCTGTAATATCTAGATGACAGATCTTTACATATTTTCAGCACTATTATAGAATAAAGCAGTTGCATGGGCTCCCAAATGAATGTGACCCCCTTTATATGCCATTGTAGGAGCATCTGAAGATTGATAAAAGAAGATGATATGAATAGTGTGCTAAATGTGTATACACTTCTACTACAAGTCATCAAAGGATAGAGATTTTGGTGCATCCTTTTGATTTTCATTGTAAACACTTTGGTTTAGAAAATACTTTGGTTTAGAAAATGACTATATTATTCTTCAGTTTGTTGCATTCATGTTACTGTTGCATGTAGACCAATTTAATTGTTTGAGAAACAAGTGCAATCAGTAGGAGACGTGATCTGCTCTTAATTAAATACAGGACATAACAATATAATCTTAGATCTATCCATCTTCATGCGATGTCCCTCCTAATTCATATCACTTCTTAGCAAAGGATTCCTCAGGATGCGTCCATTATATTGGCGATCTGCAAGTTGATTTGATAGCAATGATTTTTCGGAGAGACTGCAATGGACCCTTTGAGTGTATTTACTACTTTACCATGGATACCGATCTCTGCTAAATTAGTTTTGGGCTTATAATTATTTCATCTGTTTTCCAGGAAGAATAATAAAATGGAAGTCGTTGCTCTGATGTACATGAAACAAGCGACTTGGTGGCACCAATAATCTTTTCTAGGTTCAAATTCAAGTACTCAGGTCTTAGTTAATTTATTAGAATGACCTCTTTATGAGCTAGCAGGGGAGGCCCAGTCTAGCTCGGTGCCATTTGCCATAATGGGATAAGGAAGACGTGTGAAGACTGGTGGGGGAGATGGGGTGGGGGTGCTAGTCTAAAAGGCAGCAACGCTATGACTTACAATTTCTTTAAAAAGTATACACTCCAATCTAATGGCCTCCTTCCATTAGAGGAAAAAAAGAAACAGCAGATCATACATTAACATAAGATTACACTTGAGAAAACGTGATGTTAGTTCATATGAAGCCAAGCAAACACTATAAAATAATCATCAGGTCTTCTGTTTGACCTACATCCTCATCAACCCACTGGAGTGCCAAGGAGCTAAAGTGCCAGGTCTTTATAGAGAATGGTAGCTACATTAGTTTCCAATCCAGGAATATGGAAGAAATAATGAAGATTATTGAAAGTTATTATAATTCTAATAATCCATATGAATAGTAATAATAATCCATCATGACAGTTATTACTTGCTATAAATAACTGTACTCCTATATATACATGAACTTTCTGCCATAAAACATTTTGGTATCACATAACTCTACTCCTATATATACATGAGCTTTCTGCCTTCAAACATTTTGGTATCACTTTTATGCTAAAGTGTTGCTTAAGATAATCATAATATTAATAATAATAATACTGTTTGTTTTGCCTTCCTCTGTATCAACTGTGTGTATAGGATTGTATGTATGGAGGTTTTCTATTTGTGTGTGTTTTTGTTTGTTTTGTATTTTTTTTTTTGTATGCTGGTTGAACTGGATGGACTTTGTATGGACTGGGTGTCTTTATTCAACCAGAATTAACTATGTAACACTGGGGTTGATATACTAAAACTAGAGAGTGCAAAATCTGCTGCAGCACTGCATATAAACCAATCAGCTTCCAGTTTTTTCAGTCAAAGCTTAATAGAACAAGCTGAAGTTAGAGGCCCATTGGCTACCATGCACAGCTGCACCAGATTTTGCATTCCCCAGTTTTAGTAAATTGACCCCTATGCAACTATGTAACTATAAATACTAATCCACCATGACAGATATTACCTGCTATAGATTACAGTATTCCTATATTAGTTTTCTCCTTTCAAACATTTTGGTATCAGCACTTTTATTATACTAAAGTGTTGTATATATATATATATATATATATAGCGAGAGAGAAAGAGAGAGAGGGAGAGAGAGAGAGACCTATTTATCTATCTATATATATAACTATATATATATATAACTATATATATATATGTATACAGTATATATATATATATATATATAGAGAGAGAGAGAGAGAAATCTATCTATCTATCTATCCATCTATCTATATATATAACTCTATATAACTATATATATATATATATATATATATATATATATTTTTTTTTTTTTTTTATTTTATATAAAATTATATACATAGAGAGAGAGAGGTAGATAGATAGATCGATAGATCGATAGATAGATAGATAGATAGATAGATAGATAGATAGATAGATAGATAGATAGATAGATAGATAGATAGATAGATAGATAGATAGATAGATATACAGTATCTATCTATCTATCTATCTATCTATCTATCTATCTATCTATCTATCTATCTATCTATCTATCTATCTATCTATCTATCTATCTATCTATCTATCTATCTAGCTATCTAGCTATACATTTTAATATATGTTTATAGACTGATTGTTGTAGTTTTTTAGTTCTTAACCCTTACATTAATACCCTTACATGTTTTGCATCTTTTTTTTAAACTAGAAAACAATCAAAAGAAAGAATATAAGACTAGTTAATCTCTGCTTAAAGGACTCAGTATAGATGTCCTAAGAGACAGTATAGATGTTCTAAAGGAGAGCCACTATTTTTTCATGTTGTGTATTTGATTTATTTTTTATTTTTTAAGGTGCTTGCTAACTCATCCAGCTTCTTGTCCAGTGTGTCTTAAGCTCTATTATTTGGACAGTGAGAAGAACAGTGACCATTAGTCACTAATAGAAATCCATAAGCAAGTCAGGTAGCTGGATGTAGCTGGAGGCGATGGTGGAGCCTTAGAGAGAGAGGATTGGCACTGCTGGAAAGAGTTAAAGGGAGGGGACGTGGGCTGTCACGCGTCATTGGGCAGATTATGTGCAGCAAACAAAAAGTGTGTGTCTGTGTGCCAGTCAGTCACTGCGTCGGGTCCATCTGCACAACTCCTTGTCTTCCTCTTTTTTTTTTTTCTTCCCTTCTTTCGGGTTTCTCTCTGCTCGTGTTTACTCCTTTTTTTTTTCCACCCCCCCCCTCCCATTCATCTGCTTCTCAATCTAGCCATCCAGCACAGAGGAAGGCACACAAGCACGTCTTGCTCCTGCCATGGAAGTACTACAGTAACACGACCTACATTTGGGGGGGACACAAGGGGAGGACAACTCCTTCTAGTCCTTCTGGATATTCTATACCTTGGACTATACAGTGACACTTTTTTTGTGGTAAGTGACAGCGCATGCTTTTTCTTTTTTTATTATTATCTTCTTTTTTTTCTCATCTGATTATACAAAGGATTTATACAAAGGAGTGGGAGCTGCTGAGCCAAGATCTCCAGGCGAACAATAACTGGGATGGCTGGCTATGGGGACATTGTAAGGGAATATCTATGGGTTGGTGACACTCATGCAGCTGAAGGTTTTTTGGGAGATCTCGGCAGCTGGGGTTATAGATCATTAGCCAGCAAGCCAAGCTGGGAGAAGAAACATAGGGACAACCAGTGTCCTCCTTGTGTGGGCAATTGTTCTTCCAACCTGAGCTTGTACAGTAGCTGCATAGAGAAGAGCCAGGCTAGGCTCCGCTGGAGGTTGCTGTCCCGTGCCGAGGTGCTGAAACAGAACTGAACGGTACAGTCGGGCCGCCCGTACAGAGCACTAGGAACCCCCCTCCGCACCTACTACACTTTGTCTTCATCTAAATTAGCTTTCCCAAAACAATAAAAATTAAAAACAACTACATGATTTCACTAAAAAGTGTATACACATTAAAAAAGTATACAGAACTAGAACATTGGCAGTTTTTATATTTTTATTCACTGATACAGTTTAAAAATGTGCCAGATTTTGTTTTAAAGTAAATGTTCTTAAGTAAAATATACATATATATATATATATATATATATATATATATATATATATATATATATATATATATATATATATATATAATATATATATATGCATATATATATATATATATATATATATATATATATATATATATATATATATATATATATATGTATATATATATATATATATATATATATATATATAGGTAAACTAATGGTACATTAACATAAAGTATTAAATACATTAATAAATAATTGACATCTTTAATTTGTGCGGAAAAAAAAAAGTAAAATGACCCAGAGATGAAGCTGGATAGGCAAAGTCGGACTGTGATAAGGTAGCTGGCATTCACCTCCAACCATAAATAAGTGAGCCCACGTAAAGAAAAATAAAATAATACTAATAATAATAATGATTACCCCTGCTTGCTGCTTTTAATTAAAGTCTCTAAAGGGAAAGAGCTAGATTATGATAATGAGCAGACATACGTTCCCTCTTGTAGACTAGAGCTAAAGGTTAGATGAAATGAAATCAGTGACATTGACAGTCCACTTGAAATCCATTCTCCATGCTCCTCTGTCACACTACGCTAGACTCTTGATAGCATCCTAATGACTAGAAGACATGCCTGTGAGCACCAGAGAAGCCTTCACCTAAGCTCCTTTGCTTATGGTCAGCCTGCCAACACCTGAGGATGGACAGTAGAATCGATAGCTGGATCCTCCACTGCCATGTGTTTGATATCTCCATAATTATTGGGTGCCTATTCATTCATCAATAGCGTGTAGGTAAAGAGAGTAGGCGATCTGAATATTAAGGTGATGTGTTATAGATGAATATGTGTTGTAGTGTGAACTAAAGTATTTAGGGTCCCTTTTTTTGTTTTTTATATTTAGGATATGTCAGTCATGGATGACACTGGCGTTCATAAAGCAATTTGGGATGGTGATGCCAAAGCTGTTCAGCAATGTCTGACGGATATATTTACAAGCGTCTACACCACGTGTGACATCCCAGAAAATGCCATCTTTGGTCCCTGCGTGCTGAGCCACACTTCGCTGTATGACAGTATAGCTTTCATCGCCCTCAAATCTACTGATAAGAGGACAGTACCCTACATATTCCGGGTAAGAGCCACTATGGCACCATCACAGCCCTCTGCTCTAATGGAGGTTGCTGTCATTCCAAAAGTAGTCCACTTGTGCATCTGCCAAAAGTTAGATGTTATTGTGCATAAGTCTTACATTTTCAAAAAATATAGAAATGTAGAAACTCAATAAAAGGATTTATAGGTGGGTGACAGCAGATATAAAGACAGACAGATACAAAATACATATATACAGACAGACAGCTAAATAGTGGGTGGGTAGTGAGAGAAAAGATAGATAGATAGATAGATAGATAGATAGATAGATAGATAGATAGATAGATAGATAGATAGATAGATAGATAGATAGATACATATAATAAAGGAGATAGAGAGAGTTATAGAGAGAGCTAAATATAAAGATGGAGAAAGAGAGAGAGAGAGATCGGTAGCTAGATAGATAGATAGATAGATAGATAGATAGATAGATAGATAGATAGATAGATAGATAGATAGATAGATAGATAGATAGATAGATAGATAGATAGATAGATAGATAGATAGATAGAATAAGGAGATAGGGAGAGCTTAAAGTAAGAGATGGAGAAAGCGAGAGAGAGAGAAAGAGAGGGAGAGGGATAGACAGATAGATAGATAGATAGATAGATAGATAGATAGATAGATAGATAGATAGATAGATAGATAGATAGATAGAATAAGGAGATAGAAAGAGCTAAAATATAGAGATGGAGAATGAGATAGAAAGATAGATAGATAGATAGATAGATAGATAGATAGATAGATAGATAGATAGATAGATAGATAGATAGATAGATAGATAGATAGAATATGGATAGCTAAAATATAGGGATAGATAGATAGATAGATAGATAGATAGATAGATAGATAGATAGATAGATAGATAGATAGATAGATAGATAGATAGATAGATAGATAGATAGATAGATAGATAGATAGATAGATAGAATATGGATAGCTAAAATATAGGGATAGATAGATAGATAGATAGATAGATAGATAGATAGATAGATAGATAGATAGATAGATAGATAGATAGATAGATAGATAGATAGATCACAGTATGGCAGTGGCTATTCTAGAGTGAGCAAATACAGTGTTTAAATTAGTAATAACAAAAAATTCTAAAGTAAGTCTTAAATCAGCTGCATTTTAAGTTATTTAAAAAAATAAGTGTAACATATTATAAAAAAAAAAAAAAAATTGTTCATGGTTAAAAGGAGGCTGACATATTATTTAAAGCACAGATTTGCCAAATTTATCTCCAGACGTAGAAATAAACAGCTCCCTGCTACTTTTGAGAACAATCTGGAAGATTGGTTCATGTGAGAGCACATTTCAGATAGAACATATGGAGGGCTGTCATGTCAGGTCTGTGTGATTCAGCTGGGCAGACGATTTCCATTCATTCTGATAGTCTACATCCATAATAGAGCTCTGCTGTGCATTGGGATCCCCTAAGACTAGCGCTGAGCTCATGGGGGACGTTTTAACCCTCTTATACTTCATTATCCTTGCTTTTTCTGCAGGTGGACACTTCAGCTGCAAACGGCTCCTCTGAGGGACTGATGTGGCTCCGTCTGGTTCAGTCTGCTAGAAACAAAGAAGAACAAAATCTGGAAGCCTACATCAAAAACGGACAACTGTTCTACAGATCTCTGCGCAGGATTGCCAAAGACGAGGAACTGTTAGTTTGGTACGGGAAGGAACTGATCGATTTGCTTCTTCTCAACCCTGGCAGGACCCATGCAAAAACTGCAGGTAGGTAAATAACTCTATAATGTGACTGGTATGACATTAATATGCCTTAATCACCCTTTAATTCCACCCCCTCCGTTTGTACTGCCATCTTTTGCTGTCTGTCACTTTCCCTTCCTACCTGAGAATCACCTTCCATCATCCAAATAGCTGTCTTTCCCATTCTTCTATTCCTCTTCTATTTATATTCATGTCCTTATCTCCTAATCTCTCTCAATCTCCTTCTATTATCTTATTTTAGAGATATATGTAGACAGATGGTCGAACAAATCTAAAAGTTTCAATAAAATATGAGTATTTAACACTACATTGCAAAATAAATAAATAAATAAATAAATAACAATAATAATGATGTGCTATTGTGTACGCTTTTTTAATGAAAAAAAAAAAAAAAATGTAGCAAGCCTTATCACACCACTCAGTCATTACACACATCTCCTCCCCTAGATAATTGCCAAAGGATTAGATAGCAAGTTTTTGACAATATGGTATCCCTAGTTGTGTTACCCCTATTTATAAGCTGTTGAAAGAACATGGTAAAATGTCATGCCATCTTCATTGTCAACTCCTTTTCTTCCAGGATCCTCTCAGTTCACCTGTTTGGAGTGTAACCAGCGGTTCCAGTATGATTTCCCCTATGCGGCTCATGTGAGATTTCGCTGTCCTAAGAGACTCCACATCTCAGATTCCAACACAGAGCAACCAGGCAAGGACACTCGGGAACTAGAGCCACGAAACGCCATGATCTCTACAGCCAAATACAACAAACTATCAATTTACCAGCCACAGAAAGAGAACCACAAGCCCACCACAGACTTTCATAACTTGGCCAGGGACTTGGAGAATTTTAGAGGCCCTTGTTCATCCTCCTTCCGTTCTACTCCGTCACCTAAGTCTAATCTATCAAGACAGGACTCTGAGAGCACTGCAGAGAGTCTCCATAAAACCAAAAGAAAGTATGATGACCACCTGGAGGACATCAGATCCAAAAGGATTGACCCATCTGGGAGGTTTCTGGAAAGGCCAATGCCTTCTTCCAAAGAGGATTTAGTGTGCAGCCCTCAGTCTTTCAGAGGGAACTCTTACTTCAATGTGGAAGAAGGTGGACAGTTATATGCTCCTCCAAGCCCAGAGACTGGAGAAGCCAAAAGAAGTGCTTTTGTAGAAGTAAAAAATTCATCAAGAGGAGTTGAGGAAAAGAATTCAAGCACAGATGGCAAAGCTATGTCTCCTGCCCATGCCAGCAGCCCAAACGAAGACAAGAGGCTACATGTTAGACCAGAAAACCGAGCAGAGGACAGCCCTATCATGGGCAGTGCCTTTACCAGTGTAGCTCAAATATCAAACCCCGAGCAGGAGAGAAAAAGTGCTTTTTCTCAGCCAACCAGAAGCAGTTTCAACCATGTAACTCCTTTGCAGGTTATGGGACAAAAACTGGTGTCTAGTGGGGTAGGCTTGGATTGCCACCCAGACAGCGTTGGGCAACCAAGGCTGTTTCAGACTGACCCCCTCTCAGTAAAGATGTCAAGCCCTGAACTGAATGGCAACTGCACACTTCCAGGAAGCTTGCCAAAGCAAAGTCCTTTCCTCTTTGCCACCACATTTTGGCCAAAGAGCTCAGCTGCACCTCTCCAGTTGCAGCTGCCTTCTACACTTACCCTATTGCCTCCTTCTTTCACCTCCTTATGCCTGCCAGCTCAAAACTGGTGTGCCAAATGCAACGCTTCTTTCAGGATGACCTCAGACCTAGTGTATCACATGAGGTCCCACCACAAAAAGGAATATTCCATGGAACCCCTGGTGAAGAGGAGGCGAGAGGAGAAACTCAAGTGCCCCATATGCAATGAGTCCTTCAGGGAACGTCACCACCTATCAAGGCACATGACCTCTCACAACTGAACTTTTGAATAACTTTGCTACTAGAACTTTTAAAAGACTCACACACATTGACAACGCGGGGTCATGGACAGCTTGATCCTACCTTGAGTGTGTTGGGTTGTTTTCTTTATCTGAATGCACGCATTTTCACTTTCCAAGAGTACATTTTTTAAAAAATGTCATATATATTGCAGCATATTGATGCATTTGTCATATCTTTCTACTTTAAATTATGGAGCACTTATGATTTAGATGTTAATGTATTTAAGGGTTACGTTTACCTTACCAGACAGTACCTGGGTGGGACATAGTTAGCTTGTGCATTACCTGCTGGCCTGTTCTCACCTAAACAATCAGTGTGGATATAACAGTGGACGTTGCTATGACTAAGGCGATGCATGACTCATATCACACAACTGTATGGACTTCAGACAGACTGTCATCAACGTGTATTTCTTTTTGAAACAAAGTGTAATTTTGTGCCAGTTGCAACCTTATTTTATTTACTTTTTCCCCTATCCCTCAAACTAAAGGAAAAAAAAAAAAAAGATTTTATTAAACTGTATAGTTTATCTGAGTATGTTGAATGCTTTGACAATAAATTGCTTTATTTTCTGCAAACCACCTGCTTGGTGAAATAAACCTTCATTTATTTTGGGATATCTCCAGCAGTTAGGCTCTGCAGTCTATTTATTAACTAAGAGCATAGACAAGGGCTGTTCATGGTGACAGTGCCCATTTTCGCTACGGGCTCTCTTGTTAGCATTAGCACGTTTTCAGATATGTGATTCAACATCTGATCCCCTTGACTGTAAATCTTATGATGATGTGTCTGCTTCCATTTACATTAAGATGAACATGTAGACACAAAGGGGTTAGCATTGTGCTGACCCTGCTGCATTAATGTGTGGAGATCTGTATTTTTAGATGTGGTGTTGCACGGTCCTCAGCAAACAATGCTTGGTCATGTTCAGATCACACACATCAGTAAAATGAGAGAAGGCAGAGATGCGCTGTGTTGGATATTCAGTTGTATCTCTCGCCTTTATATTATTAGAATGACCTTAACTGGATAAAACTGTTGGCTATGTCTTGTGCCAGTGGTTCAATTGCTAAGATAGCATTTTGCAGATCTGCAGAAAGATCTCAACACATCATCCTCAACATACTGAAGAACTTGAGCTAAATAAATTGTTGCCCTCTGCATGTATTAAATAGATAGTATTGTTACTAATAATTTACATTTGGTACATTTAACTGTACTGTTAACTGATTTTTTGCAATGGTAGCACTTAAAGACTTTAGCAGGTCCAATGTATTTTACAACTTAGATTTCTACTATACCTAAAATTAGGAGCAAAAAACATTTCAATTTATGGTATAGTAAAGTCCCAACATTAATCAGTAATTCATTATATATGATTATCTATGACCTTAGAGAAACTGGACTTCTTCAATATTCCTAAAAACAGTGTTATCTATCACAAGGCAGTAGGAAGAGTGGGCTAGCTTAGGTAAAAACACCAAATAAAACCTTGTTTTGTACAGTGCAGTATATAACATGTCACTCTTTTATTTATAATTTTTTTTTTAAATATTCATTTTTGCATTATATATTGTTAGAAAGTTCAAGCTATTTTAACATTTCAAGTTAAGGACCCCTGTATAAAATGTTATTATGGTTGGTTTATAATAAGCAAGCTTTTTCAATAAGGTAAGGTAAAAGGTAGTGTAGATTATGGGAAAAAGCTTAAAATTTATGAGTTTATCTGACTTCAGTAATGTGAAATGAAATGGCTAACTTAATTTTGCACTTTTGCTTTGCTCTTTGCCCAAAATATGTATTTATGTACAGTACTTGACTAAACACGACAGGGAGCGAAAGAGAGATTGTGCAGTTCTTGTGATGCCATGCTTGCAATCAGAGGTGCTAGACATTTGATGAATATGTGTTGTAATGGCTATGTATATAAGTCACCAATATACACATCACGCTAAGGCAAATTGATCATCTCTTATAGTTTAGGTCAGCCTTAAGGGTTATGTTTTTTTTTCTTCTAAAAACTCTTGACAAATGATTCTGCTGGTTGACATTGCACTCACACATTTATAGTAGTGTTAACATATTGCACCGGAAAGCAATATGTATCATACATCATATAAATATATATATATATATATATATATATAAATATATATATATATGCATTTGAGATATTGACCCTGTATCAGCTGAAAAATAATGAATGTAGATAAAGGTTCGATCATCACGGGACAATCTTTTTGGATCACAGATCACATTAAAACAACTTCCGTAGGCATTAGCATTATAATTAATTTCTGAAGACTACTTCAACACTTTAATCTAGGTTCAGTCTTACAGACACATATTTTTGGATTCTAATTCTCAGCTAGTAGTTAAACATTTTTAATAAAAAGTCCCTGTCTAGTAATACTTTGTAGTTGATTTTGAAGGAGGACATTGCAGTTGGACAGTAATAACAGCAAAACCATCGCTGAGCACATTAATCTCTGAAAATGATGGTAGGTGGATGTGACAGTGGGATATTCAGAAGGTTTAATAAATTTAATTTGCAAATATAAGTAACTGAACACTGGTAATTTATCATTTAGGACCCAAGTATTGGATTCATTCCAATTGGTGGCTGATCAGTCCTTATTTCCAACTGTTTTCTCTTTAATTGGTAGCAGATACCTCTTAGATTGTATTTGCTTTGTACGTTAAACAAATTTGCATTTTCTGAATAAAATGATAATTTGCATAGAATGACTTTCCAACCAGTTGGAAAAAAATTTGGCTGATTTTTTACTATTTTCCTCAGTCACCGGTGATCACTTTTGTATCTACAACACTTAGTCCTTTAGCAAGCTGATTTTTCTTTGCATTTTCAAAAAAACTTTCTAAAAAACCTGGATGTGTAGGCTTTGCAGAAATTAATTTCTACCGGAGTGGATTACTGAAGTAATCTTAATTTAAGGAATTAAGTGAAGATTCGCAACTCCTTCAGTAAATTAGCCTCAGAGCCTTGGAAAAAAAGGCCTGTGTGCTGTATTTTGTTTTGCATGGTCCCATTCATCATCTAGATCACAAAGCAACACAAAAAAAAAAAAAAAAACACACTGCAATATGCATAATCTCTACTATTGTGTCATAAAGCTGCAAAATTACCCATGAGCAAAGTTGACAATGGCCTAATCCAGTACAAACCTTCAACTCCTCATGCTTGGTTGGGCCAAATTTTCTGTTAATGGAGCTCTCTGACCTCAAACATGGCAGAGAAAGGTCTGATTTTGCCTACACTACAAACGTCCCCGCTGTGTATATAAGTTCATTGGAGTGTAAATGCATTTTTCTCTGCATCCTTTGGCCTAGTTGGAAGGATTTTGACAAGCAGCTCTGCATTGTAGTGAGGGATATCTCTCTCGACCAGGAACAGGTGAGTTTAAGACTTGAAGGGGGCTTTGGGCAGTGGGTGCCTGCCATATAAGTGTAACCGCACTAAAGGGAAATTAGCTGTTCTAGTTGCAAGGGAAGCTGCATTTTGCTAGGGCATTTTCCCAACAGCTTAGTAAATGTAGTAAAAATTTGCTTTGCAAAGAGTACCCAATCACATGCAAGGAAAAAAAAAACTCATTTTTTGCTTGCACATGACTGAATGATGGAAATCAGCAGAGTTTCACCTCATTCACCAGGCTCTGGGGAAAGCTACCTTTCAAAGTGCAATTTCTTTTGCAAAGTATGCCACCTATTTGTCATTGGTAAATCAACCCCTAAGTCTCGGTTCACACTAGGTCGATCCGACTTCGGGGGCCACCTGTGAAGTCGCGTGCACCGCGACTTTGGCGCGACTTGCATGTCTATGCAAGTCGCTCCGAGGTCACCCCGAAGTAGTACAGGACCCTTTTTCAAAGTCGGAGCGACTTGTGTCGCTCCTATTAGAACAGGTCCTGTAGCACTGCATGGACCACGACGGACTGCGACTTGTCAGGCTGACAAGTCGTCTGACAAGTCGTCTGACAAGTCACGGTAGTGTGAATGGACACTAAGAGTAATGTTTGCTAATTTATCCTGCCACTATATCTGCCACGAAGAAAAATATAGCAATATAGTTAAATAGGTATTAACTAGTTTAAGAAGCTTATCGGTGAGTATATACTGTAAAATCTATAAAAAGATAATGATAATTCTATTTTACTTTGATTTATGAAAAGAAAATATAAAGTAATATTCAAACATGTTTGGTTCTACCACAGCAGTTTAGCTCTGATTCTGGGGTCCACACGTGTCAATCTGTATTCCTTGCTGTCATCTAATGTGTATAAATTTACACACTTCTGGAGGGAATTAGAACATTATCTGATAATTACAAAGAATGCTTATGAGCTTATAACGATATGAGTTTACTTAAGGTGTACATAATACAAAGCCACTGGAGAGGCAATAAGATACGTAAGATACTTGTGAGGATAATCAAGTAAGATATCTATGGGAGTCCTGTTGTCCTTATCAGCAACTCAAAGAATCACACAGCTCTACATCATTCATAGATCATTCTATACACCCAAAAGATTGTTTCAATTTGGGCGACGGTCAGATGCATCCTGCCCTAGGTTCCTTGGTGTCTCAAGCTATATAGATATTGGGAAGGGGTACTAGATAAAATAAATATGGTATTTAGGTTAGATCTAAAGATGGACCCAGTCCTTTGTATACTGGGACACTTAGAACAGGATGTGAGATCAAATTCCAAACTAATTGCAGTGTTGAGATGTCTATATCAGGCTAGAAAGGGAATTACGTCGAAGTGGATAAAGCCTAGACCACCCTCGATAATTGAGCTGCAGAATAATAGTATAATAGTAAGGGAAAAAATATTCTGTAGGAGGAGGGGCAATATAATTAGATTCAAAAATATATGGAAAGTATGGATTGATGCTCTAGGACTGATACCCGGGGTTGAAAATATATAGAAAGTCTGCGTTGGTATTATATTATTTTAAATGTGAAATAGAATAGGGTGGAAGAGGGAAGTTGGACATTTTAGAAGTATGTGTATGTGTAAAATAAATGTTGTTTCTTTTGAATTGTCTTTGGAAAACAAGAAAGAAATTAAAATAAAGATGAATTGAAGTAAAAAAAAGATATCTATTGGAGCTCAGTTCACACATCTAATGCAACAAAAATGTGATTGTCCTCAATAAACAAAGCATCTAGAATAGTAACATTTTATCAACCCTATAGGACCCAACAAGTTCAAATTTGTGTTTGAAATAAATTACTGGAGAGTTAAAGTTTTAGTTAGATGGTTAGATGCTGCAGGCCAATACAGACAAGCCTACTTTCAGAAATTTTGAGTGAAGGAACAGTGGAAACCTAAGACAACTTTTTTCTAGCTCTAGTCTGTTTTTAAAGAGTGTGACTATTTGAACCAAGTTTTAGGCAACAGCAAAATCAGAGTATACAAGAAAATCAATTTTCTAAAAAAGGCAGATAATTATGCAGAAAAGTAAGGGTACGAGAAGGCAATATGCTATTCCTCATTTTAACTAGACCAACTTTTTGCCATGGCACCCTGGAGTGGTCTCTAGGTTTTTTACCGATGCCTGGGTAAAACACCTAAAAACTGCCCCAAATTACCCAAAAAATGTCAACAAGCTAGTATATGGATCAAGCCTACCTTTTTGTTCCTTGACTGAAAAAGGTTGAGAAACACTGAGCTTGATATTTATCATCCTTCTCATCAGTTTCCCAGCAACAAAATGGTCAAAACAGCATATCTAAAACAAAAGAAAAAAAAAAACAACACCCGTAGGAGATAACAGAAGTTAGTGAGTCTGACTTGGCAACATTTTGCAAAAATAAACAAGGGTATTTGGATATGAGTCCAGGATTTGACTGCCTATGGGGTTGTAATTCACCAGCAGGTTCATGAGCATGACTTTTCCTGCTAAGTAGAATGTACATGTGATTGGAGAAGGTATGAGTATTAGATGGGTAGTATTGGCAGATGCTGATTGCCTTGTTTACCTCACAGGAGAACAGTGATGATCAGGACAAGTTTTCTAACCTGCCAGACTAACATTTACACAAACAACTGCAGGCCAAGTAGGATATTAGGTTCTCCACAGACATGACAAAATAGGTTTCCAATATGGGCATTTCTAAGGTATCAGTATGTACGTGTGCATAAATAAATCCCTCACATGTTATAATACACATAAACAGAATGCAATTTCAGTTGAGTTGAAGTTATTAGTCTGCTGCTGGCAGGAAGAAGCTTTTCATCAGTACCCACCACAGCCAGTAATCAAACTTCAACATTGGAACCACAACACTGGAACTTTGAAGCAGATCCCAAGGTGAGAGGCTACAACAAGGGCTGATCTGTGTCAATCTTTGTTCAATACAGTCATGAACTGTGCAGTTACCGGGTAGAATGTATCATTGTGCCATCTCTGAACCAGCATCTCAGTCCAGGAAGTAGAAGCTGAACCTCTATAATGCCTGAAGATAAGATGCAACTATCCATCTGGAGAGAAAAACTGATAAAAGCATTGTCAGGGGGGAGCACTGTGAGAGGCAATAAATACCTGTAAGCACATGAAAATAATATCTAATGCTAGGTCTACTTTAAAAGCAGACTTTAATGTTTTTAAATAGTTTTTGATAAACTGATTTGCACAGGGCTTATATTTCTCAGGTGGCTTGAGGGTCCCCACATTCAAACTAAATAATTGGGCAGCACAGTGGCTATGTGGAAAACACTTCAGCCTAGTAGCACTGGTGTCGTTGGATGGAATCCCAACAATGGCACTACCTGCCTGGAGTTTGCATGTTCTCCATGTGCCTGCATAAACTTCCTCCCACACTCCCAAAACATGATTTGTTAATTGGCTCCTGTCTAAATTGGCTCTAGTATATGAATGTGAGTTAGGGACTAGAGATGGTAAACCTCTTGAGAGCAGGAACTGATGTGAATGTACAGTATATATGTAAATTGATGGGGCTTTATAAGTACCTGTAATAAATATTAGTCATGCTCTCCAAGTGGATTCCCCACACAGGAGTATTAACAGTTTGTAAATCCAGGGGCAAGGAAAGGAACCATCTTATTCCCTTCTATAAAGAGCCACAACCTAACTAAAATCCTAGAAATAGAGTATCCAAGAGATATAAGAAGTAAACAGCTGATATAAATTAACTCATGGAAACCCCATGAAATATCTTTTTTTAGTGAAATAGTCCTCCAAGGTGTTTCCGATTATTAAAAGAAAAGGTCTTCTATATCTTAAGAGATCCATGGTCCACATTTGATTCTATCAAAGAAAATAATCTACTGAAACTAAAATTTCAGGAATGGAGTCTCCAAAGATGTAAACAACTGATATAAACCAGCCCATGAATACCTCATCTGTTTTTGGTGGTATTGTCCTATCTAATTATTTAAAAAAAAAACAACAATTAAGTCTTTAAATTGATTTTATTAAACAAAATAATCGAATTTGCTGTTAGGTGTAGTTAGACTAGGAAAATGTTAATTCTATCCAGAAATTAGAAATACTAAAAATAATAAATAAAGGTCAGGGGTATACAAGGGCACCTATAATATCATACTGAAGTTCAGGTACTTATAGGTTAGGACAACAAACAGGATATGTTCTGGTATGAAGAAACTTTAGAGAATACAACTTGGGCACCATCCTTAAAGGGAAGCTTAGCTTGAAAACAGTGATTGGCAAGTCTGTCCAGGTTCAATTCACCAAGGGTTTAGGGAATCTTGTTTGAAATTTGGAGAACCTGAACCCAAGTTGAAGCCCACTGAAGTCTACAGGGGTGAATATTTTTCAATGTTAATAAATGTTGTTAAATTCTGGCCAATTTTAGGGCTATGAGGCAAAGTACTGTTAAAAAAGGCACATGAAGATGGGGGCACTGCTACGAGGAACATGTACCAATCAAAAAAACAAAAGTTTAAATACCATACCATGGGCAGAGGATCTTTTCATGCAGCTTTGAAGCAAACATTACAAAAATCTTTTAAATAAAATTATTGGGTAATGCCTTAAAGTTGTATGTGATGCCATGGAATAGTATGGTCAATACCAGGTGAATGATCGAATGTGTGCACCACAAACTTAAAAATCAATCCCCTAGCAAATAAATAAAAAAAAAAAAAAAAATACAACCACTGGAACAAAATTTGCATTATTTTTTTAAAAGGAAACCAGGTAGCCAAGATAAAGCAGTTTAACAAAGCCCTAGCAACATAAAAAACACATATTTACTAAAAATAAATGAAACCCTCAAAATACCAACCCCTATAACAAAGTCCTGTTTTTTTTTTAAAAAAAGGTAAGCCTTGCAGCAAAAAAAAAAAAAAAAAAAATTTCTAAGGATGAGGCAGCCAGCAACTAAAAGTGACTGCTGGCCACAAGTCACTGAATGACCCTAATCTTTCCCTTTGAAGTTTGTCAGCTTTTCATGTGCATTCCTTACAACAACTTCCAATACACTGACACCATGGCTGCTCTGGAGGGGTTAGCTTTACCAAAAACCACCTTATTGACCTTTGTAAACCTGCTAGCCATAGTTCAAAAGCAATGGGCTGCCTAGCATGTGAATTTTCAAACCAGTAAGTTTCCCTTGGAACCCAGAACTACAATCCTAAATAACATTTTAGCAGATCCTACATAATTTTCTTGACCTGAAATGACAATCTAATAAGTTAAACAATTTTTCTTTGGTTCTACTTTTTCCTGTCTTTGCAAGTTCCATTTTAATTTACAATTAACCAGTACATCACATTTGGACATACATTGTATAGTAAAATGGGGTAAAGAGCATTACATAGTTACATAGTTACTCTGGTTGAAAAAAGACACAAGTTCATCTAGTTCAACCAATAAAAGGAAAAACAAAAAAAATGTACAATCCTATATACACAATCCTATAGTCATAGTTGATCCAGAAGAAGGCAAAAAACCCAGCAATAATCAAAAGAAAGTAAAATTGTCTATATTTAAAAGTTTCAGAAGACGTCATTTTTTGATGACGAAACATGTCAAGCTGGAACGCTCATAGCCTCGTTCTGGTATGTGCCCTTGGAATGCAGTTCACTCTGAGCATACCCAGAAGCTCCGTGCAGCGGCAGGCTGCATTAGCATTGTTTTAGCCAGCTTTCCACAGCTTGTCCAGGGTGTTTTTTACAGCGGTTCCCAGGGCATTATTATCCATTGTACCACCTACGTTTTTACTGTGTAATATTTTAATAAAATTTGGCTATTTTAAAATATACTACACAATGAGGAGCCCCTTTTTTATACCCGCACACACCAGCAATTAGGACCATCCAGGACCACCCGGGCACGGACGGAGGGGAGACCTATCTGGATATTATCCTATTAGCCTGTTTTAACTCCCCTTGCCGTACGGTATTGGGGGTCAACATCGTTTGGTGAGTGTGAATTTTTACTACATCTCATGAGCATGGAGGATGACACCACCATTGTATTACAGTGTATCCCAGAGGAATTGATCCGAGGAGTTATCTTTCCACGCCACATCAGTGGCAGCCTAACAAATTGGACACTGAGAGACTTCACCTATTAAGGACACTTTACATGCACTTATTTTAGCATTTTTTTTGCACATATTTATTTATTTAATATAAGGGCACGGTCATCTATATTGTTTACCAATTGATAACAGGACACTATTTGCACCTAACTGGCACCTTTGCACTTTATTGTTATTTGCAATTGATTAGTTAATTTGTTCTTGGGCAGATGCAATATACATGTTGGGACTTTTAATAAGGTTACCATGTATGCAGTATATATTTAAGGGCCACTCGTACTACTTGTTGTTACGTACATATCCCATACCATTCTATATCTTATTCATCTTTTGACCTCAGGAATATTGTTGACCATAGAAGCATTTTTAGGCAAGGCATTGCGCTGCTAGTAGTATTTCTCATAGTACAGTTTTTTTTAAAAACCCAGCAAGCATGATCCAATTTGCTCCAGCGGGGACAAACATTCCTTCCTGATCCCCTGAGAGGCAACCGGATATTCCCTGGATCAACTTTATCCCTAAATGTTAGTATCCAGCTATAATATGTACATTTAGGAAAGAATCCAGGCCTTTTTTAAAACAATCTACTGAGTTGGACAGAATCAGCTCTTGAGGGAGTGTCAGGGAAGAAGAAAAAAGCCCCGGCACGTAGTTATGTGCAGACGGAGAATTTCTGTTAGCCAAATCCACAGACAGAGAAAACCTTTTAGCAAAACCCATGGGCAGAGAATTCCTATTCACATCACACCAGCATTCACGCCTGCCACTAAAGTGGCGCCAAGTTGGTTTAATAAACACCTCTGCTGCATTAGGACCTTCCTTATGGTCTACAGCGTTCTGCTACCTGCTACCTGTTCCTGGTGTTTAAATTCTGTTGCTGTCCTGATCCATCTGACCACGCTTGTACTCTGCCTGAACCGACCCCTGGCTTACTCTTCGACCGTGTCTCTGCTTGATTCCTCTGTCTTCCTATTTGCCGTTGCCAACTCCAGCCTGAACCTGACGACTCTGCTGCCTACTGCTAAGTTCCTGACGTGCCTGCTAGTTACCGACCCGGCTTGCCTGACCCTGCTGTGTGTCCCTATATCTGCTGTCTGCCACCCGACAGCCTGCCAAGTACCTGCTGCCCTGCATTATGATCCAGCCTACATCCAAGTACACACAGACCTCACATCTGCAGCCTTCACCATCTGGTTTTCCAGGCGCTCATGCCACTCCAGACTTCTGTGCCTCCTGTTTACTTTATCAGGGGTACCAGGCCAGAGGTGTAAGAGATCGCCTTCCTCTCCATGTCAGGCTCCATCTCCCGGTACGTGACAGGGAGTCTATTCCACATTTTCACAGCTCTTCCTGGGAAGAAACCTTTCCATATTTCTCTTTTCCTCCAGATGTAAAGAATGCCCTCTTGCTCTTTGTAACGACTCCAAAGTTAATAATAGTTCACTATATGGACTATTTATTTATTTATACATGTTGATCATATCCCCCCTAATCTCCTCTTATCAAGAGAGAATAAATGCAGTTCCTCTAATCTTTCCTCATAGCTGAGCTCCTCTATGCCTCTTATCAGTTTGGTTGCCCTTCTCTGTACTTTCTCCAGTTCCCCTGATATCCATTTTGTGAAATGGTGTCCAAAACTGAACTGCATATTCCAGATAAGGTCTTACTAATGATTTGTACAGCGGGAAAATTATATCTCTCTCTCTACATCTCATGCCTCTCTTAATACAAGAAAGGATTTTACTCGCTTTGGAAACCGGTGCTTGGCATTCCATGCCATTATTAGGCTTAAGCATTGATGATATGTAAAGTGCAGAATCCAAAATCAACGATCAGAAACTCTGCTTCACCTATCTGACAGTAAACTTAAACTTTATTGATTATGATGAGTCTTTGTACATCTTGATTGTCCTTTGCCTGCCATTTTAAATAAAGTAAGACTATAGAACCTTTGATGACCATCCTTTTGGAAGGACATAATAACATGAATAAACATAGGTAAGACCAATGGAACACTGGGGGAGATTTACTAAAACTGGTGCACACAGAATCTGGTGCAGCTTCTAGGTTTTAGGGTATGTTCACACCGAACTCAGGTTTGAAATCGTGCGAGTTTACTTGAACTCGCACTATTTCAAACCCGCATTTCAGTGCTAGTTGGAGGGCAATTTTAAAGACATCTGTGTGAGTTCATGCACAGATGTCTATTGAAATCATCCCCCAAAGCCGGCAAAAGTAGTGCAGGAACTACTTTTGGAAATCGGTACGGCGCCGCAAAGTCGGTGTCACACCGAATGGGACAGTGCCACTTCCGGCAATAGGCTGCGACTTGGCATGTCAAATCCTGCCGATGTAAACAGGGGCTTATTGTCAAAGTTTAATTGAACAAGCTGAACCTAGAAGCTGATTTCTTACTATGCACAGCTGCACCAGATTCTGTGTGCAACAGTTTTTGACTTTCGATAAATGAAAGGAAACCTATCATAAAAGTATGCAAACTGCCATTGCTGACTTCTTCTAGAAAATGTAGTTGCCTGGCTTTTATGCCTTCTAAACGTTCCTGTTCCATGTTTGTTCCTGGTCAGAGACTTAGAGGTATGACAACAGATAAAGCCAAGCAATTAGCATGGGCAAAACAAGGTCAACAATGGAAGTATCACATTTTTCCTAATGTATACTTTAAGCTGATCACAATATGTTAGCTCAGTTCTCTTGGGAAAAAGGTGCAGAATGATGAAGTTTCACACTGGTGCCTTGCAGCACTGAGGTCCAGGGTTCATGTCTCCTAGGTTGTAAGCTCTAACAAGCAGGACCCTCTTATTCCTCCTGTATTGATTTGTCTTGTAAATGTACTGTCTGCCCTCATGTTGTAAAGTGCTGCACAAACTGTTGGAACTATATAAATCCTGTATATTAATAATAATAATAATAATAATAATGTCCCACTGTGTCAATACTCAATACTGAGACTCAGGAAAATGTGGACAATAGTCACTGGAAAGCTAGTGTTATACTATACAGATGTGGTAAATATATATATATATATATATATATATATATATATAGAATTTAGTTTATTCCACTACAAAAGGTCTAAATGTACCCCTAGATATGAAGTAATAACTGCTGTCCCTTTTTGTTCAAATGAATAAGAACTCTCTGCCAAGCAGAACATGGAGTTGCTGGCCAATTCCTCTGCATGAGGTTAGTTGGAATATGCATACATGTCCAACTTCCCTCTGAGCTGTATTTGTGATTTAATTAGGGCTAATACCCCACATGATGCCATAGAAGCCTGTAATAATAATAAAAAAAATCTAGAGGTTTTAACAGCAAAAAAGCTCATCTATCTAGGGCACATCAGCACAACATTATGATTTATACCACCCTCCCCTGTGCAACAGTAATGCTGCAATTAATACTAAGAAACACAATTTGCACACAACTATATACAGCTACACAGCAAAATAATCCTATACAAAAATAGAAAATAAATATATGATATAGCACACATTCTGCTTGTATGTGCTTACACCTACGTCCCTAAATGGTGAACTATAAATCAACATAATATAGTAATACAGTTACACAAATATTTACACATTATATCAAGCTAAATTGTTTAGATTTCCTTCTTAATGTGAACAAATTAAGTCTGATAATAATATCAATCTATTTACTGCAGACAAATATTTATTAGTAGAATGTCATGCATTGCAAACGCTTAATTTTTAAATGACCCCCCTTAGGTTTGTGTTATTTATTGAAATTCTCAGCAGTGTCTGAGTTCAAAGGAATGGGGACTGAGATGTGATTTCTGCTAAACATTGCCAAACAGCACCACCAAGTGGAAGTACGCAGAAGTACAATTACGGATTCGCTACAGAGACATCAATAACTATGAACTGTAATGTAAATTAGAAAAAAAAAAAAACATTTATCATATTTATAACTAAAGAAATTGACATATTAACATAACATAAACATATAAACACACACGCACACAAAATGTTGTTAGGAGTTTTATATAGACTATATTGTCAAAAATATTGGGACGCCTGCCTTTACACATACATGAACTTTAATGCCATCCCAGTCTTAGTCCGTAGGGTTCAACATTGAGATTGCGCACCCTTTGCAGCTATAACAGCTTCAACTCTTCTGGGAAGGCTGTCCACAAGGTTTAGGAGTGTGTCTATGGGAATGTTTGACCATTCTTCCAGAAGCACATTTGCGAGGTAGGGCACTGATGTTGGACGACAACAACAAGAGAAGGGGCGCACCAACCTCGTGCATTTTTTCCTAGAAAACTACTTAGAACCCCCAAACATTATATATATTTTTTTTAGCAAAGACTCTGGAGAATAAAATGTTGGTCATTGCAAATTTTTTTGTCACGCGGTATTTGCGCAGCGGTCTTTAAAACGCCATTTTTTTGGAAAAAATTTGAAAAATCACATTTCACTGCATTTAAAAAATACTAAACAGTAAAGTTAGCCCATTTTTTTTGTATATTGTGAAAGATGATGTCACGCCGAGTAAATAGATACCAAACATGTTACGGTTTAAAATTGCGCCCCCCCGTGGGATGGCGACAAACTACGGTCAATAGAGATCTCAATCTGCGACGCTTTAAATTTATTTAACGGTTACCAGTTTAGAGTTAGAGTGTAGCTCTTTTTTTTAAATTATTGCCCACGCTCTGGCGATTGCGGCGATACCTCACATGTGTGGTTTGAACAGCGATTTCATTTGCGGCTCGACTTGCGTATACGTTTTTTTTTGTGCGCGAGCTAACGGTGACGGGGGCGGCTACATTTTTTTTTTCCTATTTATTTTTTCTTTTTTTTTAACTTTATTACAGGTTTTTTTAAAAAAAAAAAAAATCTGATCACTTTTATTGCTGTCACAAGCAATGTAAACATCCCTTGTGACACCAATATGTAGTGACAGGTAAACTTTATGGAGGGATCGAGGGTCTAAAAGACCCTAGACCCCTCCACTACACTTCCCTGTATGCAAAACGCCGAAAACAGCATTTTTGCATACAGCCGTTTTTCAAATCTGCCGCCTTTTGCAGCAGAGTAAACCGGATGTGACGTCATGGACGCCGCCTCCGGGTTACGTCATCGGAGACCCGATCGATGCCATTTCCGGCATTCATCGGGACTCCATCCAGCCGGCGGACATGCCGGCTGGGTGCTCGGGGCTCCCGGTGGGACGGGAGCCCCGGGCAAAGCCGCGGAACGGGGGGACGTCCCCTCCCGCCCCCCGGGGAACAATCGAGCGGCTCCCGAGCCGCATCGATCGTTACCGACGGAAAGCCGACCGTCGGCTTCAAACAACGGTACCGGGATGATGCCTCTAGCTAGAGGCATCATCCCGGTATAACCACTCAAAGTCAGCCGACGTAGATCTACGTGGCTGGTCGTTAAGTGGTTAAAATCCAAAAAGGTAGCATACATTGTACTCACAAATGCATGATATTTGGATGCATGTAAGAAATTGGAACCAATCGCCCCCAGGACTGCCAGGATGCTCCCATGGTGCTGGATGACATGATGGAGTCCGCATATGCCTGGCTGATGCGTTTCGAGGGAGAACCCTCTTCTTCAGAGGCAAAATGACTACATTGATGTTGCATGAGAAGGCCTGACTCGCAGTCTCCGCTCTAATTCATCCCAAAGGTGTTCTATCGGGTTGAGGTCAGGACAGTCAAGTTCCTCCCCCCCAAACTCGCTCATCCATGTCTTTATGAACCTTGCTTTGTGCACAGGTCCAAATCATTGGGTGGAGGAGGGATTATGGTGTGGGGTTGTTTTCCTTGTGTCAGGGCATCCAAAGAGCACAAATCATAATTCACAACGAAACCAGTAGATAACTGACTAATGATTAACCAGAAAATTCTGCAGCAGTGCTAAAGAGAGAAATTTCACTAAATTTACCTTGAAGTGACACTCTGAATTAAAAAGAAAAATTCCATTTATTTTTAACTCAAAAGCCTCAGCCTCCTTCAAATCTCCAAATTCCATTTTCATTTGCTGCTGTGACCTGACTTGACTCTGCAAGTGCAGTTGCTCCAGAGCTTAGTAAATGGGGTAAAGCTTCACTTTGCAAAGAATACCCAATCACATCTAAGGGAAAATGTAAAAAAAACAGCCTTTTTTCTTGTACATGATTGGATGATGGAAGTCAGCAGAGCCTCTACTTATTTACTAACATAGATGTGCGCACAGGGTGTGCCAGGTGTGCCTGGGCACACCCTAAACACCCTGTGTGGCGCATATTACCCCTGTTTAGTCCCCTGATATTTCACTTAATAAAGAAAAAATGTCTCTTTTTCTGCTAAAAAAAAATAATTCTTAAAAATGCCCTTCTGACACCAATCTCTGCCCTTATGACACTATCCACTGCTCTACTGACACCATCAGTGTATATACACATGCACACACGCATACAGTATGTGTTTGAGCTTTGGGGTGCACACCCTAATGCAATAGGCTGTGCACACCTATGTTTACTAAGCTCTGGAGCAACTACAGTTTGCAGAGTGCACAGTCTATTTGCCTGTAGTAAATCAACTTCACAGTCACCCTCTCTTGCTTGATCCTGAGCTGGAATAGGAACTATGGAGTGTGGACTAAAGATTGTGTAATGTGTAGGGTGCATAGAGCAGTGGACATGACCACAACTAAAGTGTGCTGCTTGTTCTAAACTAACTTCTGTTACTTCCTGGTTTCTGGTCTCAGTAAATTATGTCATACATCTCATCCCAGGAGTCTTAACATGGAGGAGGAAAGGCTTTCTCAGCTAAGCATGCCTGAGCTAAGAGCAGATGGATTCCAGGAAGTAAATGCTATATGAATAATCTGACCCTTACTCAAGATGGTCATGGCTTGAAATGCTAGGGGTTGTTTTCAAAGTGATTTCTCAGCAAAATAAAGCATAGAGACATAGATGGATGGGTGAGTTTGCTTTGAATATTCAAAATGGTGTTAAATATTGTTTTCAGTTTGTGGTGCTCAGATCCAGTTTAATTCCACTAAAGAAAAAATTGTGAACAGGCAGACATTTTAATTTAAAAGAAACATACTATGGGGTTGATTTACTAAAATTGGAGAGTGCTAAATCTGGAGCAGCACTGCATAGAAACCAATCAAATTCCAGATTTTAGGCTCGGTTCACACTGCCACGACTTGGGATTTGACTTGTGAGACTCCAAGTTGTGTGACATGTGAAATCCTATGATAGTCAATGGGAGCTGTCTTAACCTCCCTGGCGGTATGATTCTTTCAGATTTTAGGTGCTGAAAGCGGTACCATTATTTTGCTTGCAATTCTTGAGAATGAGCAGCCCAAACCAGCTATTTACATATGATTTCTTTTTACCGTGTGTTCTTCTTTATAACATCCCGAGTATGATAAAGTTTGAAACACAAAATCCTAAATTATAATATAATAAATAACTATAAAATAATAATATAATAATAACACTTTTTTTTTTCCAAAAAATAACACTTTTTATTCAATAAATTACAGTAAATCATGTAATCAAAAACACTGACATTTTTTTTTGTCAAACAAGGATGCAATATATTTTTTTTTTCCCAAAAAGGATGCAATATTACTGGTCATACTGCTTCAATAAACGTCCCGGGTGTGGAAAATTTTGAAACAGGGTACAGCGCAAAGTCCAACATCACAGTCTGGACAGTAGTACCGCGTTTCTTTTCTTATTTTCCGCCCGGTGTCGTCGTGCTTGGAACAGCACACCACACACATTCTTGTGGGTGCAGTCTTCTTCTCCGTCGGCGGAATGAGGTCCATAAAATGACGACCGGTCAGTCGTTCGGGGTTCACGACACCAGCCGCACGGCGTCCGGATCGACTTACAGTTGGTGTCTGGTGCCTGAGAAAAATCAGCTCCGCAGTTTTCCACACAAAGTCCGCATGGATCATAGGCCGGTCACTTTTCTTTTTCAGCAGAATGAAGGCATTCCATAAACACTGCTCCAGGAGGTGTCTGAAATTTTTTTTATAGTATTTCTTCTGCTGTTTCCACACCTCCCATGGTGTTATTGTAATCCAGGGCCAGTTGCGGTTTCAGAACATCTTTTCCCCCTTTTGTATGGACCATGACAGTGGCGGTGTTATGGATGGTGCTCATCAGGCAGACATCTTTTTTGTCGCGCCATCTAAGTGCCAACATTTTGCCTTTCTGCCAGGCAACTAACTCTCCAGGCTTGAGTTTTTTGTTGGCAAAGCTGGGGGGCATGTCACGCCGGTTTGCTCTGACGGTCCCATACGCATCTGTCTTATGCTGTAGGAGGAACTCAAACAGTTCTGGGGAGGTGTAAAAATTGTCTGTAGTGACACAATACCCCTGATCCAGCAGAGGCTCAATCAGCGTCAGAACAGAAGCAGTTGCCATCCCATAGCTGCTGAACCTTGGGTTGAACTTAGTTCCTCTTCCGGTATATAGGACCGAGTTCCAAATATAGCCAGAGCTGGATTCACACAGCATAAAGGATTTTATTCCAAAGCGTGCTCGCTTGGACGCAATATATTGGATCCAGCTAAGTCTCCCTTTATACGCCATAAGACTTTCGTCAATGCAAATGTCTCTTTCTGGGACATAGGACCGCTGGAAGTTTTCCAAAATTAATTGATAAATGTCCCAGATCTTTTTCAGCTTCGGAGCCGGATGAGATGTTTCATCAAACTCCTCATTGTTGGCAAAGTGCAAATATCGCATTATAAGGGAAAATTTGTACTCCGACATTATGGTTCCAAAAAAAGGAGTGGCCAATAATTTGTTTGTGGTCCAATACCTCTTCTGCAGGGGTTTCCCCACCACTCCCTGCAGAATAATAAGGCCCAGGAATCTCCAGATCTCCGCACTGGTAACGGGTTCCCACATCCTGCTCCTGGAAAACCGCAGATGTGCTGCGGCTTGTTGTTGCTGGTACCGGTTGGTCTCCACAACAATTTTTTCGATGATCTCATCAGTCAAAAAAAGCTGCAGATACGCCAAGGGGTTATCCTCCTCAACATCAACTTTGAGACCAGGCGTTCCGGTATACGGGAACCTTGGGGGCGCTACGTGCTCCGTACCGCAGTCGATCACGCACCAAGTACGCACATCGCTCGGCACATCATCATCACTAAACTCACTTTCGTCGGATGATGAGCTTTCCCATGCATCGCTGTCACTCCACTCTCCGTGCGATTCGGGATCGCTGTCGCTATCGCCCAGCAGGTCATACATCACTTTTGATGTTGCGGCACGCTTGCTTGAGGCCATGGTCGCTCTGCAATAATCCAGATACATAGTATGGAAATAATGCAGGAAGTGCAATGGAGAAAGCACTGGGGGGCATAAAAAGGTCACTTTATTATATTTTGGGAATGTAATCCAATAGGATTACAGTGTGTCAGTGTGTTTGGTGTTTATAGACGATCGAGAGGAACATCCGCCGCCGGACACCGCTCTCATACATCGCTGGATCCCGGAGAAAAGGTAAGTGAAACCTCCACCAGGATCCAGCGAGCTTCCTAGCGCTACCCCGAGTGTGACTCGGGGTTACCGCTTTTGGCTCAAAAATCTTACCCCGAGTCACACTCGGGAATACCGCTAGGAAGGTTAAAGCGGAGTTCCGGGCTCAAATATCTTTTTAACTAAAAATACCCCTATAATACTAATCCATCGCCCTTTACAGAGCCGCTATTCTCATACTTAAAAGGTGTACAGTATTGGATTTTAGTCAAAATCTTACTTTTAAAAAAGGCTGTCTGGGCGTGGCCATCTTGGATGTGGGCATCTGAAGCCGCAGTGTAATCTGCTGTGTTCTTCTTCCTGATTCCAGGGAGGGTTTTGGGAGTTCTTCCTGATTCCAGCCTCCTGGGAGTGATGACAAACAGCTCCCAGGATGCAATGCAAGGGCGGAAGTGATGTCAGTGGCCGTGGCCACAGGGGGGGGGGAGAAGGAGGAAGTACAATCAAAAATGCCCTGAAAATAAGGTAAGGGACTCCGAAAAAAATTTAAAATGCCCAATTGTTGATCAGCATAGCGAGCACTCCAGGAATCACTGAAGTTGCAAAATAGGCCGGAACTCCGCTTTAATTAGCACTACTGAAGTCACTCCGACTTTAGGAAAGGTTTCCTGTTCTACCTCAAGGCGACTGCTATCTGACTTGTGCCCATAGACTTTAATGGAAGTTGCCTCTAAGTCGGATCTTTATTTTAATTGATGTGATTTGGATCCGACATCTAACTGACATTTTTGACACTTTTGGGGGTACCAGTGACATTACTATAGTAATCAGTGCTAAAAATATGCACTCTTGCTGTAAAAATGACTCTGGCAGGGAAGGGGTTAACAGTATGGGTGATTAAGGGGTTAAATGTGTCCCTACGGGAGTGATTCTAACTGTCAGGGGGCGTGGCTTGTGAAGTCATCACAGAGATGCCATCGGAGCTGCCTGTCACACGCACTGGCTCCCCGGCTGACAAGCAGGGGGCGGGAGCGCACCGCCAGTGGCGCGCGCTCGCCCCCTAGATTCTCCTGAGCGAGCGGCGTAGTACTATGTTGGTTTGCCCAGGAGTGGCTGCCTGCCGCAGTAAATCTGCGGTGGGCGGTCGTTAAGTGGTTAAATAGTAGCTCCAATTTTGGTGAGAAAAAAACATTCCCTTCTGGGTAATCTATGTACATTACAAGGATTTTAACACACGTTGTTGAAGATTTCTACCTTTTGTAATTTTGAAGAAATCATTGTGTATTTGTCTATGTCCATGTGGGAAAGTGAATCTAATAGAAGTGGTTTCATAATTATCAATCAGCTGCTGCACCTGCAGGGCTCTAATCAGGAAAATTGCAGGGACTGCATCCCTTTAGATGTGATTGACATTTTTGTTGCAGGAGATGCCAAAAATCTGATTTGTATCTTAGTGCAGACTTCTGGGAAAATCAGGGAGCTAATCACACAAGCAGCAAATGATGTTTCTGGGGGGTGTTCTGTGCACATTCTGTGTACAGAACACCTTCAAGTAGCCATATTGCATTGCATTTTACAGAAAATTACAGAGCTGCAGATTAAAAAGAAAAGGTCGTTTTTAATAACAATTAATCAATATGACTTGTGCCGCAATATATATATATATATATATATATATATATATATATATATATATATATATATATACACACAGTATCTCACAAAAGTGAGTACACCCCTCAAATTTTTGTAAATATTTTATTATATCTTTTAATTTGACAACCCTGAAGAAATGACACTTTGCTACAATGTAGAGTAGTGAGTGTACAGCTTGTATAACAGTGCAAATGTGCTGTCCACTCAAAATAACTCAACACACAGCCATTAATGTCTAAACCACTGGCAACAAAGTGAGTACACCGCTAAGTGAAAATGTCCAAATTGGGCCCAGTTAGCCATTTTTCCTCCCTGGTGTGACTCGTTAATGTTACAAAGTCTCATGTGTGAATGGGGAGCAGGTGTGTTAAATTTGGTGTTATCGCTCTCACTCTCTCATACTGGTCACTGGAAGTTCAGCATGGCACCTCATGGCAAAGAACTCTCTGAGGATCTGAAAAAAAGAATTGTTGCTCTACATAAAGATGGCCTAGGCTATAAGAAGGTTGCTAAGTCCCTGAAACTGAGCTGCAGCATGGTGGCCAAGACCATACTTCGGTTTAACAGGAAAGGTTTACACTCAGAACAGGTCTAGCCATGGTGGACCAAATATGTTGAGTGCACGTGCTCAGCGTTGCACACTGGATTAAATTGGTCTGCATGGCTGTCGTCCCAGAAGGAAGCCTCTTCTAAAGATGATGCACAAGAAAACCTGCAAACATTTTGCTGAAGACAAACAGATTAAAAGCATGGATTACTGGAACCATGTCCTGTGGTCTGATGAGATCAAGATAAACTTATTTGGTTCAAATGGTGTCAAGTGTGTGTGGCGGCAACCAGGTGAGGAGTACAAAGACAAGTGTGTCTTGCCTACAGTCAACCATGGTGGTGAGAGTGTTATGGTCTGGGGCTGCATGAGTGCTAATGGCACTGGGGAGCTACAGTTCATTGAGGAAACCATGAATGCCAACATTTACTGTTACATACTAAGCAGAGACTGATCCCCTCCCTTCGAAGACTGGGCCGCAGGGCAGTATTCCAACATGATAACAACCCCAAACACACCTCTGAGACGTCCACTGCCTTGCTAAAGAAGCTGAGGGTAAAGGTGATGGACTGGCCAAACATGTCTCCAGACCTAAACCCTATTGAACATCTGTGGGGCATTCTCAAATGGAAGCTGGAGGAGCACAAGGTCTCTAACATCCACCAGCTCCGTGATGTCATCATGGAGGAGTGGAAGGGGACTCCATGGACAACCTGTGAAGCTCTGGTGAATTCCATGCCCAAGAGGGTTAAGGCAGTGCTGGAAAATAATGGTGGCCACACAAAATATTGACACTTTGGGCCCAATTTGGACATTTTCACTTAGGGGGTGTACTCATTTTTGTTGCCAGCGGTTTAGACATTATTGGCTTTGTGTTGAGTTATTTTGAGGGAACAGCAAATTTACACTGTTATACAAGCTGTACACTCACTACTTTACATTGTAGCAATGTGTCATTTCTTCAGTGTTGTCACATGAAAAGATATAATAAAATATTTACAAAAATGTGAGGGGTGTACTCACTTTTGTGAGATACTGTATTTGTATATATGTATATATATATATTTGCTATTTTCCCCCCCACAAAAGTGGAGTTACCCCTTAAGGGGAAACTATAGTATATTTTAGTAAGTACACAAGTTGGTATTTTATTAACTATTTATTGTTGCAAACTTCATATTGTGTACTTGCTTATAGGGATATATTTTATCTACTGTATTTAATTTACATATATGTAATGCTCTCCCTGATGAACAACCTGTGTACTAGGGAATGTGATTAGAATATTTGCATAACAAATGCTGAGATAAGCTCAACTATCATTATATATAATGGTGGCCACACAAAATATTGACACTTTGGGCCCAATTTGGACATTTTCACTTAGGGGTGTACTCATTTTTGTTGCCAGCGGTTTAGACATTATTGGCTTTGTGTCTTGCTGCCGCCAGACTCATCCACCTCACCAATCGCTCAGTGTCCGCTGCTCCTCTCTGTCAAGCCCTCCACTGGCTTCCGCTCACCCAACGAATTAAATTCAAAATACTTACAACATCTTACAAAGCAATCCACAGCCTAGCCCCCAGCTACATCACCAGCCTCATCTCAAAATACCAACCAAATCGCTCTCTTCGTTCCTCTCAAAACCTCCTGCTCTCTAGCTCACTCATCACCTCCTCCCATGCTCGCCTCCAGGACTTTTCCAGAGCCTCTCCAATCCTATGGAACTCCTTACCCTTATCTGTCCGATTATCTCCTATTCTATTAGCTTTTAGGCGATCTCTGAAAACCCTCCTTTTCAGAGAAGCCTATCCTACCAACCCCTAACAAATGTACCTCCTTTTTCTCCATCAACCCATCCCCCACGGTTATTGCCTTTTGTTTCACTTGACCCTCCCTTCTAGATTGTAAGCTCTAACGAGCAGGGCCCTCTAGTTCCTCCTGTTTTGAACTGTATTGTAACTGTATTGTCTTCCTTCACATTGTAAAGCGCTGCGCAAACTGTTGGCGCTATATAAATCCTGTATAATAATAATAATAATAATATATAGTCGAATGGTTTTGATCAAATCAAACCTGACCCATAGGTTTGCACTGAGAGACAGGAGCAGTGAAGGATAGTCACTATGTGCTCCTGTTAATGAGAAGCAAACATGGCTTCCCCCATGAAACAATGTACAGAAAAAAAACATTAATTAATAAGGTCATTTAAATGAAGCTGATCACATTTATATATATTTTATGACTGTCTTTTTCCTACTGGAATAAAGACTCACAAACTGGCACATGCCTCAAATGCTGTCAGAGAAGCAGTGCAGGTGGTGTCAGTCTGGATGTTAGGAGCAGCTGTACATAAAGGTATACAGATGTTACAGTAAAACAACTGCTCTCTCAAAGGCATGAAAGCCCCCAAAGGATGGATCACAATTTCCAACAATATATAGCATGTTTAAATTCTTTAAAATTGTATGAGGCATAGCTTTTTTTACTTATATACATTTTAGTACTTTGAAAAAAAAAATCCTGTTTTTGCTGAATCCTTGCTATGTTGTCCAGCAAGACATCTTTTTTATGTGCATTTAATAGAATTGCATTTGAAATATGTGCATGAAATACAAATAGATATAAATGTCAATTAGTGGAAAGCTTTGGGGTGAATCTGTTTTGGATATATGTCCCTCTGCATGATTAATTGTGTTGGATTTGAAGCCTTCTAAGCTCACTGTGCATATTAAAAAATACATAAAGTTGATGTCTTTTGCTTTGAATCATCAAACCTCATACCACCGGTGTCCTGTGTTGACTGTTTAATGTAGCAAGTTCAAAATTGGTGATGTTTATTAGGAGATTCTATTTCCAATTGTTTAGAGAGGATGGCTTTTCACTTACAGTTGTTTGACCAATAACTTTCACAGGAAAGCATAGAACCAAAATATAATAGAATTTCCATTGTTACGGACAAGTTGTTAGGGAAAGTGTCGCCATAAAACAAATTGAGTAAGTTTGTACAGTAGCAGTTCCCATAGTCTTAACATTCAGTAATAGGGCTGTACTTATATTAACCACTTTACGACCACTCACATTGCTGCTACTGCGGCAATGGGGCTCGTTATAATCCAGCGACCTAGACCTATGTCGCTGGAATCCTCCCCTTGTGGGCGGCGCGCGCGCGCCGCCGGAGGCTCGCTCCCACTGTATTCAGTTACAGCGGGAGTCGGGCCAGGGGAGGAGCGGCGGTGATCACCGCTGCTCTTCCCCGATCGTCGGGGATCGAGTGTGGAGATCCGCCCGCTTGTGTAAACAAAGCGGGCGGATCTCCTAAGTGACAGGCAGGGTCAGATTGCAGGATTCAGCATAGCTGAACCTGCGATCTGTCCCTGTGTCACATAGTCCCCTCCCCCCACACACGTCAGTAAGCACCAGGCATACATTAACCCCTTGATCACCAATAAAAATTAACCCCTTCCCTGCCAGTGTCATTTTTACAGTAACAGTGCATATTTATAGCACTGATTACCGTAGTAATGTCACTGGTACCCCCAAAAGTGTCAAAAATGTCGGTCAAGGGTCCGATCTGTCCGCCACAATGTTGCAGTCCCGCAAAAAAAATCGCAGATCGCCGCCATTACTAGTAAAAAAAAAAATCAATAAAAATGACATAAATTTCCCGTAGTTAGTAGCTGCAATAACTTTTGTGCAAACCAATCAAAATACGCTTATTGCGATTTTTTTACCAAAAATATGTAGCAGAAAACAAATTGGCAATAAAAGTTTAAAAATTTTGATTTTTACATTTTTTTGGGGGAATTTCATATAAAAAAAATGTGAAAAATGTTGTTATTTTTTCAAAATTGTCGCTCTTTTCTTGTATATAGCGCAAAAAGTAAAAATCGCACAGGTGATCAAATACCACCAAAAGAAAGCTCTATTTGTGGGTAAAAAGAACATACATTTAATTTGGATACAGCATCGCACAACTGGGCAATTGTCCGTTAAAGTATGGCCTGGTCAGGAAGGGGGTAAAATCTTACGGTCTTAAAGCGGTTAAAAAAACGCTCATTGAGAATATTTTTGTCAAAGACATGTGGCTAAATACATTTTGGCCTAAATATATGGCAAAAATTGAATATATTGGATATTTTTTAACTGTCAAAGTAGAAAAATATTGTTATTTTTTCAAAATTGTCGCATTTTTTATTAATATCGCAAAAAATTAAAAGCGCAGAGGTGATCAAATACAACCAAAAGAAAGCTCTGTTTGTGGGAAAAAAGGACATAAATTTCGTTTGGATACGGCGTTGCATGACCGCGCAATTGTCAGTTAAATTCTCACAGTGCCGAATCGCAAAAAGTGGCCTGGACGTAAGACAGCAAAATCCTCCGGTGGTAAAGTGGTTAAGGGGAGAGGGTTCCTTTTTAATTTTGTTACAAAATGTTCTAAAAGTAAATTGAAAAGTTAATTTAGGTTTATTGCATTTAAGAATACAGGACCAGCACTGTAAAAAAAGAAAAAAAACTAGTTTTACCATTCTCATATTCCTGTACTAATGACCACCATGTAGTTGGCTAAAGTAATGATGTATTTTGGGTACGTCATGGGTGTTCATGGTATGCCCAAGTGTCTTCCGCATTTCTCATTGACTAGCTTAGCCCAACCAAAGGTCAACTGATTTCCTGCATGGATGAAAATAAAGTCTTCTTTGCAAAATGGCAACCTTCCACACACAGATGGTATAGAGTGCTCCCAGAATTCCCCTTTCTTATGTAAATGGCTCAGATAAGATAAGTAAAACATTTGGATAGCCTTTGCAAGAGTAGTTTTAATTTTGGTGTGGCTCCAAAGGGATGCAGACTATTTCTTATGCAAACAAGTAGAGAAAAATCATACACCATACAAAGCCCACGGTGTAGTAGGTGATACAAGCCATAGCATAAGTCCATCCAGGCCACATCATGTTTCACCAAACCCACAGGGTTTAGTCTCAAGTGGTTATAATAACAAAGGGTAACTCTCCCAATTAGAAGTCAGTTTGAGAAAGGATGTGGGAAAACTAACAGTATTTTTAAAAATCTTCAAAGAAGTTTTCCAAAAACCACTATACTCTATATGTTATCTAGAGGCATTTTGTTTCTCCATAAAACTGTAGTCATGATTTTGAGTTTCAGCTGTTATATAATGATGCTATGGAAACTGGTGTTACAGGTACATAACATGATCATGGTATAGTGTCATAAAGTAGGAGTGTGGTATGTAACCTTGTTCTAAAGCAGGGAAGGGAACTGGTGATTGCAGCCCACATGGTAGAGCAGTTCGCCTGGAATAACAAATTAGCCATGTTTGTTGAGAATCCTCATACAATTGCCAGTTCATGTCCTCTTCACTATCAAGTAGCATGTGGGCTATATATAAATGTACTGTTGAGTACAAGGAATTTAAGTAGATATAACCAAATGGCAAGTGTTCTTTTCTATTACTTCACATTAGTATTCGATTGGCAGTTCCAGTTGAGAACAGTGCATCCAAGGTAAAGACAATTATAACAATCCTATCCTAAAATGGGAAAATCAGAACTTAATTTTTGATTTTTGATGGGAGTAAAATATGTATATTAAACCAATTTAGGGTTCTACACTTCCTGTTTGCTATCCCCTTCCCCAATATTGGTAGTATAAATATCCTATTTGGACATTAACCATATATAAATATATCACTCAAATACAGAGCAAAAAGGTAAAAATGCATAACCCCCTCACCACAAATTAAAAAAAAAAAAAAAAAAAAAACTTATATAGTCATACAAAATAAATAAATATATATAAATAAATTAACGGCTTACCAAATAAATAAATTAAATGAAACTATATATATATATATATATATATATATATATATTCATATACTAAATTGACAAGTCCATAAATCAACTCAGTGTACATGTGCTGCGTATTGTGCAAATAATAAGTGTTTCTACAGGCTCAGTTGTAGAAAGTGCTACTGCTTAACAACAAAATTCATATAAATCATTAAAAAAAAATACAAACACACATAAACAAGTCAATGCACCCAGTTAAAATACACCCAGTTAAAATACAGAGCAAAAAGGTAAAAATGCATAACCCCCTCACCTCAAATTAAAAAAAAAAATGGCATAGTCATACAAAATAAATAAATATATATATAAATAAATGAACTACTTACCAAATAAATAAAATAAATGAAAAAAACATATATATATATACACTGTATATATATATATATATATATATATATATATATATATATATATATATATATATATATATATATATATATATATATATGTATATATATTGTAAGGGATTAGCTCGGTGGTAGGCGTGGATGACCCCTTGGGGGGGTGCATTTACAAATTAAGATAGCCGAGAAGTGGTTGCAAAAACAGTGTATAGGTTTTATTCTTGCAATTTTTCTTCATACCAGGGCAAGCATCAAAACAGCCAAAATAAAATAAAACAAAATAAATCCTTGCCACGGTGGGCGGCTACCTTCACACACTGGAACCTACCTAAGAGTCTGTCTCCAACCTACTGTTGGGCAGACTTTCTTGTCCTACAGCGGACACTCAATAGTCCATTTATAATCTCTTCACACAAGCATAGTCTTTCCATAGTCATCCCAGCCATGGAAGTGTATCTTCTGCAACTTCTATAATACTTCAATAAGCATGCCAGCCTGACCACAGAAGCAATTGCGATACATGCACCCAGCCCTCTGGATATCTGATGTCTTTTACCTTTGAGACATCCTCACACTTGGTTACCCTCCTTAGCACACATCACTTCAGGGGGTCTTCTCCCATGCCCACACAGCTTGTCGGGAGGCACTCATCTGACTGTCCTCCTTCTCCCAGCCCACATGGCTTCAGGAGACAGCTTCCGGAGGCAGCAGTCCTTCTCCCATGCCCACACGGCGTCGGGAGGCACACGTCCGTCTGTCCTCCTCTCCCAGCCCACACGGCGACAGGAGGCAGCAATCCATTAGACTTCCTTTGGACAAATTATAGAGGCCTTCATTTCCTCATTCTGAACAGCTGAAGGCCTTTCAACTTCCTGCTGGCTAGCTCTGTAGCCAACACCTTATAGTAATTAGTGAACTTTCTAAATCAGGTGGAAATGTATCTCCTGCCTGTGACTACATTCCCAGATTTACCTGACTTCCTGTCACATACCCCCCCCCCCTCTTGTTTCAATGCTAGGGTTGGGACACAGATTTCCAGGCACGCATGTGTCAAGCACTTCTGACTCTCACTGATAAGCCTCCTATTATCCTCAAGCTTCCGAATGAAACTGTTTCTGTCATCTTCATTGACAGATTTCTCTTAAATGTCACACAGTTTGTCTCTCATCTCATATACACATTCCTCAACTGCATTTTTGGCATCATTTCGCTCCTTCTCAAGTTTGTCTTGCATACAAGTTTGTCCTATCCGCCATGGAGGACTGTGATCCATAGGCAACTCAATTTTGCTAGTCTTAAAGTCTTCAACATTCTTAAGACGCCTCTCTCTGCAATCAACAAATGATTTCCACAACACTTTGAGAACCTCTGCTTCCCTTGGCTTTGTTCCAAGTAGGGACTCTTGACATCCCTCTGTGACTTGAGTGGCCTCTCCATACAGCTGTACACAATCATTGACTCTTTGTTTCTTGAGCTTAGCTTCCTCTAAGATGCTGTGCAGAGGGCCTTTCGTTTGCGACAACAGGCGGTCACACATTTCTTCAAAGTGACCCCTGTTCATTTTTCCAGCGACATCATCAACTTTCCTTCCACCAACACATGGGTCAAAGGCAACAACACAGTCTATTACAGGTTTCTTCAATGCACTTTCTGCTGAACTATTTTACCGCTCAAGGTCACCTAGTTCCTTTTCTTTATCTGAACTCCCCATGGAATGCATCTCAAGATCACGATCAAACTTTTGCCACCTGTCTTTCACCAGTTCCATTTTGGAAATATTCCCTGAAAGGCACTTATTCATTTGCTTCACGTTTTCACCAACAGCATTAGTTTTCTCCACTAGGTGGCGTTTGCTTTTTTCTCCCAGATTTATATCACTTGCTTTAGTTTTCTCCGCTTTAGTTTTCTCCACTAGGTTTTCAGCCTGAACTGAGAAATCATCATATTTCTTACACAGCACCTTTGTTTGCTGAAGCTCTAATGAGACATTTTCCAATGCTTGAAGTTTTTGAAGGAACGGTTTATTCCAAAGGGGTGATTCAAGCCACATGTCATCACATTTCTGAGGCTCACTCAGGACAGACCCCAAAACACTGATCCTTTTAAAAACTGCATCAGGCACACTATCCCCTCTTTGGGACAGATCCTCTGTTGCCTGTAATTCCTCTTCCAGTTCCTGCAACGGAATCTTCATCTCTTCTACTTGCTGTTCTAAGGCTCGCTTAGACTTTTCTAGCTCCTGAACGCTTTTCTCCACATCATCCTTGGAGCTGACCAAATTTTCCATTTCTGTACACAGCTGTTGGTTAACTCCTTCTAATTCAACCTTACACTCTAGAGCTTCCTCCAAGGAGCCAGCCAAGAACAGGGCTTTGCTCTCGTTATCACGCGCCTCCGTTTTTGCACGGTCGCGTTCTTCTGCATATTTTGCAGACACAGTCTTCTCCTCACCAAGCATCTGATCAAACTTCTTTTTCACATTTTCAACATTCTCTAATGAACCAACGCTTTCTTCCATGCGTTTTTTCATATCCGCTATCTGAGCTTGCAATGTTGCGACTTGCTCTGATAGGTTTTTCTTTGCTTCCTCCTCCTCTTTTAATTGTTCCAGGAAGCCATTTTTCACATCTTCCATTTGTTTGAGTTTTGTGCTCAAACTCAGCCTTTGACACCTCTCTTCCTGTAAGAGTTCCTGCGTGTCTTGCAGCTGCGATTCCAAGATAGAAAAATCTTCCGCAATTTCTCTAGATTTTCTGTCTGCTTGAGAAAGCTGATTTGTAACATTGTCCAGCTCAACCTGCAGTCGGTTTGCCTTCTCTGGCAGCTTAGCACACACTCGGTCACCCTCTGACACCTTGACTTGCGATTCCAGAAGCTGTGCCTCTACTTTTTCCCTCTTAAGTTCACAATCTCCTTTTCCCTGCATAAGAGCTTTCACCTCATTGGCTAGCTTCTGGGAATGAGACTGTAATTCTGCCACACAGGCTTCTTTCTCCTTTAACTGCTGCTGGAAACGTTGGGCTTCACCTTACCAACTTTCACAGTCTGCGCGTAATTCATCTACCACATTGCTCAAAGTAGTGAGCTCATACACAGTACTCAGTAATTTAGCCTCTCTTTCACTTTTCTCCTTGTCGCTGAGAGACAATGTCGTTTTCAGAGCGACATTCTGTTCCTGCGACTCCTGCAGGTCTATTTTTGTAGCTCCCAAAGACTGAAGACTTTTTCCCAGCTGATTACGCAACTCCAACATATCAGCCATACTTTGCTTCTGCAACGTCTGAATTTCACTTTCCTTTTCCATGAGGATGGTATCTTTCTCCATTATAGTCTCTCTGCATTTGTGCAACTCGGAAAAAAGAAGAGCAGTGGATTCTTCCCACTGGAACACCTGAGCCTGCACGTTTCTATGCTCCATCCTAAGTAACTCTAGGGCTCGTTCCTTTTCTTCCATTTTCCATTTCAAGGCATCCAACTCAGCCCTGCACACATACTCGGTTTCCTCCAAACCGATGGCCTCCATTTGCTGCTGGCGTCTCTGTTTCCAGCCTGCCATGCTCTCTTGGTGAGCCTTTTGTTGAGCTGCAAAGCTCCGCTGTTTCAGCATCTCCCCCATTTTGAGTTTACTTTTCCTCTGAGCACACTGCGTCTCCATAGCAGTTTCCTCAGTGTTGCTAGGGACAACAACCTTCCTCTTTAGTAGACTCTCTTTAGGCATGGATGGGGCTCGTTCAGAAGGTAACATCCCCTCTATCCATAGAATCCGGTCTCTCACTTCATCTATCTTTGCATTTTTCAGGCGTTTTGAGCGCCCCATCTTCAATAACTCCACAAACAAATTTTTCACAGTCCAGCAAAAAAATTTTCAGACCACTGTCTCTTTAACACATGTAGTTTTCTCTCTCTTGCAAGATCTCTTTTCCTGCGCACACAGTTTGTGCAGTCCCTTGCACCAGACACAACAAAGTTCATCAAAAATTTTGAGACCGCTGTCTCTTTAAAACACGTTTTTTTCTCTTTCAGGATCTTCTCTCCTGCACACATAGATTGTGCAATCTCGTGCACCAGACAAAGTTCATCAAACATATGCACTTCTTTGCAGGGATCTCTGCTTCTGCCCACTGCATACCTCCACCATATGTAAGGGATTAGCTCGGTGGTAGGCGTGGATGACCCCTTGGGGGGGGGTGCATTTACAAATTAAGATAGCCGAGAAGTGGTTGCAAAAACAGTGTATAAGTTTTATTCTTGCAATTTTTCTTCATACCAGGGCAAGCATCAAAACAGCCAAAATAAAATAAAACAAAATAAATCCTTGCCACGGTGGGCGGCTACCTTCACACACTGGAACCTACCTAAGAGTCTGTCTCCAACCTACTGTTGGGCAGACTTTCTTGTCCTACAGCGGACACTCAATAGTCCATTTATAATCTCTTCACACAAGCATAGTCTTTCCATAGTCATCCCAGCCATGGAAGTGTATCTTCTGCAACTTCTATAATACTTCAATAAACATGCCAGCCCAACCACAGAAGCAATTGCGATACATGCACCCAGCCCTCTGGATATCTGATGTCTTTTACCTTTGAGACGTCTTCACACTTGGTTACCCTCCTTAGCACACATCACTTCAGGGGGTCTTCTCCCATGCCCACACAGCTTGTCGGGAGGCACTCATCTGACTGTCCTCCTTCTCCCAGCCCACATGGCTTCAGGAGACAGCTTCCGGAGGCAGCAGTCCTTCTCCCATGCCCACACGGCGTCGGGAGGCACACGTCCGTCTGTCCTCCTCTCCCAGCCCACACGGCGACAGGAGGCAGCAATCCATTAGACTTCCTTTGGACAAATTATAGAGGCCTTCATTTCCTCATTCTGAACAGCTGAAGGCCTTTCAACTTCCTGCTGGCTAGCTCTGTAGCCAACACCCTATAGTAATTAGTGAACTTTCTAAATCAGGTGGAAATGTATCTCCTGCCTGTGACTACATTCCCAGATTTACCTGACTTCCTGTCACAATATATATATATATATATATATATATATTCATATACTAAATTGACAAGTCCATAAATCAATTCAGTGTACATGTGCTGCGTATTGTGCAAATAATAAGTGTTTCTACAGGCTCAGTGGTAGAAAGTGCTACTGCTTAACAACAAAATTCATATAAATCATTCAAAAAAAATACATACACACATAAACAAGTCAATGCACCCAGTTAAAATAAAGTGTTAGCACTTTACTCAACTCCTGATGAAGTTCGTTGTGAAGAAATGTTTTGGAATGGGCAAGGTACTGTGGCACTGGCACACATGTGAGGGATCCATGCATGCTGGAACTTGTAATCACCGGAGGTTTTGCAGTGATTTGGCAATTGAGATATATTGCAGACTGTCAGTCCTTAGTGCTGGGCCTTGCGAGTACTGTTTGTTTTTAATTTGATGTTTTAATGAAGCAATATTGTTGCTCTATAGGCCATTTTCTCTGTGCTTTACTTAATGAAATCTTGAGGAAATATTAAAAAAAACAGAAAGTCATCTACCACCCTGTCCATCGAGCAACCACCTTGTTTATCAAGCATCATTACACAGCAGGTTGTGACTATTTTGTACTAAAGGATCAATTCAATTTCTTTTTTTTTTCCACAATAAAAGTTTATTGCAGTAAACAAAATACCTTAATTCTACTACATTGGAAATCCAGTCACACTCCTTCTATTAGAGACTGGCTTCTATAAATAAAATCAATATACGACATGAAAGAAACCATCACAATTAAAAACGAATCTACCTCCCAGTCTCACAATTTGTGGGAACCATGGTACCTTTTCTGCCTATCTGAGAACCACAAGAATCTGATAGTGTAATGAAAATTAAATGCCTTTTCTTATGGCGTGTAAATTGCTTACTCTGTCTTTTATCTGTTTTAGTCTGTTCCTAATTTTTCCCTTTTCCCTTTTCCAAAAGCCACACGACCAAAAGATTGTTATATAGTTGAGTGCGAAAAAAGTACAATATGCATTATACATATCACAATGTTAACAATGTTATTGTTAAGATTTATAGTGAATCATACCTTACGTGTGATGTATATCAAATACAGAATAATTTACTGCATATATTCAACTTTTGTTTTCATGTTAAAAATCAAAATATGATGTAAAACATGTTCAGTTTTGGCTGCATTTATAAGATATCTTGTCAATTAATTTTTTGTATTTCTTGTACGAGAAGGAATTTATGTGTAGGAGGCAACAGGCTGGGTCAAGTGTCAGTTTTGTGTCAGTCATACCGATTATTCACTCCTTTACTTATTTCCAGAATTTTTGAATCACCAGGGCAAGACCACCAAATGTGTAAGAAGGTCCCTTTACCTTAACTACATCTCCAGCACGTATCGGACTCTTGAGGAAACCGACTTTTGATTTTGGTAGGGGTAATGTACCACTGGGTTTGTATTTTAAATGAAATCTCTTGCATAGGGGTGCCTATATTTCATCAGTGATTATAAGTAAGTGTGTGTGTGTGTGTGTTTGTGTGTGTGTGTGTGGGGGGGGGGGGGGGGTTGCCTTTTGATCGTGTGAAGCACTAGCACTTTATTTTAGCCAGGTTTTTGCACATCCATTGAATCATAGTTACATAGTTACATAGTTAGTCAGGTTGAAAAAAGACACATCTGGTTCAACCAAAAAAAAAAAAAACAGTATTGAAAACCCAACCATACAATCCCATGTACACAATCCTATACCCGCAGTTGATCCAGAGGAAGGCAAAAAACCCCCCAGCAAAGCATGATCCAATTTGCTACAGCAGGGGTAAAACATTTCTTCCTGATCCCCCAAGAGGCAATCAGATATTCCCTGGATCAACTTTACCTAAAAAATGTTTAGTACCCACTTATATTAAGTACACCCAGGAAAGAATCCAGGCCTTTTTTAAAGCAATCTAGTGAGCTGGCCAGAACCACCTCTGAAGGGAGTCTATCCACATTTTGACAGCTATTACGGTGAAGAAACCTTTCCGAATTTGGAGACGAAATCTGTTTTCCTCCTCTAGACATAAAGAATGCCCCCTTGTCCTCTGTGTTGACCTTAAAGTGAACAACGCAACACCAAGTTCACTATATGGACCCCTTATGTATTTATACATGTTGATCATATCCCCCCTTAATCTCCGCTTCTCAAGAGAGAATAAATTCAGTTCCTCTAGTCTTTCCTCATAGTTGAGCTCCTCCATGCCTCTTATCAGTTTGGTTGCCCTTCTCTGCACTTTCTCCAGTTCCCCGATATCCTTTTTAAGAACTGGTGCCCAAAACTAAACTGCATATTCCAGATGAGGTCTTACTAATGATTTGTACAGGGGCAAAATGATATCTCTCTCTCTCTGGAGTCCATGCTTCTTTTAATACAAGAAAGGACTTTGATTGCTTTGGAAACCACAGCTTGGCATTGCATGATATTATTAAGCTTATGATCTACCAGAACACCCAGATCCTTCTTCGCTATGGATTCCCCCAGTTCTACTCCACCTAGTATGTATGATGCATGCATATTCTTAGCCCCCAAGTGCATAACTTTACATTTATCAACATTAAACCTCATTTGTCACATAGTTGCTCAATAAAACAGTGCATTGAGGTCAGCTTGTAAGTTGGAGACATCCTGTAAAGAAGTTATTCCACTGCAAAGCTTGGTGTCATCTGCAAAGACTGAAATGGTACTTTTAATCCCAGACTCTATATCATTTGTAAAGATATTAAAAAGTAAGGGTCCCAACACGGAACCTTGGGGTACACCACTGATAACCTTAGACCATTCAGAGTAAGAATCATTAACCACTACTCACACTAGTGGAGACTAGTATTGTGGATACTTACTCGATATGATTTTGATATGATATGATTTTTTTTGTTAAGCACCAGCACTTTGGTTTTTCAAATTGGAAATAATTTGTGGTGGGTGATGCACTTTGGTGGTGAGTTTTGCATTTGATTTACCTTGTTGGTAAGTGCAGTATTAGAGTATGTATAATTTGAGGATACTTCAAGGCTAATTTACTAAAGGATTTGAGAATCTTCATAGAGAAATTTGTAAATGTTTACTTTAATGATCTAATCATGTAAAAAGGAAACTTATGTTCACTTTAAATACTCAATCATGTGCAGGGGCTTTTCACTTTTACCAAAGTTAATTTTTACACAGTTTGTTGAGTGAAGATTCACAACTCCTAGAGTAAATCAGCCTCCTTTCTGGAATACATTGAAGCTGTGTTTACTTCAATCATGTAAACATCGTATTTTTTTATGTATTTATTATTTCTTTTGCACATGGATTGGTGTTCAAAATATCTTCAACTTTTTAAGCAATCGAACTACATTCTTTAATCATTTTGTAAACCAGCCCCAGCTTTTGGGGCTGAATTGGCTGCTTGACAAGAAATCCATTTTAACAAAACCTTTTATTTTTAACAATATGTAACAAGAATTTGGTGGATAAAAATGCATCAGCAAACTATGTCAGGAATGTAGAACAAGGTAGTCAAACCTGGGTGGCTTATGTCCTGGTCTTGTACGACAGATGGTATAAAGGAGCTTCTCCCCCACTTGTGATATTTTTACCTAGTTCATCCCAGTGTCCCCATGTGGCTTCAGAATTCACCAGTGTATGACTAGCAGCTGTCACCAGACAAAGTCTTACAGCTGCCTGGAGCAGGGGATTCAGATTACTAACACAAACATGAAAATGTAGCCTTGGTACAGGATATAGGGAATCACTGGCTTATTAACAGATATGCTAGCAGCTACAATTTATATCCTTTTTGTAGCATTAAATTATGCAGTGTGTATGAAACTGCAAAGCTAGTACAAATATTTTATTACCTTGTACACATGCGTAAATGATCTTCCCCAAACTCTCTCAATAGTTTCTATAAAAGAGCTGTTCTTCAGTTCACTTAAATTCCCTTGAGTATACATTGCCATACACACATGTGAAAAATCTTATTTAATATAAGCAATTTTGTGTATCAGCATACAGCACGTTATTAGTTCTTTGCATTCAAAGAACGCACCAAGAAAACAATTAAATAGGTCTGTAAAAAAAGAGCAAATTAAAAATCGGTTGGTGTGGGTTACTGTATCTTGTTCGGTTGGTGTGGGTTACTGTATTTTGTAGAAAATTAAGGTATTGGGTAGAGGCGCTGCCCTAAATGTTACTACTTGCCGATACCATGGGTGTATTAGTGGTAATATCAAATCTCAAACATAATTAATAAATATTAAATGCTGTAAATTGTACACTATATTGTACTAAAACCATATAAATCCTTATATTGATGTGCAAATAATCCCAATCCAGTGAAAATAATAATGTGTAAATCATTATGTGCAAATGATAACAATCTGTGCAAATAATTGCAAAATCAACGGCAAAAAAATAAAAATTAAAACACGTGCAGAATCGTAATAAAGTGCCAAAAATTGTCCAGAAAACATTTTATATAATATATGTGTCCATACAAAAAACATTCACATATGTGGTTCCCTTAGTACCATTGCTGGACTTGCTGAACCTTATAGTTCCATCCGTGGGGTGACATCAAAGTGATTCAACGCAGTGAAAAAGACTCAGTTTTTCAACATGCAGTGAATCTTGGTGTCTCCACTTGTGCCCCCCACCAGGTATCGAACTCACCAGAGGTCCTTCCCCTTTTAACAGGGGTATATCGCTTTGGACAAATACACTGGTGTTACTGCCTCCTTCACGTCAGCTTTACTGGTGGATCCCCCTCGCTATGTCCTCCAGTTATTTTGGCCCCTCACTGAAACATGGAGGTCACAACTTCCTGCAGTCCTGGTGTTCACTTTAAAATCAGCAGCTTCCCAATCCAGATACCTTTGGGTTGGTCCCTTCACTGAAACATGGAGGTCACCACTTCATGCAGTCCCGGTGTTGACCTTAACATCAGCAGTTTCTCCAATCCAGACCACTTTCGGTTTCTTTCAGGTTCCTATCAGGTGTCAGCCTGAGTATATACTGTATTTTATACCCCAGAAATTGGGCTATTCTGGCACATAATAAGTCACATTGCAATGTGTAAGTTTTGATTTTGTACAGTGTCTGCTGTAAACAATTAGAACATTTTTAATGTTTTTATTTAAAGAATAGCAAAAGCAAGAATAAAGCAGACTGCTTTAACCAACAGCGGTAAACTATCTTTTAACTAACCTTACAGTAAAGTAAAATCTGCTTGATTGATATAGATATTACTACATTTTTCACAAATTCCCTTATTTCACCATTCAACATATATGTAACAAGACAGGGTACACTCTCAGTACCAGCATGTTTCACCCTCATCTTTGCCAGGTCATTTATTCGTTTTCAGAACTGTGGTACTTTGACTTGACTCAGTTATGCAGCACTGTACCCAAAATCACTTTATAGACTTCCGGTTCCGGCGCTCATGCAGGAGGAGTGAGCCTCCACAGCTCCGCTACACCCGCCGCCGAACTGCTTAAAAATACCGGGACCGAGGCCGCCCGGAGAGCATTAACCTCCGCCACTCTCATCCCGCACACCGGGGCTCTGGATGGACCGGTTTGTGGAGCGCCAGCGCCCGCCGTCTTCTGCCAGCACGGATCGGCCGGATATGGATGCCGCTCCTCACACAGCTCCCAATATGGCCGCGGCTGCTGGAGCACAGCGGGAGGGGGAGGTGAGTGACTCACTCTCCCTCTCTCCAAATGCTCCACAACATACAAACCTCCCGCTGCTCACCCCAGCCACTTCAGTCACACAGGCTGACCCAGCCTATATAAAAATGGCAGAGGCTGTAGCACAAATATTATCCCCCACAATAAAGGCAGCAATTGAAACTGCCATTACTCAGAGTCTGTCACAATTCCAAAAAGAACTGAGCTCCCACAGACACCAAATCCAGGAGGCTGAACTGAGGATTGCGTCCCTGGAGGAAGAGACCCTGCTTAACAGTAGGGATATTAATAATCAGGACAAGGCGCTTCAAGCATTGCAGGATAAAATTGAAGATCTGGAGAACCGCTCCAGAAGGAATAATCTCCGGATCATCGGGACACCTGAGGCGGTTCAGGGGGCGGAGCTTCTTGCTCTCTGTTCAGACTTTATTCCTAGAGCCCTGGGTTTGCCATCCCCTTGTATTGTGGAGAGGGCGCATCGGGTGGGGGCCCCTAACGAGTCCCGGAAAAACCCGCGACCCATCATTGCCCGATATTTAAACTATGCAGACAAAAATGCTATTTTGATGTCATTCAGGAAACAAAGACCCATACACATTAAAGGCTGCTCTATTCTACTCTTCGCAGACTACTCCGCGGAAGTGTCCAGGCGACGTAAGGCGTTTGCTCCAGTATGCTCCTCTCTTTTTCAACAGCAACTGCGTTTCACCTTGGCGTACCCTGCTGTCCTGCATGTTACTACACCTGGGGGTGAACGCCTGTCTTTCCATACGCCATCGGACGCGGAGCACTATCTCTCGTCATTATCCACGCCGATGGAAGAATCCTCCTCTCAACCCAGACGAGAGTCTCTTGTTCGCAAGGCCCAACTCACACCTGACAAGGAACCCCCCAAGAAGGGTAAATATGGTCATCCCTCTGCCCGCAGATCCCTCATGTGAACTCGGATGGCCTAGTTTTTCCAAGTGAACGATCTTCCTCAGGTACTGTTATACTGTTAGCCCCAAGCCTCCTGTGAGACTAGAAAGTTCGCAGGTATCTGGTTGGAGCTTTTTGCTCGTAGTCATACTTTTACACAGGTATCACATCTACCCTTACACCTGGTGTAACATGTCATGATTATAAGTTAGCTCATTGCTTGTTATGTATTTTGTTTACTTCTTGCTGTTCCTCCAAAGCTCTTAAAGGGATGTTATTAGCTGTCTCCTGGTCACATGTACTGAGCACCCAGTACATGGACTCGCTGCTCTCCGGAGTGTACTTCTGTTCTACTGTCCTTCAACATAGGCATATGGGTGTGGGGCTACGCTTGCACACTTCCTTCTCACTGAGAAAAAAGCAAAGTCTCAAGATTGGTTTCCCCCTCTTAGTACAACCTGAAGCACACTTTTTCACCGAAATCCTCTTCTGGGGCTCCATGATGCCCCGGCAAGGGCTCCTATCTCCTAATTTTCCACCTTCTATCTCGCACCTACATTATTTGCCACATCAGGTCTCCCTGTCCATGAGAATCCTTGCGATTGGTACATTCTCTACGTTATATAACCATACCATTCTCTATCCATGGCCACCCTAAATGTTATATCGTGGAACGTGAAGGGACTTAGATCACCTAATAAACGTATGATGATATTGCGCCATCTCAAGCGCTTGGGGGCGGATGTCGCTCTCCTCCAGGAGACTCATCTGGGGGAGGGAGACATGCGATTTTTGAAGAAGCTCTGGGTTGGGGAGGCGATATGCTCCCCTGCCACGGGTCGCAAGGCTGGGGTAGTCATATTGTTAAATAAAAAGATTCCCTACGAAATTATAGACACTAGCCGGGACGACGCCGGCAGGAGACTGTCTTTATTGCTCAGACTGCCTACGGGCTCAGTACGAGTCTCTAATGTGTATGCCCCAACACCCTCTTCCGCCACTTTTAACGGTGATACCACGACATGGCTGCTCCAGAACCCCACTCCCTTTCACATAATAGGAGGAGACTTTAATGATGTCATGGACATGACTGCTGACCGTAAACAAGGCAGAGCGAGGGCCCAAGCCTCCCCCTACACATATCACACCAAGGAAACTCCCCTGCATTCCATGATGTCTGCCCTACACTTAGTGGACGTGTGGCGACTTAGCCACCCTACAGATTATGAATACTCCTTTTATTCTCCCCCACAAGACTCCATGGCAAGACTGGACTACCTATTCATTACCCCAGAACTTGTCCGATATGTTGACAGCGTGGACATACATGATATTGCCATATCAGATCACTCCCCGATATCCCTATCCATTTCACTAGCGGCTACCACTCCTCCTGTAGGTACCTGGAGATTCCCTGTATTTCTCATACATAATAAGGACTTCCAAAATCACGTGCAATCAACCTGGCAGGACTATGCTAACCTGAACCAGGAGCATTCCACGGACCCTATCCTTTTCTGGGAGGCAGGCAAAGCAGTCCTGCGAGGACATATTATGTCCTATGTCTCTACGTATAGGAAAGCTCTTGCTAAACATTACCTAGAGGCGAGCAAAAAATTGCACCGAGCCCAATCCCGTCTCACCACTTCGCACTCCACAGAGCTCAAGGCCGAGTGGCACGAGGCTAAAAAGAATTTTGACCACTGGGCAGACAAAATTGAGGAAACTAAACGTTCCCGATTTATGGCATCCTTTTATCGTTTTGGGAATAAACCCGGAAAACTACTTTCTAGATTGATCAAAGGCCCTTACAAACCCACGCACATACTGACACTCAGGAACGAGTCAGGACAGCTAACACACTCACCTACAGACATTAGCGGCATTCTGGAAAAATACTACAGTACCTTATATAGCGAAGACCCGGTAAACCTTGAGGCCGCCAGGAATTTTCTAGATAATGTTCCTCTCCCTTCACTTACAGAAGCCCAATTGCTAGAAATCAATGCCCCAATAAGCTCAGATGACATAGCTTACACCATATCTCATATGGCATCCCAAAAAGCACCGGGCCCAGATGGATACTCGACTGAATTTTTTAAAACTTTTAAGGATACCCTCTTGCCCACTCTCACAACATTATACAACAATATGTGGCAAAATGGCACTTACCTTCCCACAGGCTCTCAGGCATACATAAAATTATTATCCAAGAAAGGTAAGGATCCCACTCAACCAGGCTCATATCGGCCTATATCCCTTCTAAACATTGATGCTAAAATCTTATCCAAAATAATAGCCTCCAGAATAGCACAGGTTCTTCCCACACTTATTCATCCTTCCCAAGCTGGCTTCGTCAGGGGCAGGTCGGCCGCTGCAAATATACGCAAGGTCTTGGCGGTCCTTGAACATGTTAAAGCTAACCCTACTAGTCACTCGGCCATAGTGACTTTAGACGCCGAAAAGGCATTCGATAATGTCAATTTGGACTGGCTCTTCCTGACCCTGGCGAAGTTAGGGTTCTCTGGCAAGATAACTAACTTCTTGAAAGCTCTTTATGCTTCCCCCTCAGCGCGTATCTTCACGTCTACGGGCATATCAAACCCAATTTTGTTATATAAGGGCACACGCCAGGGCTGTCCCCTATCTCCCTTATTGTTTAATATGGCCATAGAGCCCCTTTCCAGATACTTGGTATTCTCGAACACAATTCACGGTATCCCGCTAGGTCAAACAGAGCTCAAAACTGCACTTTTTGCAGATGATCTGCTTATATTCACATCCCAACCTAGTACTGACCTCCCAGCGTTATGTTCGCTGTTAAGCGAATTCAGATTAATTTCAGGGTTAAAAATTAATTTCGAAAAAAGCGAAGTCCTCCCTCTAACGCAGTCGGTCATAGAACACTGGGACCATTCCCTCCCATTCCCTTTAAACCATCACCACATCACCTACCTGGGCATCAAGATTGGCAGACATACATCCACACTTTATCAACTGAATTATGTCCCACTTATAGAAAAAATTATTAAAGAGCTGGAATTGTGGATGACTCTACCCCTCTCGTTCTTTGGAAGGTGCCACCTGGTCAAAATGGTCAGCTTCCCGCGTCTGCTTTACCCCCTCCAAACCCTCCCTTTCCTTCTCAAACATAAAGATATTAACACTCTGAACAAGGCTGTTACGGCCTTTCTCTGGAATAAGAGGAGACCCAGGATATCCATTGCCAAACTGCACCTTCCAAAGGGTGAGGGGGGAGCTGGCTTACCCAATATTAGGTTGTATAATTTATCTTGCCTCCTACGCTATGGCCTGGATTGGATAACCAAATCCTCGACTTATTCCAACTACCACATTGAAACTCAACTAGCCCACCCATGGTGCCTTCCTGGAGTGCTACACAGCACCTTTACAGCTTTGCCCGTACACCTTCAACGACATGTACTCTTTCGAGACACTATGATAGCTTGGAGGGAAGTACGGCAATGTCTGGGAGTTCCCTCAACCATCTCCAAGCACTTGCCTCTCCACGGCAATCCATTGTTTCCGCAATTTATGGACTATGCTTCGTTCAGACTATGGGAGCAGAATGGATTAACATTGGTACATTCTTTGGTTCGACCCAAGGATCTTTCCATAAAACCATATACGGAACTTGCGGGGGAATACCACTTGCCCCCGTCCCATCAGCTATATTACCATCAGGCAGTAGCCTATGTAAAATCTTGTTCACCCAGCACTGTTATAAGTTTTCAAAAATCTGTCTTGGATGATTTCATCAAGAACAAAAGTTACAACATTTCCGTCCTATACAATCAACTGCTTGTACACTCTAATAAACTCTCCACGGAAACCATGTTTGATAAATGGGGTACTGTCTTCCCCCTGGAGGATATTGCTCCTAAAATATTGCAGGGATACCTTCGGCTTAGGAAAACTGTGTTGATGGAGACATGGAGAGAGACCCAATTCAAGCTAATTCACAGGGCCTTTGTTCCGGCTTTGTATACCAACGATCCTAAAATTCCTGCAATATGCCCTCAGTGCGGTGGAGAGAGACCGACGCTAGCCCACAGATTCTGGCATTGCCCCACTGTTTCGTGTTTCTGGGACCAGGTGTTGACCTTTATACAGGCGGTTCTGGGAATCCGGCTGGAAAAATCCCCCCACTTGTTATTATTTGGCTACGAAGAGCCTTTGCAGTCCGCATCTGCTCCAGATCGGAAAGGTAAACGGCTACCCCCTTGGACCCACTTGTGTACCTTGGCAGCTAAAAAAGCAATTCTAAAGACTTGGATCTCCAATACTCCCCCTACGATTTCCATGGTTTGCAACGATCTTAAAGCACTTCTTCATATGGAAAAAGGAAATCTGGACAGTGACAAATTTTCGTCAATGGAAACATTTTTCTCCAGATGGCGCTCATTTCTGCAATATGCCTTTAATACAAATGAGCTGAATGATCTGATGGTACCCTTCCAATTCACGGAATGGTATTTAAAGGCTTCAATATCCAATACCTTAGGAAGGCTTAGAATATAAGGCAATACCCTTCAGCGTTCCCTCCTTCACAGGACCGTACCTATCGCCTGCTTATTGAATGCTTCAAGCGGGATCTCATGGATATCACTATTCCTCTTCTCCCCTTCTACCCCCCCCCCCCCCATTTCTAAAGCATGATGTCATATTGCGAGTAGACTAGGCATATAGTTCAGCCAGTAAGAGTCACCTTTTTATGTACATTAGATGCTGTTTCCTTTACATAATTGACGTTCTCCTCACGTCCCATGCGAGAGTGTCATTCTCTTTCCACAACCCTACTCCCTACCACACCACACCACACCTCTCCCCTCACAGTGTTTTTCACATTTTGTTCACTAATACCTTTGAGTATAATATTTGTGTTACTGTTATTATAAAATGCAAGAACTCTCTGTCTGCATTCATAATTTTTGTTGTTTCAAGAAATGTGTTATTTGGATGCAATACAGACCTTGTAATTGTTTCATATGTTCAATAAAAATATATTTAAAAAAAAAAAAAAAAAAATCACTTTATACTATTTTTTTGTGGAATTTGAAAACTTTTTTTTTCCTATATAAAAGAAAACTATTTCCATTACTTACTTTTTTAAAACATAGCAAATAAAAATACCAGGACAGCAAAAAAAACATTACCTTGGAAAGTAGTCACCCAAGAGAATTTGGTTTTTTGCCAACATTTTTTTGGAAATGAAATAATGGCCAGTACAGAGGGGCTTAAAACATGGAGATTGGTATTGGTGTACTAGGCACATTAAATGTGCAGGTCATACACACAGTGGGATAGAGGTGAAGGAATTTCAGGTTACAATGTTCAGGTTACATACAGTAGCGGATGTGCAGAATATGGTTGCTAAAGGACTAATACGCAAGTCAAATCAGAGACAGGATTGGGCTAAAATGTACAGGAGACAAGTCGATTAACAGTAGGTGGTGGGTTGTTATACTGTTCGTACGGCACTAGATTGAACTGGTACTGGCTGGAGGCCAGGCATCTCTAATTACTCTCAAACAACGATCTGTTACCCCATTATTACTCCCTTATTGTATGGCAGACTTTGTCTATAAAACTGGGCAAAAGGAAAATTCAACATTATAACAATCAGACTGCTTCTGCCATTTACCAAGTGCACATTTGTAAATGAAAGTATAAATCAGATGTAATGCCACATACAACCCTTTCAGTTCGACTGTTCTCATCCTTTTACTATAGGATATGCACTCTCAAGCTGGCCATACATGGATCACAATTCAGCCTGTTCAGCGGACCGGACTGGCTGAATTTCGATCCATGTGTGGTCACTGGGGTTGAACAGAAATCGATCTACCGATCGACTTCTGTTTGACTGCGCTGTCAGATATAAGCTGCTGGATCAACCCAAAACAACGAAAATAGTACTGCTCAAATGCCCCCTCCCCCCAAACCTGTGTCATTGGGTCAGATCAGCATGTGACTGGACTGGTGCAAGACCAGAATCAACTTGTCAGGCTCTAGAAGACTTCAACAAAATAGTGACAGTCTGCACACAGATACTGACTCCCTGTTGCACAAATATAAATAAAATTGGTAAAAGATGGCTTCAGTTCCTGTTCTCCACCCATAGAAAACTCCCCAGAGTATTTGGCTCTTTTAAGGGTCTAACCAGTGTGTGTTTGCAGATCTTCACCATTTTGTTAAAGTCTGCTTGGTCAGCACTACAGGCAATAGGCTGCAGAACTAATACATGTACAGTATTATGACAGCGGGGGGGGGGGGGGGGGGGGGGAATAACCCCTTCTGGACCAGAAGATTTTCTCCCTTAATGACCAGGCCATTTTTTGCAATCCGGCACGAGTTACTTTAACAAACAATTGTGCGGTGTGACACTGTACCCAAATAAAATGTATGTCCTTTTTTTCCCCACAAATAGAGCTTTCTTTTGTTGGTATTTGATCACCTGTGCAATTTTTATTTTTTGCGCTATTAACAAAAAAAAGCGACGATTCTGAAAAAAAAAAACAATATTTTTCACTTTCTGCTGTATAACATTCCCAATAAAAATAATTTTAAGATCAAATTTTTTCATCATTTTAGGCCAATTTGTATTCTACTACATATTTTTGGTAAAAAACAAACAAACCCATAAGCGTATTTTGATTGGTTTGCATAAAAGTTATCGCGTCCACAAACTAGGGGAACGATATATGTCATTTTTATTTTTTTTTTTTTTTTTTAAAAAGCAATGACAACGATCAGTGATTTTTAAAGGGACTGCGACATTGCGGCAGACAGATAAGACCCCTAACTGACATTTTTTACACTTTTGGGGGTACCAGTGACATTACTACAGTAATCAGCACTACAAATATGCACTGTTACTGTAATAATGACACTGGCAGGGAAGGGTTTAACACAGGGGTGATCATAGAGGTAAATGTGAGCCTAGGGGGTGTTTTCTAACTGTGGGGGGATGGGCTTGTAAAATCAACAGAGAGACCTGTGTTTCTAAATAGGAGGAACACAGGAGCTCTGTATTAATTCCAGAGAGAACAACGGTCTGCTGTATTTACAACAGCAGACCGGTGTTCTCTCCTCATGGGGAGCGATCGCAGGTGCCCGGCAGCAATCGCAGCTGCCATCCTCGTGGATCAGCTTTTCACGCTGGTGAGTGGGCATGCGTGCGCGGCCCCAGGAGAGCTCCTGCGAGTCGCTGTACAGGTACGGCGATTCGTGGGATTCTGAAGACCTGATGCTGTATAACTGCGGCGGCTGGTCGGCAAGTGGCTAATGAAATAACAGACAGAGTTCCAGTACAGCAACGTAAGGTATCTGTAAACTGTGGGCAATAGCCTCTACAACAAAATATATTCTGTATTATAACCTGTAGTGTGGTGGAAGACCAATAGAGAAATTTAGTTGAAATGAACTTCCCGGGAACACACCGGGAAAAAAATAAGAAAAACACTAACTAGCAGGTGGGGAGCAAAATGTGGATGCCACACAATATGTGGCATGGCCAGCTTTATACCTAGAGGATGTAGTGTTAAACTGGATCTGAACTAAAGCTAATGCTATGTTAAAAGGAACATTTTGAAATGTCAATTGCATCTAAGTAAAAACCTGATAAAGGTTCCTCATAAAAAAATAGCAGTGCACTTACTGGGCAAGGTGCCTAGGCACTAGTGTACTCTGTACCTACAGCCTGTATATCTGCAGTGTGAGAATAGGGACTGCTGCCTCTGACTACAAGTCTCCGATGATGCCACTACATTTCTTCTCACTGTTCTCCTTTCTGGATGCTTTGGGAGGAGAAAGAAAAGCCCTGTCTCTACCAAGATATCCACCTCTATACACAAACAAAGTAAAGGCAGAGTAAATTAGTGTTAAAAAATAAATAAAAAGCTTCAGAGGGACCGCTAGGAATACTGGTAGAAGTAGTCACTTGCCCTCTGCCTACTTTTTCTTTTTTTTTTTTAGCTTAACTTCTGCAGTTCAGTCCCTCTTGCGGGATCTTATAGTTACAAAAAAAAAGTTTGTTCATTTTTTCTGTCTCGACAATAAAATTGATATGGTAAAGGAAAGCATTTTTCAATTAATTATTAGGAAGTCACCTCCAACATTTACATATGAGCAAAACAAATTTAGATGTTTACAGTCCTTTGTAATGACTGGTTACACAGGTTCAATTAGCTAGGTGAAAATGTAAATTACAGACATGTAATGTCATAGATGATTGCAGATGATATCAGGATCAGGAAATTCCTACTAAATTTGAATTCAAATAGACACAAACCATTCTTTTAGATTTATGAATAAAATACAATGATGATCTTAATTTAGACATTTTAATTATGAAGTGTATTGGGAGCAGCTTGGTGGACACAGGCAGGGTGTTAGATTGGATTATGAATACTTTTTTTTTTTTTATTTATTTTTATTGCAAAATATATTGTACAAAACAAAGACTGTGGGGCATACACAATGTAATGATAAAAACTTTGATCCTGAGTGAATAAGCTAAACTGGCAAATTTAAAATTCACCACTAGATGGCTCTATAGTAGCTTTTATCACATGCTAAGAATTCTGTCCTAATACTTCTCTGTTTGTTTGCTTTAAATGTATGCTGTGTATATACTGTATACAGTATTTAGTAATATAGAAATCCTATTGATTAAACCTATAACCCAATAATGCATTTTATTGCAACACATTCATTTCAAGCAAAAATCCAATTTGTTATTGTGATTAAATCAAATCTTTGCCCAACATTTTTTTTTAGAATATGGGACGTAGCATTCTCGTGTATCAATGTGCGCCAAGCTGGATCAATAATTTTAATGTTAAATATACAAAAATGCATGTGTCATTCCTTTCTGTGCATCTTTATACCTGAACAATAAGAAATCTGTATTCCTAAGCTGGATACACACTATACAATTTTTTTTCCTTTAGACTTACCAAAACGATATAATATGAGGTCAGACCTAAAGACTTTCAATTTGTATGCAATCAGGCAGGCCCTTGCACAACATAGTTGAAGGTAAAGGCCCGTACACACGTACCGATCGTCGGCCGAAAAGCTTCGGCCGACGACCGATCTGCCGATTGTAGGCTTGTTAGTATGATGCCTCCGACAGCCGACAGCGCACATTCGGCCGAAAAGAATCTGTCATGCAAGCATTAAAATTTTTGTATGCTGACACCAGAGCGGCCGATTGTTCGCCAGTCAGTACAGAATTCGGCCGACAGACTGCAGATTTGCAAGACTGGGCATGCTCAGAAAAGAAAAAACACAGGGAAAGTTAACCATTACATGACATCACTTCTGCAGTCGGCTGTAGTCGGCGGACAAAATTCTTGTGCTGTCTTTGCACTTTTCAACAGACACCGACAGCCCGGGGACAAAAGACGGCCGATCATTCGCCGACGATCGGTACGTGTGTACGGGGCTTAAATCTAAAGGAAATCTACCAACAAAAGTTGTATAGTGTGTATCCAGATTTTAGGCTCTTCTTCTGGCAATTCACCTAATGCATTAACAAAAATGCATGTTGGCATGCTAATGCATTAACCACTTTTCTACCGGAGGATTTTGCTGTCTTATGTCCAGGCCACTTTTTGCGATTCGGCACTGTGCGACTTTAACTGACAATTGCGCGGGCGTGCGACGCCGTACCCAAACGAAATGTATGTCCTTTTCTTCCCGCAAACAGAGCTTTCTTTTGGTGGTATTTGATCACCTGTACGCTTTTTACTTTTTGTGCTATAAACAAAAAAATGAGCGTAAATTTTGAAAAATTAACAATATTTTTCACATTTTTTTATATGAAATCCCCCCCCCCCCAAAAAAACATGTAAAAATCTAAATTTTTTTACATTTTTCGCAAATTTGTTTTCTGCTACCTATGTTTGGTAAAATCACAATAAGCGTATTTTGATTGGTTTGCGCAAAAGTTATTGCGTTTACTAACTAAGGGAAAGATTTCTGTCATTTTTGGTGTTTTTTTTTTTTAATGAGTAATGGCGGCGATCTGCGATTTTTTTTGCGGGACTGCGACATTGCGGTGGACAGATCGGACCCTTGACTGACATTTTTGACACTTTTGGGGTTACCAGTGACATTACTACAGTAATCAGTGCTATAAATATGCACTGTTACTGTAAAAATGACACTGGCAGGGAAGGGGTTAATTTTATTGGAGAGGGAGGGGTTAATGTATGCCTGGTGCTTACTAACGTGTGTGGGGGAGGTGACTGAGTGACACAGGGACAGATCGCATGTTCAGCTATGCTGAACCCTGCAATCTGTCACTGTTTGTCACTTAGGAGATCCGCCCGCTTTGTTTACACAAGCGGGCGCATCTCCAAACTCGATTCCCCGACGATCGGGGAAGAGCAGCGGCAATCGCCGCTGCTCCTCCCCTGGCCCGACTCCCGCTGTGACTGAAAACAGCGGGAGCGAGCCTCATTAATATACTGGGATGAGTAGGAGTATACAGTAATGTGTGGCAAAAAACCTGGCTATTGCATACACATAAATGCAATAAGCTCCTTAAATGGGGGGATTTTCCAAGCACACTCTCTGACCAAATGAGTAAATTGTTTGTAACCATCCTATTATTTATATTCTAAAGTTTATTAGTATATTTATCTCTCTTGTGACTAAGGATAAGCTTCTGGTTCAGGTTGAGACTAAATTAGACCCCAACCCAGCCTGTCTGCAGTTCAGCAGTTGTGAGAATAAACAAACTGGATGTATATTGACCAGTTCACCAGCCCAAACCTCCAGCTGATGCTTAAAAACAAACATCATCTAGAAATCTGTCATTTAGTGGTAGTGCCACGATGCCCACTAAATGACTGACTGTTTGTAAACATACTGGCACAGATACTGGGAAGCATCACTGGACAAATGTATCACCACCATATCTGGTCAATGAAATCCATGGGATCCTCACTTTTGTTTTGAAGTTCTTGTAACTCCAGAGAACTGTCATTTGCAACAATGGGAATCATTGGCCACAGTGGGTCATTATGCCAGCAGGTTAACATCGTCAGGCAACGCTCATAGTGACTGACGTGGATCTACATTGCAGGATGGCATTGTTGATTATGGATTTATTTTCTAATTATCTAACTATTTTTAATTTATTTTTCTAATGAAGGACTCTATTCATGGCAAGGCATTTTTAATTAAATATTTCTATTTTGTAGATGAATGAGTAATATGGGGCACATATACAAACTGTTGTAATTCCTACACCGTTCACCTGATTTGGATGTAAATATCCTCAAATTAAAGCTGAAAGTCTGCAATTAAAGCACATCCTGTTTGTTTCATTTCAAATCCTTTGTGGTGGTGTATAGAGCCAAAAATATTAGAATTGTGTAGATATCGCAATATTTATGGACCTGACTGTAGTTTATCTGGGTCCATCGAAAAACCAGCAGTAGAAATGACATAACCCAGAAAATTAACCTGTACACGATGGAACTCGCACTCCTCCAACTTACAATACAGGTTATTATCTCTCAACCTCTGTAGCACATAGGAGACATCTGTGTGGTGGCTCTCTAGGGATTTTGAATATATGAGAATATCGTGGAGATAAACCCCCACACATTGCTGCAACATATGTCGGAGGACATCATTGATGAATTCCTGAAAAACTGCGGGAGCGTTGCAGAGACCAAACTGAATTACGAGGTATTCGTAATGTCCGGTCCTGGTATTAAATGCAGGTTTCCATTCGCCACGCTCCTTGATCCTCACAAGATTTTCTGCCCCTCTCAAATCGAGCTTAGTGAAAACCATGGCTCCCTTGAGGCTGGCAAATAATTCCGTAATCAATGTAATAGGATAAGCGTTCTTAATCGTGATGCGATTGAGACCCCTATAATCGATACAAGGTCTCAGTTCACCACTCTTCTTTTTCACAAAGAAGAAGCCAGCACTGGCAGGAGACGAGGACTTGCGGATGAACCCTCGAGAAAGTGAATTGGCAACAGAGTCCTTCATGGCTTTATCCTCTGAGACGAAGAATAGACCCGGCCACGAGGGGGCATGGCACCAGGTTGAAGGACAATGGAGAGAGAGTTGTCTAATCGTGAATGTGTGGATGTAGGTGGCCATCATCCCAAGTTACATGCAGCACCTGCTTCCGCATCTATATGTGGAGTTTTTCATTACCTCTATATCTTCCCCCCTTTGTTTATCTATTTACTTAATTTACTCTTGTAGCCCTGCCCCCTGGGGAGTGGCCAAGTGTATTCGCATCCTCCTTACTTCGGTTGCCCTGAACATTGTCCAACCCACCAGACACTATAGGTTCAGACATGTTGAATAATTAGACACTACCAGGTTTCAATAAAAGATCAGGTTTACTGTCTTTAGTTAGAATTTGAATTTTTGATATGCATCCGCCCTTCCAGTGCTTCTTACCATTAAGACCAGTTATAGATGGAGGCAGTGACCACTTTATGCATTACTGTCTTTAGTTAGAATTTGAAGAATGAACATGCAACTTCAATAAATCAAACAATGTAAAAGATCAGAAATACAAGAGAGATCATGAATCCTCAATCCAGAGTTTTATAGGATTCAGCACTCAGGATCTAGTAAAGCAACACAAATGCACATGTATATTATGCTATTATAATTGAGGATTGATGTATCAATAATCTGTCAATAGATCATCCCTCAAAGGAAATGTGATAGTGACCGCAGGAAATAGTGCTTAACTGCAATAAGGAATAACACTACCAGTTGTCTAACTTATATCAGTGACTCTATTAACCTGAAGCTAGACTATATATCTATATATATATCAGAGTGCACTCTGTATCCTATAGGGGCCCCCGTTACTCTAAATTGCAAGAGCCTCCTGAATGAGCAAGGCTTTGCTAATCTTCACTGGCAAAGGGATCCTTAGTCATCCAAGGAATAGTATTTGTAATCCACTGTAAAGGTAATGATCAATTGTAATGCACTGTAAAGGTAATGATCAATTGTAATCCACTGTAAAGGTAATGATCAATTGTGATCCACTAGAAAGGAAAATAACTTCTGTACTCAGGTAAATAGTACACGATCTAGGGAAACTGAAGATATAAGGTAAGGCCTTAGAATCTGCCACACACTAATACGCACTACAGTGTCCTATGGCAAACGCTCTTTAACAAGTGCAGTTCTCTGTTCAAACTAACTGCATCACAGGCCCACCCTGGCTCCCTCCAGTAACTACTGTATCAACTTTAAATTGGATCTCTCTCACCCAATGTGGTGAACTCCGAGTCCCGCTGTCCGTATCACCAGCCTTCAACTCTCCTCAGAAGCACCCGCAGTCTCTCTGAGTGTCCTTCCACCCGGTCTGTCACCGAGCTCCGTCAGCACACCTCTCTCTCACTCCGGTGTCTCTCCGCTAGGCCTCTGGCCTATCCTTCTCTGCACTCCACAGCAGCTCTTTCCCTCCTCACAGTGCGCTGTCCTCGAGGCAAGAGAGCAAATCTTAGTCCCGCCCCCTTTATATAGACACTCCCATCTGCCTCTGCGAGTCTCAATGCTTCCTGGGTGGGTAGTCCAATCAGACAGGTGATCCACAGTTTCAATTCCTTCCGAGACTACATTTCCCATAATCCATTGTTCCATTACTTTGCAGAAGCTTTAATAATAAAGAAACAGAACAACCTTGAACAGATTTAAATGAATTCTGTAGCCAGGCTACACTCTTTTTTGCCTTTGCCCTTTTGTGATTTCTTGACTCTATGAATTTCCACTCTATGGAGGACTAATATATCACACATCTTTTGCCTTACATGTGTTTCCAATGGGCGGATGCGCGCTGTTTATTTGTTCCCCCAGGCGCACCCAGGGGGCGTTGGTTTTGGCCGGCGCCCCATCATTGCGGCTCCGGGGACCTTCCGCTCACCTCCTCCAAAGGTGGGCATGCCACGTGACGTCGGACTGGGGATCCAAAAAAGGGGGGGGCCTGGGGGACTTTTATAGGGATACTGTCATCAAGACCAATAGCAAGTATCAGACATATGTAAAATAATGAACAAACTTTATTAGAACAGAAAATGAACAATTAAAAAATTATTATCGTGTTGGCAAACACAGATAATAAATGCAATACAAAGAACAATTTAACGAAAAATCATACAGTAGCATGAAAGAAGCTCAAATGAGCATATTTTCCATGAAGGGATGGTGTAGATCACACTGCCCAATACAGACCTATGCCAGAGGTGGTATAACTGGTAGGTAATATATATATTGGACGTGGGTGCCTATACATGAGCCCAGCCCGACATGTTTCAGGGGTAACCGCTTCTTCAGGGGCAAACAACGTGGGTATATGGGTATCAACAATTGCTACTACAAGTAATAAGAAAAAACTAAATAAATACATATCTATATGGTAGGTTTAACAAGATACATCTCATTGAACAACATATAAAGGTCAAAAGAGGTGAGCGCCAAAGTTCATACAACCCACCTGTATAAAGCCGACTCTAAAAGCAGGTAGACATACTGGGGATCGCAACTAGGGTAGATACCCCCACGGCGGACATGGGAGCAGTCCAAGCCAAATAGGGGTCCAAGTCAAGATGATGGAATATAGTATATTCTGGGTAATAAAAGAGATATATGTAGTATAGATTTGGTAATATAATTAAATATTAGTATATACCAACTCCAAAGAAAGGAGGACTTACCAAGAATATCAATATGCTTGTGTGTATCCCCTGTGGTGTCTATATGACACGGCTAGGGGGTAGCTGCTGGAATAGCCAGGGACTGGTGAGTGAGGAAAGTGGATCAATATTAGGTCCAATGACTCTGTATCCATGAGAGAGAGAGGAAAACACAATGTTTATAGTAATTGAAAAGAAGGGTAGTGTAAAAAGGGGAAATGAACCCACCAAGGTGATCAAGAAATATAATGTAGTGAAGAACGACCATGCTGCAATCAACCCAGCACCAAAAAACCAAGACCAGAAGAAAAAATCATCACCAGTAAGTCAGATGTGAAGGCAGTGAGAACATGCAAGATGGTAAGGGCGGAATGAGGATATAAAGTGGCTAAAGTGACAAGGGAAGGTATTGAAGGAAAATAGTATTAGAAGTGTGAGAAGCCAAAACCATGAGTACCCTAACATACCAAGAGATAAAGGTGATGGAACTAATAGTGAAAGTAGGCAGAGTGATATAGAGGGAATCTCTGTACAATTGAGCAAAGAATTTAGTTACCTGACACTCCAGACAGTCCGGTGACCCGTAGCCGTGTGAGTGTCCATGTAAGAATGGCGCCTATAAGGAAGACCGCTCCACCCCCAAACACAGCTGGGTCGGTAATCAGCGAGAGAGAGGAAAACACAATGTTTATAGTAATTGACAAGAAGGGTAGTGTAAAAAGGGGAAATGAACCCACCAAGGTGATCAAGAAATATAATGTATAGGGTTGAGCGAACATGGACTGTATTATTCGTGTTCGTACCGAATAATTGGATTTTTTTTACCCGAACATGGACAAGAACACTTTACTGTATATTCGGGTAAAAATCCGTGTTCGGTCGTTTTATTTCCGGGTTTTGTATGCTTTGGCGCGCTTTTCATGGCGGGCTTTCAACAGCCAATCAACAAGCGTTTAACTGGTGTGCCTAAGCCATCCCAGCCATGCCTGCAAATGTATCAGTAGCTGTGATTGGCCGTCTGAAGCATGTGACCAAGTCTTTATAAGTTTCAAGGCAGCGCCGCTGCGGCGTCATTCTGCTGTTTAGATCAGGGAGAGAGCACACATCAACGTGCTGGCTGCTGATTAGGGACAGACAGGAAAAAAAAAAACATTCGTGTCCGGATAGAATTGAGGGACAGGTCGGAGTGTGTTAGGCAGGGCGAGTTGTAGGCATTTTAGGGAGAGAGTCTGCTGATTTTAGGGACAGCGCGTTCTACAAACTACAATCGACATTGATGTGTGGGGTGGGGTTTGCAGTCACCCGATCTACGATCTTATCAATCCTGTTAGGGATAGAGTCTGCTGATTTTTAGGGAAAGTGTGTTCTACAAACTACAATCGATATTGCTGTGTGGGGTGGGGTTTGCAGTCACCCGATCTACGATCTTATCAATCCTGTTAGGGATAGAGTCTGCTGATTTTTAGGGAAAGTGTGTTCTACAAACTACAATCGATATTGCTGTGTGGTGTGGGATAGGAGATAGGCAGGTGTCAGTGGTCCACATCCATTTTGCTGTGTGTGGGCTGCAGTGAACACAATCTTTTTGGGGTGCAGTGAACACAATCTTTTTGGGGTGCAGTGAACGCAATCTTTTTGGGGTGCTGTGAACGCAATCTTTTTGGGGTGCAGTGAACACAATCTTTTTGGGGTACAATGAACACAATCTTTTTGGGGTGCAGTGAACGCAATCTTTTTGGGGTGCAGTGAACGCAATCTTTTTGGGGTACAGTGAACACAATCTTTTTGGGGTGCAGTGAACACAATCTTTTTTGCCCACTGAGGAGGAGGGAGAAAAGTATTTTTCTATTAGGCACTGTGTGCAGCCTTTTTCCTTCAGCTGTGCTGTGCTGAGTGACTGATCATACACTGCTGTGTTCAGTTCACATGTGCTAATATTGAGTGGTTTCAAAAATCATACACTTTTTTTCTATTCCACTATTCAATATACAGCCTTGGGTTAAAAAAAAAATAAGTTGTGGCCTGCAGCAGAGCTGAATGATATTTGGGGTTTTTGGGGTTCATCTCATACTTCTGAAGATTTGAGGGTGCTGCCTGTTCCATACTCCCCCTACTCCTCATCCAGCCTTTTAGGGGTACAAACAATAGTAATTGGGGCCTAGTGTGGTTGTGTACGTGTGATATACATACACTTTTTTTGATCATATTTTCTATTCCGCTATTTAATCAAAAACCTTTGGGGATCAGTTAAATTGGGGGATAGTCTGTGTTGGTACGTGTGAGAGAGATCCACCTTTCCAAGTTTTTGGGGTTCATCTCATACTTCTGAAGATTTGAGGGTGCTGCCTGTTCCATACTCCCCCCTACTCCTCATCCAGCCTTTTAGGGGTACAAACAATAGTAATTGGGGCCTAGTGTGGTCGTGTACGTGTGATATACATACACTTTTTTTGATCATATTTTCTATTCCGCTATTTAATCAAAAACCTTTGGGGATCAGTTAAATTGCGGGATAGTCTGTGTTGGTACGTGTGAGAGAGATCCACCTTTCCAAGTTTTTGGGGTTCATCTCATACTTCTGAAGATTTGAGGGTGCTGCCTGTTCCATACTCCCCCCTACTCCTCATCCAGCCTTTTAGGGGTACAAACAATAGTAATTGGGGCCTAGTGTGGTTGTGTACGTGTGATATACATACACTTTTTTTGATCATATTTTCTATTCCGCTATTTAATCAAAAACCTTTGGGGATCAGTTAAATTGCGGGATAGTCTGTGTTGGTACGTGTGAGAGAGATCCACCTTTCCAAGTTTTTGGGGTTCATCTCATACTTCTGAAGATTTGAGGGTGCTGCCTGTTCCATACTCCCCCCTACTCCTCATCCAGCCTTTTAGGGGTACAAACAATAGTAATTGGGGCCTAGTGTGGTTGTGTACGTGTGATATACATACACTTTTTTTGATCATATTTTCTATTCCGCTATTTAATCAAAAACCTTTGGGGATCAGTTAAATTGGGGGATAGTCTGTGTTGGTACGTGTGAGAGAGACCCACCTTTCCAAGTTTTTGGGGTTCATCTCATACTTCTGAAGATTTGAGGGTGCTGCCTGTTCCATACTCCCCCCTACTCCTCATCCAGCCTTTTAGGGGTACAAACAATAGTAATTGGGGCCTAGTGTGGTTGTGTACGTGTGATATACATACACTTTTTTTGATCATATTTTCTATTCCGCTATTTAATCAAAAACCTTTGGGGATCAGTTAAATTGCGGGATAGTCTGTGTTGGTACGTGTGAGAGAGATCCACCTTTCCAAGTTTTTGGGGTTCATCTCATACTTCTGAAGATTTGAGGGTGCTGCCTGTTCCATACTCCTCCTACTCCTCATCCTGCCTTTAGGGGTACAAACAATAGTAATTGGGGCCTAGTGTGGTTGTGTACGTGTGAGATACATACATTTTTTTTGATCATATTTCCTATTCCGCTATTCAATAAAAACCTTTGGGGATCAATTAAATTGCGGGATAGTCTGTGTTGGTACGTGTGAGAGAGATCCACCTTTCCAAGTTTTTGGGGTTCATCTCATACTTCTGAAGATTTGAGGGTGCTGCCTGTTCCATACTCCCCCCTACTCCTCATCCTGCCTTTAGGGGTACAAACAATAGTAATTGGGGCCTAGTGTGGTTGTGTACGTGTGAGATACATACACTTTTTTTGATCATATTTCCTATTCCGCTATTCAATAAAAACCTTTGGGGATCAATTAAATTGCGGGATAGTCTGTGTTGGTACGTGTGAGAGAGATCCACCTTTCCAAGTTTTTGGGGTTCATCTCTGAAGATTTGAGGGTGCTGCCTGTTCCATACTCCTCCTACTCCTCATCCTGCCTTAAGGGGTACAAACAATAGTAATTGGGGCCTAGTGTGGTTGTGCACGTGTGATATACATACACTTTTTTTTGGATCATATTTTCTATTCCGCTATTTAATCAAAACCTTTGGGTATAAACAATTAAATTGCGTGATAGTCTGTGTCGGTACGTGTGAGATACACCTTTCCAATTTTTGGGGCGCATCTCATACTGCCGAGGATTTGAGGGTGCTTCAGTCTGCCTCCTGCCTTTTCCGAACTCCTCCTACTCCTCATCCTGCCTTTAGGGTAGAAAAAATTGTAATCGGGGCCTAGGTTTGTGTTTGTACGTGTGAGATACACCGTTTTGTAAAATTTGTCCTATTCCGCTATTCAATATACACCCTCTTTGAGTGTAAAAAATTAAATTGCAGGATAGTCTGTACCGGTACATGTGAGATACACCTTTTTAAATTTGTTTGGCGCATCTCCTTCTACCGCCGAGGATTGCAGGGCACTTCAGTTTGCCTCCTGTTCCCAACTCCTCCTACTCCTCTTCCTCATCCTGCCTTTAGGGTACAAACAATTGTAATCGGGGCCTAGTTGGTGTTTGTACGTGTGAGATACACCGTTTTGTAAAATTTGTCCTATTCCGCTATTCAATATACACCCTTTCGGAGTGTAAGAAAATTAAATTACGGCATAGTCTGTATCGGTACGTGTGAGATACACCTTTTAAATTTGTTTGGCGCATCTCCTTCCACCGCCAAGGATTGCAGGGCGCTTCAGTTTGCCTCCTGTTCCCAACTCCTCCTACTCCTCTTCCTCATCCTCCCTTTAGGGTACAAAAAATTTGAATCGGGGCCTAGTCTGTGTTTGTACGTGTGAGATACACCGTTTTTTTATCCTTTTTCCTATTCCGCTATTCAATATACACCCTTTTGGGGTAAAAAACATTAAATTGCGGCATAGTTTGCATATTTGACTGTGAGATACACCCGTGCGATACTTTTGTTGTTTTGTTCCGCTATTCAATAAACACCTTTCTAGGGCAAGATCATAAATTACAGAAATATGAGGAGACCGTCAAATAGGGGCCGTGGCCTGGGTCGTGGTGCTTCTGGTAGAGCTCCTGTTGCAAGGAGAGGACGTGGTCGATCTGTGCCAGCTACACGCACAAGTGAAACACCTTCCACAAGTGTGAGTAGGCGACAGAACCTGCATCAGTATTTGGTAGGGCATCATGCGCCTCTAGACGTGATGAGGCCTGAAGAAGTACAGGCGATAGTAGATTGGGTTGCTGACAGTGCCTCCAGTTCCTTCACATTGTCTCCCACCCAGTCTACTGCAGAAAGGTCAGAGTTGGCACCTGCAGCCAATGTCCAACCGTCTTTCACCACACCCCCTTGGAAATCAGGCAAGCAGTCTGAGCCCCAATCCATACAGCAGTCTCTTCTTCTTTTTGAGGACTCGGTCAGCAGGGTTTCCCAGGGCCATCCACCAAGCCCTGCCCCAGAAGTTGAAGAGATTGAGTGCAGCGATGCCCAACCACTTATTTCTCAAGATGAGTACATGCAAGGACCATCGCAGCACGTCTCCGATGATGACGAAACGCAGGTGCCAACTGCTGTGGCGTTCAGCATTGTGGAGACCGACAAGGAGGGCAGGGGTGAAGACTGGGTGGAAGATGATGTGGAGGACGATGAGGTCCTCGACCCCACATAGAATGAACGTCATGCAGGTGACGTGAGTAGTTTGGAGGAAGAGGCGGTGGTCGCACAGAGCCACCAGCACAGCAGAAGAGGGAGCAGGGTGCAGAAGCGGAGCGGCCGTGCCCTAGACGCTACGCCCGCTACTGCCCAACGCAGCAAGGGAACGAGCGCACCAAAGTCAGCTCAAAGGAGTTCTCTAGCGTGGAAGTTCTTTAGAAAATGTGCTGATGACAGGACACGAGTGGTTTGCACCCTGTGCAATCAGAGCCTGAAGTGAGGCATAAACCTTCTCAACCTGAGCGCAACCTGCATGATCAGGCATCTAAGTGCAAAGCACGAGCTGCAGTGGAGTAGACACCTTCAAAACTAAGAAACGTCTCTGGCTCATCCTGCTTCCTCTTCTGCTGCAGTCTCGGCCGCTCCAGCCACATCTGTAGTGATACCGGCACCTGCCACCCCGCAAACAGAGGATCTGTCAGCAACACCACCACCTGGGTCACCAACCATCTCCAATGTCCCGTGGAAGCGTTCAGCTTTCCATCTCTCAAACACTTGAGAGGAAGAGGAAGTACCCCCCTACTCACCCATGATCCCTGGCCCTGAATGCCAGCATTTCAAAATTCTTGGCCTTTGAAATGCTGTCATTCCGTCTGGTGGAGACGCACAGTTTTAAAAACCTTATGTCGGTGGCTGTCCCACAGTACGTCGTGCCCAGCCGCCACTACTTTTCCAGGCAAGCCATCCCTTCCCTGCACAACCAAGTGGGGGAAAAAATCAGGTGTGCACTGCGCAACGCCATCTGTGCGAAGGTCCACCTAACTACCGATACGTGGACCAGTAATATACCGTTATATCTCCCTAACGGCACACTGGGTAAATGCAGTGGCGGATGGGCCTGAGGCGGATAGCAATTTGGCGCATGCCCTTCCACCACCGAGGATTGCAGGGCGCTTCAGTTTGCCTCCTGTTCCTAACTCCTCCTACTCCGCTTCCTCATCCTCTACCGCCTCCTCATCTGGACAGCGTAACACCTTCACCACCAACTTCAGCACGGCCAGGGGTAAACGACAGCAGGCAGTTTTACAACTTGCCTGTTTGGGGGACAAACCACACACCGCGCAGGAGTTGTGGAGGAGCATGGAACAGCAGACAAATGAGTAGTTGCTGCCAGCGAGCCTCAAGCCCGGCCTGGTGGTGTGCGATAACGGGCGAAATCTCATAGCAGCTCTGGGCCTAGCCGGTTTGACGCACATCCCTTGCCTGGCGCATGTGCTGAATTTGGTGGTGCAGAGGTTCCTTAAAAACTACCCCGATATGTCAGAGCTGCTGCAGAAAGTGCGGGCCGTCTGTGCGCACTTTCGGCGTTCTCACCCTGCTGCTGCTCGCCTGTCAGTGATGCAGCGTAACTTCGGCCTTCCCGCTCACCGCCTCATATGTGACGTGCCCACAAGGTGGAACACCACCTTGCACATGCTGCAAAGACTGTGCGAGCAGCAGCAGGCCATAGTGGAGTTTCAGCTGCAGCACGCACGCGTGAGTCGCTCTGCGGAACAGCACCACTTCACCACCAATAACTGGGCCTCCATGCGAGACCTGTGTGCCTTGTTGCCCTGTTTTGAGTACTCCACCAACATGGCCAGTGCCGATGACGCCATTGTCAGCTTAACTATCCCACTTCTATGCCTCCTTGAAAAAACAATTCGGGCGATGATGGAAGAGGATGTGGCAGAGGATGAGGAGGAGGAGGAGGAGGATGAGGAGGTAACATATCCAAGGCTTTCAGGGCAGTCATTCGCAAGGGGCTCCGAGGGTGGGTTCCTGCACACACAAACGCCAGGGACACAATTGTCCAGCAGGGGCACAGTTCTGGAGGATGAGGAGGATGAGGAGGAGGAGCTGGAGGAGGAGATGGAACCATGTTCACAGCAGGGTGGCACCCAGGCCAGCTCATGGCCATCACTGGTGCGTGGCTGGGGGGATACAGAGGACACGGACGATACACCTCCCACAGAGGACAGCCTTTCGTTGCCTCTGGGCAGCCTGGCACACATGAGCGATTACATGCTGCAGTGTCTCCACAACGACCGCCGAGTTGCCCACATTCTAACTTGTGCTGATTACTGGGTGGCCACACTGCTGGATCCCCATTACAAGGACAACGTACCGTCCTTAATTCACTCACTGGAGCGCGATCGCAAGATGCGTGAGTACAAGCGCACGCTGGTAGACGCGATGCTGCTGGCATTCCCACCTGACAGCGGGGCCACAGTGGAAGCACAAGGCAGAGGAGGAGGAGGAGGAGGAGGAGGAAGAGGTCGCCAACGCAACCAGGGCACCGCCAGCACCTCAGAAGGCAGGGTTAGCATGGCCGAAATGTGGAAAAGCTTTGTCAGCACGCCACAACAAACAGCAGCACCAGCAGCTCAGATGGAACGTCTTAGCAGGAGGCAGCATTTTACCAACATGGTGGAGCAGTATGTGTGCACACGCCTACATGTAGTGAATGACGGGTCTGCCCCCTTCAACTTCTGGGTCTCCAAATTGGGCACATGGCCTGAGCTTGCCCTTTACGCCTTGGAGGTGCTGGCGTGCCCTGCAGCCATTGTATTATCTGAACGGGTATTTAGCACGGCTGGGGGCGTTATAACAGACAAGCGCAGCCGCCTGTCCAGAGACAATGTGGACAAGCTCACGTTCATTAAAATGAACCAGGCATGGATCCCACGGGACTTTTCCGTACCTTGTGCAGAATAGCGATGGATACCGACCTTACCCACCCATTGTTCCATTTTTGCTCTTTCTCACTCTTTTGGGGTGTACCCGCATTTAAAATTTGTGAAAAGAAGCAGTGTTGGCTACCTCGTCCTCCTCAGGGCCAGATTAACGTAGGGGCTATTGGAGCTGCAGCTCCAGGCCCCTACCTTTTATATAGGCCCCGGGTTGGCCATATTCACTGTTACCGCTCTTCTGTCACTTGTAAACACAGAAGTCTGGCTTCTATGCTCGCTTCCCCAGGCAGCTCCCTCAGAACCTCCCCACACAGCACGAAGGCCGGACAAGGAGGGACAGTTGCCGATGCATGGATGTGTTTATGGGCTTCAGAGACAGCATCCCATGTTGAATTAGGCATGCATGGCTGCACCCTTCCTCCTCTGGGTGCATGCCAAGGCACGGCCCTTAAGGCCCTTCAAAATCCTCAGCACCAAGCCCATGATGCTCTTAATCCGGCCCTGGTCCTCCTCCACCGCCCCTTCCACCTACACCGCCCATAGGTGTGCGCAGCCTATTGCATTAGGGTGTGCACCCCAAAGTTTAAATACACATGCATGTGTTTGCCTACATGTACATGGCCACGATACATTACTCTCCCTGCTGGCAAAGTGAAATAGAGCAGAACAGGTCCGAGGGAGATCTTTCCCATCTCCTCACTGGCAAACAGAGCGATAATGCTAATGTGCCCTAGGTGATTAGGGTGTGCCCAGGTATACCCGGCACACCCTGTGCGCACGCCTATGACACCGCCACATCCACCACCACCTCAACCTCCCTCCTACTCCATATGGGCCTCGTCCTTCAGAGATGAAGAACATTGTTTTATTTTTCTGTTTTTTTTTGTTGTTTTAAGTTATTTCCCTATCCACATTTGTTTGCAGAGCACTTTCCATGCTCTTAACTACGTTTTGCTGCCATTTGCAGCACTCTAGCCCTTTCCTTTGGTGTTTTAGAGCCATTTTAGTGCCTGAAAGTTGAAAGTTCGGGTCCCCATTGACTTCAATGGGGTTCAGTGTCCGGGAAAAGTTCGGCAAAAGTCCGGGACACGGACCCGGACTTTTTTTTAAAGTCCGCTCAACTCTAATAATGTAGTGAAGAACGACCATGCTGCAATCAACCCAGCACCAAAAAACCAAGACCAGAAGAAAAAATCATCACCGGTAAGTCAGATGTGAAGGCAGTGAGAACATGCAAGATGGTAAGGGCGGAATGAGGATATAAAGTGGCTAAAGTGACAAGGGAAGGTAATGAAGGAAAATAGTATTAGAAGTGTGAGAAGCCAAAACCATGAGTACCCTAACATACCAAGAGATAAAGGTGATGGAACTAATAGTGAAAGTAGGCAGAGTGATATAGAGGGAATCTCGGTACAATCGAGCAAAGAATTTAGTTACCTGACACTCCAGACAGTCCGGTGACCCGTAGCCGTGTGAGTGTCCATGTAAGAATGGCGCCTATAAGGAATACCGCACCACCCCAAACACAGCTCGGTCGGTAATCAGCCGGCCGCGTCATGGGAATGATTTGTAGGAATGTGCCTCATTCAAACCTGGATATGAGAGGGCATTAAGCCTCTCAATCCAGATCGTTTCTCGTTGAAGGATACATTGATCCCAATTACCCCCTCTGGGATCTGGGGGAATTATTTCCAAAACTCTGAAGGATACACATGTATTGTCATATCTGTGATGTAAGCCTATATGGCGTGTGACAGGGGTCAATATCTTACCCCCTTCTGAATAGTAGATGTGGTCTCCTATTCTCTGACCTAGTTCACGGATAGTTTTGCCTATATAAAAAGCAGAGCACTGACACTGCATGAGATGTGATTGGCCATTGGGTAGGGAAGTGACGGTACCTTCCTACAAATCATTCCTATAGATCTATGTTTGATAGCTTGAATTTCCTTTTCTTCTCCCACTGTTTCCCTCCCCCCCTACCCAATCCCATTTTGTTCCCTCCCCTCCCAGTCCCTGTTTCCCCCCCCCTCTCCTCTCCCCTTCCCTCCCAACCCCCCTTTTCCCCTTTCCCCCCCCCCCACTTTTTCCTGTCCTATCCGGTCTTTATAATTGATCCATTAATTATAATAATATATAAGAATTTGATCCCGATTCTGGGAGGCAACAAATTCTTTATTTGGGAGCTTTTCCCTCCCAGAATACAATGATTATTCTGTTCTTTTTATGTTAATGCATTTGATCCTGTTTAATTATGTTGCTCTGTCTGTCACATGATAACAACATTATTCCTCCAATATGGTCTGTAGTTACACATGTTAAATGTACTACTATGTATGTTAACCACTTTACCACCGGAGGATTTTGCTGTCTTCCGTCCAGGCCACTTTTTGCGATTCGGTGCTGTGCGACTTCAACTGACAATTGCGTGGTCGTGCGACACCGTACCCAAACGAAATTTACGTCCTTTTTTTCCCACAAACAGAGCTTTCTTTTGGTGGTATTTGATCACCTGTGCGATTTTTACTTTTTGCGCTATAAACAAAAAAAGAGCGTTTATTTTGAAAAAATAACAATATTTTTAACATTTTTTTATATGAAATTCCCCCCAAAAAAGATGTAAAAAACAATTTTTTTAAAAAATTTTTGGCCAATTTGTTTTCTGCTACCTATGTTTGGTAAACAAAAACGCAATAAGTGTATTTTGATTGGTTTGCGCAAAAGTTATTGCGTTTACTAACAAAGGGAAAGATTTCTGTCATTTTTGGTGTTTTTTTTTTTTAGCGCGTAATGACTGTTTCCATCCCCACCTATAGGTGGGAGGATCGTATTGGGTGTTCCCCACCGGCGGACATGTGACGCCCGTCTGGGTATACATTCAATATGTGTCCCTGAGCGGGGGTGTTGTGTCCTTGCTCCGATGTTGCTGACAGTCACTGCCCCTCCGGTGATTTGCCTCCCGTCGGCACTCGGGCACACCCCCCTGCTATGCGTACTACGTCATTTCCGGCGCATCCCGATGTGCCGGACATGCACATGCGCATTCGGTGCGTCTGCCCCGAGCACGGCTATGACGCGGCCGGCTGATTACCGACCCAGCTGTGTTTGGGGTGGAGCGGTCTTCCTTATAGGCGCCATTCTTACATGGACACTCACACGGCTACGGGTCACCGGACTGTCTGGAGTGTCAGGTAACTAAATTCTTTGCTCAATTGTACAGAGATTCCCTCTATATCACTCTGCCTACTTTCACTATTAGTTCCATCACCTTTATCTCTTGGTATGTTAGGGTACTCATGGTTTTGGCTTCTCACACTTCTAATACTATTTTCCTTCAATACCTTCCCTTGTCACTTTAGCCACTTTATATCCTCATTCCGCCCTTACCATTTTGCATGTTCTCACTGCCTTCACATCTGACTTACCGGTGATGATTTTTTCTTCTGGTCTTGGTTTTTTGGTGCTGGGTTGATTGCAGCATGGTCGTTCTTCACTACATTATATTTCTTGATCACCTTGGTGGGTTCATTTCCCCTTTTTACACTACCCTTCTTTTCAATTACTATAAACATTGTGTTTTCCTCTCTCTCTCATGGATACAGAGTCATTGGACCTAATATTGATCCACTTTCCTCACTCACCAGTCCCTGGCTATTCCAGCAGCTACCCCCTAGCCGTGTCATATAGACACCACAGGGGGTACACACAAGCATATTGATATTCTTGGTAAGTCCTCCTTTCTTTGGAGTTGGTATATACTAATATTTAATTATATTACCAAATCTATACTACATATATCTCTTTTATTACCCAAAATATACTATATTCCATCATCTTGACTTGGACCCCTATTTGGCTTGGACTGCTCCCATGTCCGCCGTGGGGGTATCTACCCTAGTTGCGATCCCCAGTATGTCTACCTGCTTTTAGAGTCGGCTTTATACAGGTGGGTTGTATGAACTTTGGCGCTCACCTCTTTTGACCTTTATATGTTGTTCAATGAGATGTATCTTGTTAAACCTACCATATAGTTATGTATTTATTTAGTTTTTTCTTATTACTTGTAGTAGGCTAGTAGCAATTGTTGATACCCATATACCCACGTTGTTTCCCCCTGAAGAAGGGGTTACCCGCGAAACATGTCAGGCTGGGCTCATGTATAGGCACCCACGTCCAATATATATATTACCTACCAGTTATACCACCTCTGGCATAGGTCTGTATTGGGCAGTGTGATCTACACCATCCCTTCGTGGAAAATATGCTCATTTGAGCTTCTTTCATGCTACTGTATGATTTTTCGTTAAATTGTTCTTTGTATTGCATTTATTATCTGTGTTTGCCAACATGATAATAATTTTTTAATTGTTCATTTTCTGTTCTAATAAAGTTTGTTCATTATTTTACATATGTCTGATACTTGCTATTGGTCTTGATGACAGTATCCCTATAAAAGTCCCCCAGGCCCCCCCCCTTTTTGTCTCTTTCATTCTACTTGGGACGTGGATACTTGTACCTCCTGTGATATACCCCCCAATTTGGAAGCTGTCCCCTCTTTTCATACAATGGACGGGGGATCCAGTTGGCCCACACACTGGGTATGCGCAGGATGGCTCCCGACTGCGCATGCGCAGGTGTCCTTATCTACCGGCGCTGGCAAGCTCAGTTTGCTCACTATGCCGGGAGAAGCGGGACACCATCCTCTTGGAGAACGGTATATACATTATTCTCTTACCTGCACCCCTTTTTACTCTATATCACCAATTCTGCTACTCTCTATCACTGGGGACGTTGTTTTCCTTGGGGGACAGATACCTACCTTTTGTTTATATTATTCATCACTCAGCAATGTGATTCTTATCATTTTTCCTTACTCAAGATCTCTTATTATCTGCACTTTATATACTATCTAACTATGGAGACTATAATGCAGCTGCACGCTGACTCCTACTGCACACTCTGCGGTACTATACTGGCAGTACTTTTTGCCAGCAGGTGAATGTCTTTCTGCTTCCTCCTCTGAAGCCCCTCTATGCATACCTGCAAAGAGTCCCTGATTTGCCGGGATTGTCCTGGAAAATGGTCCGTGTCCCGGGGTCCCGGCGATTCAGGGCTGAGTCCTGGGATGGCAGTGTGGGGCGGCTTGGTTCCCGCACCGCCGCGAGCAATATAGCAGCTGCTCTCTCTTCTCAGCTGCCTGTAACATGCAGAGAGAGAGAGAGCGGAGTGCACTGAGCCCGCCCCTCCTCCTTCCTGTGTTTTCCTGTACACAGAGGAGGAGCCGGGGAGCGAGCTACCACAACGGTCCTCTGATCTGTGGTCTTTCATTTTAAGCATGGGAAGGGGGTGAATGTAGCTGGGGGGGGGGGGGTGTAGCTAGGGGGGTGGATGAAGTTGGGGGAGGGATGTAGCTGGGGGGGTGGATGGAGCTGGGGGGTGGATGGACCGGGGGGAGGGATTTAGCCGGGGGGGGGGGTATTTGGGGTGTATGGAGCTTGGGGGGTGGAGCTTTGTTGGGTATTTGGGGTATATGGAGCTGGGGTGGGTGTTTGGGTGGGATGGATAGAGCTGGGTTGGGAGGTTGAGAAGGGGGTGAATGGAGCAGAGGGAGGGATGTAGTTAGGGGAGGGGTGTATGAAGCTTGGGTGGGCATTTGGGGTGTATGGAGCTGGGGGAGGGATGTAGCTGGGGGGGGGTGTATTGTGCTGGGGTGAGCATTGGGGTGTATGGAGCTGGGGGGGGGGTGAGGTGGATGGCACTGGGGGGTAGATGGAGCTTTGTTGGGCATTTGGGGTATATGGAGCTGGGGTGGGTGTTTAGGATGGATAGAGCTGGGATGGGAGGTTGGGAAGGGGGTGAATGTAGCTGAGGGGGGGTGTAGCTGGGGGGGGGGTGGATGGAGCTGGGAGAGGGATGTAGCTGGGGGGGGGGGGTGTGTATGGAGCTGGGGTGGGCATTTGGGGTGTATAGAGCTGGGGGTGTGTATGGAGCTGGGGTGGGCATTTGGGGTGTATAGAGCTGGTGGGAGTGGAGCTTTGTTGGGTATTTGGGGTATATGGAGCTGGGGTGGGTGTTTTGGTGGGATGGATAGAGCTGGGTTGGGAGGTTGAGAAGGGGGTGAATGGAGCAGAGGGAGGGATATAGTTAGGGGTGTATGAAGCTTGTGTGGGCATTTGGGGTGTATGGAGCTGGGGGAGGGATGTAGCTGTGGGGGTGTATAGAGCTGGGGTGGGCATTTGGGGTGTATGGAGCTGGGGGGGGTGGATGGCGGGGGGGGGGTAGATTGAGCTTTGTTGGGCATTTGGGGTATATGGAGCTGGGGTGGGTGTTTGGGATGGATAGAGCTGGGATGGGAGGTTGGGAAGGGGGTGAATGTAGCTGAGGGGGGGGTGGATGGAACTGGGGGAGGGATGTAGCTAGGGGAGGGGTGTATGGAGATGGAGTGGGCGTTTGGGGTGGATGGAGCTGGGGGGTGGATGGAGCTGGGGGAGGGATGTAGCTGGGGGGTGGATGGAGCTGGGGTGGGCATTTGGGGTGTATGGAGCTGGGGGGTAGATGGAGCTTTGTTGGGCATTTGGGATATATGGAGCTGGGGTGGGTGTTTGGGATGGATAGAGCTGGGATGGGAGGTTGGGAAGGGGGTGAATGTAGCTGAGGGGGGTGTAGCTGGGGGGGTGGATGGAGCTGGGGGAGGGATGTAGCTGGGGGGGTGTATGGAGCTGGAGTGGGCATTTGGGGTGTATGGAGCTGGGGGGGTGTATGGAGCTGAGGTGGGCATTTGGGATGTATAGAGCTGGTGGGGGGTGGATGGAGCTGGGGTGGGTATTTGGGGTGTCTAAAGCTGGGGGGTGGATGGAGCTGGGGTGGGCATTTGGGGTGTATAGAGCTGGTGGGGGGTGGATGGAGCTGGGGTGGGTATTTGGGGTGTATAGAGCTGGGTGGTGGATGGAGCTGGGGTGGGCATTTGGGGTGGATAGAGCTGGGGGGGGTGGATGGAGCTGGGGTGGGCATTTGGGGTGGATGTAGCTGGGGGGGTGTATGGAGCTGGGGTGGGCATTTGGGGTGGATGGAGCTGGGGGAAGATGGAGCTTTGTTGGGCATTTGGGGTATATGGAGCTGGGGTGGGTGTTTGGGATGGATAGAGCTGGGATGGGAGGTTGGGAAGGGGGTGAATGTAGCTGAGGGGGTGATTTAGCTGGGGGGTGGATGGAGCTGGGGGAGGGATGTAGCTAGGGGGGGTGTATGGAGCTGGGGTGGGCATTTGGGGTGTATGGAGCTGGGGGGGTGTATAGAGCTGGGGTGGGCATTTGGGGTGTATAGAGCTGTTGGGGGTGGGGGGTGTATAGAGCTGTTGGGGGTGGGGGGTGGATGGAGCTGGGGTGGGCATTTGGGGTGGGGGGTGGATGGAGCTGGGGTGGGCATTTGGGGTGTATAGAGCTGTTGGGGGTGGGGGGTGGATGGAGCTGGGGTGGGCATTTGGGGTGTAAAGAGCTGGGGGGGTGGATGGAGCTGGGGTGGGCATTTGGGGTGTATAGAGCTGGTGGGGGTGGATGGAGCTGGGGTGGGCATTTGGGGTGTATAGAGCTGGGGGTGGATGGTGCACAGTCCAACCCCTGCATTCTGTACAATACATACTCCTGTCTCCTGCATTGTGTACATTACATATTCCTGAACCCTGTATTTTGTATATTACACACTCCTGTCCCCTGTACATTACACACTCCTGCCGCCTGTACATTACACAGTCCTGCCCTTGGTATTCTGTACATTACACACTCCTGTCCCCTGTACTCTGTACATTACATACTCCTGTCTCCTGCATTGTGTACATTACATACTCCTGACCCTGTATTTTGTACATTACACACTCCTGTCCCCTGTACATTACACAGTCCTGTCCCCTGTATTCTGTACATTACACACTCCTGTATTCTGTACATTACACACTCCTGTCCCCTGTACATTACACACTCCTGTCCACTGTACATTACACAGTCCTGTTCTCTGTATTCTGTACATTACACACTCCTGTCCCCTGTACTCTGTACATTACATATTTCTGTCTCCTGCATTTTGTACATTACACACTCCTGTCCCCTGTATTCTGCACATTACACTCTCCTGCACTATATACATAATACTGTGCATTATATACTTCTCACCAAAGTCTTCATTGTCTCAACAGTTGCTGGTTGCTATGTAGTCTCTGACTATTTTAATGAAGTTCTTCTTTAAGGTAGGCTGAGCAATCAAAGCATATTTTATGGGTTCTAGGAAGTCTGGGTTTGGTTTACCCCATCCTTTAAGCCCCTCCCACTGCTAAGTGATTGACTCTGTGCGCCGCAGGTTTTGTCCCTCTTTCAGTGTCCCTCATTTCGAAGTTCAAATGTTGGGAGGTATGCAACAACTCCCCCCACCCCCACTTTTTTTGTTCGGTGCAAGATTCTCGATAACAAAATTGGGGATAAAAAAAAAAAAAAGGAGTACCAACGAACTGCAGCAAAGCACCAAAGTGTCTGCATCTGATTGCAGGCATAAAATCTCTCTCCAACTGTGTTAGCCCTTGGCTATGTGCATAATTCACACACTACAGACCAAAGATCTAATAGCATGAACAAAAAGAAAGCAACAGTTATATAAGCGCATATGAGTTAAATACCCAAGTCCTTGGGCATGCTCAGTGCTCAATAAAAACACAACCAGTGACTCATCCCTGCTATCAGCATAATGAAAAAAAGATAGCTAAAAAATGTAAAAAAAGAGCATGGGCCCTTCAGTCTGTCATGAATTTGAGGGGAAGCCCCATGCCCAAAAAATAAAAAGTGTGGTATCCCCCAAAATCACGAATACACACGTATCTGAGCATACAGTCCTTTAGGCCAGAAAAAAGGGGTGGCAGAGTGAGACAAACCAAACCACACTCTTTTTATTTGTAATGACGGCTATGTTGTTAGCATTATATGAGTGTTCCAGGTTGCATTCATTATTATTAGTTCAGGTACTTGTATAGCACTGTCAAGTTACACAGCGATTTACATATATATTGTACATTCACATCAGTCCCTGCCTTCAAGGAGCTTACACAGTCTAAAGTCCATAACTTATATTCATACATATTATAGGGACAATTTAGAAACTGGTCAAATCAACTACCAGCATGTCTTTGGGGTGTGGGAGAAAAGCCACACAGCCACAGGGAGAACATGCAAACTCCAGGCAGGTAGTGCATGGTTGGGATTCAAACCAGCAATGATAGTGCTGCAAGGTGGAAGTGTTAACCACTTAGCCACCGTGCATTTACGTAGACTGTATCTGTGATTTGAACCAGCCCTAAGTTTGGAGGGTGACACCACCATTCCAAAGTGACACAAGAAAATAAAAAACATAAAGCAGGGATTTACTGTTTTCACCTCTGCTCTGCCATGTACATTAGGCCATGGGATTTATCTTCGTACTTATGTAGATGTACGATATTTATTACACAAAATCTGCAGGTTGCACTATGGAATGTATAAAATGCTTGCCTATGCCTTACTTATCTATAGACTTAATGTACATGGGGGAGAGGAGATGCAACCAGTGAATGCCAGCCGATGTACCCCGGAGTTCCTAAGTGCCATTCAACAACCTGTTGCTGTGATATGCAATACCGACAGTTGATTACTGACAACGTGCTGCTATAGGACCACCTATATTTTGGGTCCTAACACTTGGTAAGAGGCTGCAATTGATGTATGTGTGTAATTCACAAGGCTGCCTATTGTCTTTAATGAATATAAACATATGGCAAGGTTTGCAATGATAGTGGAACCCTCTTACACATAACCAGTGGCGCCAGTGACACTACGCAGCCGGTTTAGGGGGTTTTGAAATGGAACACTGGCTGACCGTGCTCCTGAGACGACTTAAATTTAAAAATGGCGTCGCCCGGTGCCAACATGTCACCACACATGCACCGCCGCCACTCGGGAAAGGCCGAACACGTTTGGCTATTCCCGGGAATAGCAAAACGCATACGAGCTTTCACGAGCGGCGGCTAATGCGCAATGAGGTGTTGCTGCCAGGTGGCGCCATTTTTAAATCTATGGCGCTCAGGAACAGGTAAGTGTGAGAATCCTCCACAGCTGCGCTACCTGCCATTATGCGGGGCTGTGGGCATACTACAAGAGATGCAGTCTGCATCTCCTGTAGTATGCCCGCAGCCCTGCATTCCCCTCTAAAATGCCCTCAGCCCTGCATTCCCCTGTACAATGCCCGCAGCACTGCATTCTCCTGCACCATGCCCGCAGCCCTGCATTCTCCTGCACCATGCCCGAAGCCCTGCATTCTCTTGTACAATGCCCGCAGCCCTGCATTCTCCTGCACCATGCCCACAGCCCTGCATTCTCCTGTACAGTACCCGCAGCCCTGCATTCTCCTGCACCATGCCCACATCCCTACATTCTCCTGTACAATGCCCGCAGCCCTGCATTCTCCTGCACCGTGCCCGCAGCCCTGCATTCTCCTGCACCATGTCCGCAGCCCAGAATTCTCCTGTACAATGCCCACAGCCCTGCATTCTCCTGTACAATGCCCACAGCCCTGCATTCTCCTGTACCATGCCCACAGCCCTGCATTCTCCTGTACCATTCCCGCAACCCTGCATTCTCCTGTACAATGCCCGCAGCCCTGCATTCTCCTGTACCATGCCCGCAGCCCTGCATTATCCTGTACAATGCCAGCAGCCCTGCATTCTCCTGTACCATGTTCGCAGCCCTGCATTCTCTTGTACTATGCCCGCAGCCCTGCATTCTCCTGTACCATTACCATGCCCACAGCCCTGCATTCTCATGTACCATGCCCGCAGGGGGGGGGGGTCAGTGTAGGGGGGTCAGTGTAGGTGTCAGTGTAGGAGGGGTCAGTGTAGGGGAGTCAGTGAAGGGGACAGTGGAAGGGGTCAGTGTAGGTATCAGTAAAGGGGTTAATGTAGGGGGGGGGTCAGTGTAAGGGTTCAGTGAAGGGGGGTGTTAGTGTAGGGGGGGTTAAATTAGGGGGGGTCAGTGTAGGGGGGTCAGTGAAGGTGTCAGTATAGGGGGGTCAGTTTAGGTGTCAGTGTAGGGGGGTCAGTGTAGGGGGGTCAGTGAGGGGGGGTCAGTGTAGAGGGGTAAGTGTCAGTGTAGGGGGAATCAGTGTGGGAGGGCCAGTCTAGGGGTCAGTGAAGAGGTCAGTAAAGGTGCCGGTGCAGTGTAGGGCTCAGTGTAGGTGTCAGTGAAGGAGGGGCAGGGAAGAAGGGTCAGTGAAGGGGGCCAGTGTATGTGTCACTGTAGGGGGGTCAGTGTAGGTGTCAATGAAGGGGTCAGTGTAGATGTCAGTGAAGGGGTCAGTGTAGGGGGGGGGTTCAGTGAAGGAGAGGCAGGGAAGAAGGGTCAGTGAAGGGGGCCAGTGTATGTGTCACTGTAGGGGGGTCAGTGTAGGTGTCAGTGAGGGGGTCAGTGTAGGTGTCAGTGAATGGGGTTCAGTGTAAAGGGTTCAGTCTAGGGGGGCCAGTCTAGGGGGTCAGTGAAGGGGGGTCAGTGAAGGAGGGGAAGGGAAGAAGGGTCAGTGAAGGGGGGGCCAGTGTAGGTGTCACTGTAGGGGGGTCTGTGTAGGTGTCAGTGAATGGGTCAGTGTAGGTGTCAGTGAAGGGGTCAGTGTGGGGGTGTAAGTGTAGGGGTCAGTGAAGTTGTCAGGTAGGTCAGTGTAAGAATCAGGAATGTCAGTGTAGGGGTCAGTGTAGTAATAAGGTAGGTCAGTGTAGTGATCAGGTCGGTTAGTGCAGGAATCAGGTAGGTCTCTGTAGTGGTCAGATAGGTCTCTGTAGGTGTCAGTATAGTGATCAGGTAGGTTAGTGCAGGAAACAGGTAGGTCAGTGTAGTGGTCAGTGTAGTGGTTAGGTAGGTCTGTGTAGTGGTCAGGTAGGTTTGTGTAATTGTCAGTATAGTAATTAGGTAGTTCAGTGTAGTGATCAGGTTGGTCAGTGTAGTGGTCAGGTAGGTTTGTCTAGTGGTGAGGTAGGTCAGTGTAGGTGTCAGTATAGTAATCAGGTAGGTTAGTGTAGGAATCAGGTAGGTCTCTGTAGTGGTCAGATAGGTCTCTGTAGGTGTCAGTATAGTGATCAGGTAGGTTAGTGAAGGAAACAGGTAGGTCTGTTTAGTGGTCAGTGTGATTGTCAGGTAGGTTTGTTTAGTGGTCAGGTAGGTTTGTGTAGTGGTCAGGTAGGTCAGTGTAGGTGTCAGTATAGAAATTATGTAGGTCAGTGTAGTGATCAGTGTAATTGTCAGGTAGGTTTGTTTAGTGGTCAGGTAGGTTTGTTTAGTGGTCAGGTAGGTTTGTGTAATGGTCAGGTAGGTATGTGTAGTGGTCAGGTAGGTCAGTGTAGGTGTCAGTATAGAAATTAGGTAGGTCAGTGTAGTGATCAGGTTGGTTAGTGCAGGAATAAGGTAGGTCAGTGTAGTTGTCTGTGTAGTGGTCAGGTAGGTTTGTGTAGAGGTCAGGTAGGTCTGTGTATTTGTCAGGTAGGTCTGTGTAGGTGTCAGTATAGTAATCAGGTAGGTCAGTGTAGGAATGGGGTAGGTCAGTGTAGGTGTCAGTGTAGTGGTCTGTGTAATGGTCTAGTAGATTTGTGTAGGGGGCGCAAATTACTTACATTGCCCCGGGCGCTGACAACCCATGCTATGCCACTGCACATAACTACTTATTTTATTTGGGCATTTACATATAGGTGGTGGACTTACACCAGGATTTATGTTTAATGATTTATGAGTTAATATTTTTTTCTTATTGGTGTGTCACTGTGGATTATTGGTGTCACTGATTTTTTTTTTTTATGTGAATTTATAATGTTGGGACACATCCCATTTTTTGGAATAATATTATGATCCTTTGTATTGGAATACATAACACTAGCGATGAACCGAGCACCGCCCTGTTCGCTTCGCAGCAGAACACCGCAAACGGAGGAAAAGTTTGTTCGAACAATTGAAATCCATTGAAGTCTATGGGACTCGAACGTCAAAAATCAAATGTCCTCATTTTAAAGGCTTAAATGCAAGTTAATGCCCAAAAAAAGTGTATGGGGGTCCGGGTACTGCCCTGGGGGACATGTACCAATACCAAAATTATTTTTAAAAACAATTGTTTTTAAAGGAGCAGTGATTTTAATGATTCTTGAAATGAAACAATAAAATTGAAAAATTCCTTTAAATATCGTGCCTGGGGTGGCGCATTTGTACGATGTATAGATCTTGCTACAGCAATACTGACATTTCTAAAGGAAAAAATGTCATTTAAACTTGTTCGCTACTGTAATGTATTGTCGGCTCCCCGCAATACAGATAAAAAAAAAGAAAAAAACGTTTTAGGGTTTCCCCCAAATCCCTTCGGGTCTGGTATGCATTGGGATCAAGTACGCCAAAATTATAAAAAAAGGAACGGTCCCTGCTGTTAAAAATTCCTTACAAGTTTGAAATCGCATGTACTTGTCATACAGGTGCAGAAAAATTGGGCCTTAGTTGTTGGTGGTGCCTGAACACCGCAACTCCATCACAGTTACTCTTGCTGGGCACAGGAACAGGCCCTGCTGTTAAAAATTCCATACAAATTTGAAATCGCATGTACTTGTCATACAGGTGCAGAAAATTTGAGCCTTGGGTGTTGGTGGTGCCTGAACACAACAACTCCTCGCAGTTACTCTTGCTGGGCGCAGGAACGGGCCCTGCTATTAAAAATTCCATACCAATTTGAAATCGCATGTACTTGTCATACAGGTGCAGAAAAATCGGGCCTTGGGTGTTGGTGGTGAGAAATGTGTAAAAATATCCCACGCACTGGAAAATACTTGTGAAGATTTTTGAAGTGAAGGTTTTTTTTTATATATGTGAGGAATATATATCACAATGTGTTGAAAGGAAGAAGCCTTTGGAGTTGCTGCCACCCCTATATTTCCCAATGGGGAAACCTAGGTGTATATATAGAAAGAGTATGGTTTAGGTGCTACTCTGTATCCAATAAATTTGCCGTGTTAAGAACGTGTTGTATTATGTACATATAAAGTGCTGAAAAGTTGATATACTCCTTTCCACCACTAGGAGAAGTGGTGTTAAATGATAAACTCAATATAAACACAATATTTCAATCAATAGTGCATGATCTATAAAAGTGGCAAATGTGCAATACATAAATAATATGCGCATATAAAGTGCTAAAACTGATATTCCCCTTGCCACCACTAGAGGGAGTGGTGTATGAATTAATATAGATGAACTCAGTTTATTACCAGTGAATTTATCGTTAGTGCCTGATCTTTTAAGGTGCCAGATGTGCAATCCACAAATAAATAAGTAAATGGCTAAAGTGCTATGGATAAGTGACAATATGTGGGTGACCCAAATGACAGCTTTCTGTGAGAAATTGTGCAACAAATTCAAAGCAATGTGTCAAGTATTTATCCACTTAAACCGATAATGCTTGTGACACTCCTAAAAGTCCATAAATATAAGATGCTTAATTCAAATTGCGTTACAGTGCTTGCAACAGTTCGCAATCCACAATACAAGTGCTCAATCCAATGGGGATCCTTCCCCGTGATCTTGTATTAATTGGAGGTATACACCAATGGCTAAAGTGACTTGTGCTGTTCCTTTACTTAATGCATAGAAGGCTCGTGCAAGTGCTATCCCCCTTATGGTAATGCTCTCACCGCATACCCTTACCCCTGCAGAGGTATATAGCCTTATTTGCAGTAAGGATGTTCCTCTAATCTTCCCGGTTTATACTATCGCTCTCCCAGGTTTCACAGCTCACACATGGAAGAATATATAAAAAAGGCCATAGTGTAGTATATTTAAAGGTTTATTCCAATAAAAAGCAATATTAACTCACAGTTTAGTATACGTTATCCAATGTTGTGGCGGATGTCCGGGTCCGTGTGTTCAATGGCCCTCAACCACACTAAGTGGAAGTGATGCAATGACGCTGAATGTCCCTTCCTACGCGTTTCATCAGAATGACATCATTAGGGGGGCCTGAACACCACAACCCCTCACAGTTCTTGCTGGGCTCAGGAACGGGCCCTGCTGTTAAAAATTCCATAAGAATTTGAAATTGCATTTACTTGTCATACAGGTGCAGAAAAATTGAGCCTTGGCTGTTGGTGGTGCCTGAACAACGCAACCCCTCACAATTACTCTTGCTGGGCGCAGGGACGGGCCCTGCTGTTAAAAATTAGATATGAAATTGCATGCACCTGTCATACAAGTGCAGGAAAATTAGGCCTTAGGTGTTGGTGGTGCCCTAAGCCAAAAACATTGTCGGAAGCTAGCATTATGAAGATTGAGGAATAGGATAGGCAGCATATGCAGTCTTCAAGGGATGGCAGACCCCTAGCAAATTCAATCAGTTACATCAGCATCAGGGGCTTGATAGCTGCTGTTGCTCCAGGACTGATTCATTTTAATAATAGTCAGCTGGTCAATGGAGTCTGTGGACAGGCGCACTCTTTTGCCCGTCACAAAACCTCCAGCAGCACTTAATGTCCATTCGGAAAGCAGAACAGGCCAGTAGCTCCATTGCATATTGAGCAAGTTCTGGCCAGTGGTCCATCCTCATGATGCAGTAACCCAGTGGATACTCAGTTGGAATGGTCTCCAAGTCTGCTCTTGCCCCTAGATAATCCTGCACGATGTTTCATCCTCTGCTCCCTCTATGAAGGCAGGATGAGCTCTGCAACTTTACCCCTGTAACGTGGATCAAGAAGGGTTGCCAACCAGTAATGATCCCTCTCCTTGATACCACAAATCCTCTGGTCCTTTCGCTGGCTTTGCAGAATTAGGGAGCCCATGCAGCTTAAGTTTGAGGAGGCATGAGCCTCTGAGTCCTCTAGGTCACTAAGGATGACATTGTCAGGAGCAACCTCGCCCCTGCCATGTACAACTACTGTGGTTTCAGGGGAATGACAACCATCCATTGAAGATTGCTGTTTGTTATCCTCTACATCCATGCTGCCACAATCCTCCTCCTCTTCCTCCTGTGTTTTGTTGCCCGCAGGAATAACATCTGCATAAAGGGGGCCTTGAAAGGAAAGGAAGTCCTCCTCTTCCTCCCGCTTTTCTGCCTCAAGTGCCCTGTCCATGATTCCACGAAGCATGTGCTCCAGCAGGAAGACTAGAGGGATATTGTCACTGATGCATGCATTGTCCCGGGCCCACCATCCTTGTGGACTCCTCAAATGCTGACAGAACAGTGCATGCATCCTTTATCAGCAGCCACTGGTGTGGCGAAAAGAAGTCAAGCTCCCCTGAGCTTGTTCTTGTGCCATAATCACACAGGTACTCATTGATGGCCTTCTGCTGCACGTGCAGCCGATGCAGCATTGCCAATGTTGAGTTTCACTTGGTGGGCGTGTCATAAATGAGGCGGTTGGTGGGCAGGTGGAATTCCCGTTAAATGTCAGATAGCCGAGCCTTGATATTGTATGACCGCCGGAAATGGCCACAGACTTTTCTGGCCCGTTCCACAGGCTACTTGTCTACAGCTACTCATTCCGTAGCCTCACCATCATGCATGGAGGAGTCACCTGAATTATTTGATCATAGTGTCAGTTACATGATGCTGGAGGATGCACAGCAATTTGAATGCTCCCATGTTGGTTCCCAGGTTGAGGAAAAAAATAACGTGTGCCTAAAGAGAGGGGATGACAATGATGGACACGAAACTAGCAGTCATGTTCCCACAGCTGCAGCATACTGGCAAGTTTGCTCTCATGACGAGGAGGAAGGGGATGATGAGGTCACTGACTGTACTTGGGTGCCTGAGAGAATAGAGGAGGAAAGTGAAGAGGAGGAGGTGGAACAACTCCAACGAGGCAGGATGTGCTCAAGGGGCTGCCTTAGGGGCAGCCACCCTATTGCATCACGCCACAGACCTCCACAGGTGCAGGGTTGCTGCTAACTCCTCACTGACTTCCAAAAGTTTATTGGTGTGGGCTTTTTTCAACACGTGCAGTAGACCGCAGCATTGCTGTTTGCAATCTCTGTCTGAAGCGGATCAAGTGTGGCCAGAACACCAGCCACTTGGGCACCACATGCTAGACAAGACATATGACGACCTGCCTGAAATCTGTTGGCAAGAGCACCTGAAAGACCAACATCATAAAGAAAAGCATACTTCACCTTGCTCCTCATCTGGGATCTCTACCCCTACTATACCTCATGTCTTCTCAAAAACCTGCACTGAGAGAGATGATGGTATAGCAATGAGTGCCACAGATACTTGCACACGATCTAGTATGAGCCTGTGTGACAGAGGATGAGGAGGATGAGGAGGTCTTAGTTATCCACTCCACCAACTCTTCTGCATGTTGGGGCTCAATAACACGGCCAGCACCGGAAAAAAAGGACAAGTGTGCCCCGCCTGCAGAGGATGCACCATGTCCATGGCAACCACTTTTCACTGTGGACACAGAGGCTGCTTGTGACGGTGTTCACCGTCACTGGAATTTAAGTCACCCATCTGTCCTTAAATTCCAGTGACGGTGAACACCGTCACACTGCTTGTCCTCTTTTAGTGGCCTGTGAGCGTCTGCCTCTCCATGTTGGCCTTTTGGACATGATGGAGATTTTGGGGTGGATTTTATAACTGATTATTATAGTATGTGTGATGGAAATATGATGCTTGGGTGCAATAATTTTGTGCTTGGCTGCACTATAAACTATTTTATTATTGTGTTTTATTTTTTGGGGGGGATTTTTATAACTTTTTAGTATAGAGTGTGGAAAGGGAATATGGTACTTGGGTGCAATACTTTTGTGCTTGGTGCACTATAAACCATTTTGTTATATATTTTTTTTTAATCAAGAAAAAATTAATAAAGCCAAAAAAAAAAGAAAACCCCTGCTAAGGCAGAAGGAATAGCGCCTGAGATGCACTAGGGGTTACAGCAATTATGGCCCTAATATTATTGGTGCTGGTTCACCACCAAAAAAAACACCAATATCTGGAGCAGAAGGAAGAGTGCCTGAGAAGCACAAGGGGAGCAGCAATTATGCCCTTAATATTATTAGTGCTGCTAAGCAAGAAAAAAAAATCGCTGCTGACGCAGAAGGACACACTGCCACCTGCGACAAACGGGGGGGAGTACTAATATTTCAGCAACAGAACCTGATGCTGCTAAAAAAAAAAAAAAAAATTAATTGAAAAGAAAAAAAAAATGTCTATATATCAATGAAAAAAAAAGGGGGGATCAGTGGGATGACACAGACGTGTTGTATACAATACACTTCAGAGGGCCCACTACAATCACAGCATAACACTAAACTGACTGCAGTACACTGTGTAACATAAGAATCAGCTCTACACTACGCTACAATGGCTGACATATAAACTTGCTGATATATGTATATAAATATATATATACTGCTCTTGCGGATATATACACTGGACTTGACTGATATATATACTGCACTGGTGGATATATATGTACCACTGCCCCCTAGAGGACTGCTGAGAATTACACTTTCTGGATTCCCATGGGTTACCCTTAGCAACTGATAGCAGACAAATAGCATTGAAAGTCCTTGGCTCAGTCAATAATCAATCCAGGGGATGTTGGTTTTTGTGTTTTTATTTAAAACTGGGATAGGAGAAGGGATGAGTGGGATACTCCAACTATGAACTATGCACAATCTTGAAGATAACTAGCTGTAGTGTGCTTCACCTTGCCACTTAAGTGAAGATAGTTTAAAAGGTTCCTGCTTTAGTTATTCTCTTCAGGGTTCTAAATTGGCACCCCCTTTACTTTCACTGCCTGTGTGTGCTGAAATCCGTCCACTGACTGTATCCACTGGAGTGGTCCCCTTCCTGTGCAGACCCCTTGGAAAGCTTCCCTACTAAACACAACTGAACAATGATTACTCTGGCTAATATCTGAAGTGATCTCTATTCCTAGAGGTCTGGGATGCCTATAAAATTTTTTTTACAACTGAGCAATGATTACTCTGGCTGATATCTGAATTGATCTCTATTCCTATAGGTCTGTGATGCCTATAGAATGTTCCACAACTGAACAATTTCTCTGGCTGATATCTAAAGTGATCTCCATTCCTATAGGTCTGTGAATATTATAGAATGTTGCAGAAACTGACCGATAAACAATTCTCTGACTGGTATCTGATGTAAAGAAAGAAATCTCTCCCTACCTCCTACAGGAAACTGGCCCTCTCTACACTGCTAGGAATGTCTCTCTGCACTGTCTGACTCCAAAAAAACTACTCTCTCCCTGCCTGAATTGCGTGCCTGTCCCTGTCTCATCGCCCGCACAATGACACTATACGCTGCAGCTGCGCAAGCAGCCTTTATGTAGTGTAAGGCTTGTGCTTGGCCCCTGAGCCAGTCATGGCAGAGATCATTTGATTGGCCAAAGCATTAGGTCAGGGTGCATGCTTTGGCCAATTACTTAACGCGCAGCACGGCGCACGTGTATTGCATTATGGGAAACTCGAATTTCCAGCGAAGAAGCACAATTGTTCATCATTCGATGAACGATCGACAACCGATGTTCGAGTCGAACTTACCCTCGACTCAAACTCGAAGCTCATCCCTAGTCACTAATAGGGATGATCGAACGGTTCGGGTTGACCATCGGTTTCGACCCGAACATTGACTGTTCGAGGTTCGACCGAATTCCGAACTTTTTGCTGACAATGTTCGGAATTCGGCAACCAGAACCGACCAAAATGCAATGGGACAGGAAATGGGCTTTAAAAGCCCGTGATTGGACCAGAACCATCAGTTGGGGGTTATTGGAGGCAGGCATAACATCAGAACTTCTGTGTAGGGGTATATATACACACACACTTATATGTATATGTACACATACACATATATAGGTGTGAAAGTAGCAGAAACCTATGCTTGCGCTAATGAAATAATTTACACCCATATGGATTCTCTCCTTTCACACCTATATGTGTGTATGTGTATAAATACATATAAGTGTGTGTGTATATATACCCCTATACAGAAGTTCAGATGTTTTGCCTGCCTCCAAAGACCCCCAAAAAATGCCTGGCATTTTTTGGGGGTCTTTGGAGGCAGGCAAAACATCTGAACTTCTGTATAGGGGTATATATACACACACGCTTATATGTATTTATACACATACACACATATAGGTGTGATAGGAGCAGAGCCATATGGGTGTTGATTATTTCATTAGCGCAAGCATAGTGTTCTGCTACTTTCACACCTATATATGTGTATGTGTATATATATGTATGTATATGTATTCTTACTTTCCGTTGTGCCTAAGGAAAGAGAAGTGAAAAGATATTTCGAAACTGGGACACGGATAAGTGGGCTTAGGATACACTTTTCACTTACTTTGACGCTGTTTGTCAGCATAGCTGGAATAGGCAGGGAAATTAAGAGAATCTCAGCTAGATAATGGGCATAGATAGAAGGTAGTGTGTGAGACAACAGGAGAAGAAACAAAGGGTATAAGGATTTTACACACTAAAAGCACAAGTAGAATGCCCTGAAACTATAATAACAGGGAAGTTCCATTTTAAGGACTTGCTCCCCGTTGCTCTTAAACAATTGGCACTTTTGAGGAGCGGGTACCCAATTTTGACAGGTATCCGCTTCCCAATTCCGTTCCAAACGCCGTGACATTCGGCAATGAAAGTTCTCCTCCTTCCCTATCCCCTGCAGTCTTCTGGGACACTGACAGGTCCCAGAAGACTGCATCTACCACTCACGATGCGCAGCGCTACTCGCACATAAGCAGTGGGCACCCAAAACTCTATTCTGGGTAAGTGATTTAATGTATTGAAGCAAGAGAACAGCTTGGAACTAGCATTTTTAGAAATACGTATACAATTTGTGAATGATATTCAACAATATCAAAAACTATTATAAATATGGGACAAAGCACAAACAATATGTGATACAATCAGTCCATAATAACGAAAAATTCTTCAAATAGTGATAATGGTGATATAAAAAGCAAAGGTGAGGGGGTCCAACCAAAACAATCAGAATCAATCAGATCAATTCAATGGTGACTGTGATATCCCACCACCTGGTGAATTTCCTCCTTACCCGGCGGAAAAAAGGTAAGAGCAATAAAGGATCCAATTATTTCATAACATGCTTATCATGTGCTATCCACCTCCGATCCTGTGATAAACAGTGTTAATTTCGTCGACTAAAACCGACTAAAACGTTTTCGTCGACTAAATTAACACAACGTTAGTCGACTAAAATACGACTAAAACTAAAACAATTCAGATGACTAAAATACGACTAAAACTAAAATGGCATTTTAGTCTTAAGACTAAAATACAACTAAAACTAAAATGGCATTTTAGTCAAAAGACTAACTAAAACTAAATCGAAATTTGCTTCCAAAATTAACACTGGTGCACGCTCAAAGCTTAATACCATAAATAATAACTAATTCGATTTTTCACTCCAGGACCAGTAGTAGTATATAATGAGTTTGGAAATTGTAGAGAAATGCTTAAATAATGCATTACAAATTACAATTGAACTACACCCATTCGATTATAGATGACTAAAATGAGTTTTAAGCCCCGTACACACGTACCGATCGTCGGCCGACGGAACGTCCTACAAATGTTCGCGGCTGGTGTGTTTGTTGTTTGTCTGTTGAAAAGTGCTCCAAACTTGCCCAGGACATTTGTCTTCCGACAGAAAATGACGTCAGTACGTTCCACGCACGTTCGCCGCTACAAAAGAGGAAGTGAGTGTTTGGCCGTGACCCTTCTGGGCATCTCGCGCTGATTTCGGTAGCATTTGTTTGGTTGACGACATTTCGCTATTTTCCGAGACATCGTTCGAGAATTTATTATGGCGACCGTGAATTCGTCCGTTGCTGTCGTTAGTGTTGGAGTTTTGGCTCTGAGACGACGTACGAGCAATAGGAAGAAGAAGCGGACCTCCTGGACGAAAAATTGGTTGCTTAACCGTGATCAATTTTCTCATATGTCCTTGCTGAGGGAGCTCCAGGAAAATAATCCTGATGACTTCAGGAATTATTTGAGGATGACGGATCCCATCTTTTACCGTCTTCTTGCCCTGGTGTCCCCCTATATTCTGAAGCAGGATACTTGTATGCGGCTTGCAATTACTCCTGAGCAAAGGTTAATTGCGACGTTGAGGTATCTTGCAACAGGGAGAAGCCTGCAGGATCTGAAGTTCACCACAGGCATCTCCCCCCAAGCACTTGGAGTCATCATCCCTGAGACCTGCTCTGCCATCATCAAGGTCTTGCAGAAGGACTATATCAAGGTATGTTTTATTTTTTACATTACATGTATTACTAGTTTCACCTGAATTATGATGTTTTTGGATGTACAGCAATTGACACAGGCCATTATTTGTAAACTACCCTCTGTCCGCATGCACATAGTAGTAAAGATGTAGATTATCTTTAACCATTTGTAAAATTACCCACTAACCACCCCACCATTCTCTCCTATGTGTCCCTAAACGCATTGCCTGTTAACAGTATTTTGAATTTGGGTCATTTTATTGCTTTCCCTCAAACAATTATTCCTTGGCCAATGTTTTAGTACCTAGTTAATGATTTATCTAAAATACATCAGTCCATCCATTCCCACCTATGATTCTGTATGTTTATGTAATGATGTTAAAACCTTCACTGACCACAAGCCCTAATTGATGTATAAATGCCCAGTTTTACTTACCCATCCCCCCACCCACATGCTAAATCTCAAAGTCAGCATATACCAAAGCTCAAGTTCAGAGGTCTTCAAACTATGGCCCACCAGTTGTTCACGAACTTCAATTTCCATCATGCCTAGTCATGTCTGTGAATGTGAGAGAATTACAAGGCCTCATGGGATGTGTAGTTCTGCAACAGCTGGAGGGCCGTAGTTTGTAAATCTCAGCTCTAGCTGGTGAGTATAATGGGCCATACACACTAGAAGATTGTCAGAACAATTTATCCTTCCGATTTACCAAAACCAAATAATATGAGGTCCAACAAACACTTTCAAATCCTATGCAATCTGGTAGGCCCTTGCACTACATAGAAAAGTTAAATCTGCACGAAAAAGTCTTCAGAGAATCTTCTAGTGTGTATGGCCCTTTACAATATAAGAACAATAGGAGGTTGAAAATAAATGTATGTAGATGTTACATCCCCATATCCAAACCTTTGCCTTCCTGTTGTATATTTTTTTAGCAAGTTGCATAAGCATTTAACAGACAACTGTGTGTGTAATTAATAATGTGATGTGCTCAAGCACTAATTTTTTTTTTTTTTTTTTTATTTTTTCCCCACAGTTTCCTTCAAACGCAGAGCAATGGCTGGAGATTTCTGATCAATTTCTGGAGAAGTGGAATTTTCCCAATTGTGGGGGTGCTATTGATGGGAAGCACGTCCGCATTGTCCCCCCTCCGAATTCCGGCACATTTTATTATAATTATAAAGGTTTTTTTAGTATAGTCATGCTAGCCATAGTTAATGCAAACTATGAGTTTATTTTTTTGGATATTGGCAAAAATGGCCGCAATTCGGATGGGGGAGTTATTGATCAGACGGAGTTCGCTCGTCGTCTAAAGAACGGCACTCTGAACCTGCCATCCAGGGAGCAAACTGTTGAGGGTATGAGCTTTGTGTTTATCGCAGATGAGGCTTTTGCGCTTGGGGAGCATCTCATGAAGCCCTACCCTCAGAGGAACCTCACCCCAGACCAAAGGATTTACAACTACCGGTTGTCCAGAGCTCGCAGAGTTGTGGAGAATGCCTTCGGGATAATGGCCAACCGGTTCCGGATATTCCTGACGTCCATAAACCTGGCACTGTACAAAGTGGATAATGTGGTCTTGTGTTGCTGCATTTTGCACAACTTCCTACGCAGGAATGCACAAAATTATGTCTTGCAGCAACTGGATACTGACCCTGCTATGCCAGGTACAAGTGGAGAGGCCCAACCTTCTAACCAAGTGGAGTCCATGACGTCAATGGAAGTTGGACGGTCAGCATTGGCATCACACAGGGCCCGTCAGATCCGCCAGGAATATCTGGACTATTTCGTGGGGAGAGGAGCTGTGTCCTGGCAGCAATCACTGTCACAAACACATTAATCTTGTTAAAGATTGGACACACAAGATAAATGTCAGAGATATATTATTTTTCAACACATTAAACAAAAATTGCAATGATTCTGTATTGTGGATTATAATCATTTGGGCACATATGCCAAACACAATTATTTGGGTTAATCATGTGTTATATATGTGTGACTTTGGAAGGGTTAATACATTCATCAGTGTGTTTCTTGACTGTAGTCTCTCACCAGCTGATCCAAAGTGATGATGGCCATGTGTTATTTTTTAGCCAGTGGTGTAAATACAAGGGCCTTCTGCACCCCACAAAATGTACACAAACCCTGTCACATTGAGAACTAGGTCACACCCAAGGTTCATCTAATGTCACCTTATATTGGTGTTCATTGTCCAGAAGTTGCCCATACTATATATTTCAGATAATACATTAGGGTATTAACAAAGTACCTACACCTGTTATGTTGTGTTCATTTATGACATCCTTCTCACTGCCCACCAATGTTAGGATATGTCAGTGTTATGTGAAACTTGATCATTGTTCATCTCAAAGTGTTATATATATACAGGTAATGGAAAGTGAACTAGAGCAACGAACAAGCAATACACTATAGATTACACTGATCTCCCTACACTGATTGCTACTGGCAATATCAATGCCATATTGAATCCTAGGACTGCTAGTACCTTGAGTGTTGAGTCACACTTATGCGATGCGGGAAGTCTGCGACTTTGCAGCCTTCCAGCATTGCATAAGGGTGACCCGCCACTTACTTTTTCCACAGGATTGTATTCCACAAGTGTTAAGCACTGTGCGATCCAATCCAGATACATCAGAAATAAAGGGTCATGTGCGACTTGTATGCGTGTTCAGTGCGAATGTAGCCATACAAAGTGTATGTCTCAATTCACACTGCACATCTGATGGCATGTAATATCGTAGCGCACTGCTCCTTTATTACATGCGATCAGATGTTCATGCGAAAATCAGCTATACAGTTTGTATGGCTCAATTCGCACTGCACTCGCACAAAAGTCGCACATGATGCATTTATTCAGCCGCATCAGGATAGGATCGCACAGTCGTTCAAACTTGTGTGCTCCGATCCTGTGTGAAATGTCAGATCGCACTGTGATATGCGTTAAAACTGGGGGTATCTTTAACATTTCATTGACACCTCCAGCAACTTGCATATGGCAGTGTCCAAAATGCTTTCATTAACATGTAAGTATGTGAATAGGACAGCCATCATACATTTAGTGCTTCTTTACACAGCTTTAGACCTCGACCCCCCAACGAAAGTCTAATAAAGAATTGAACACACATTGTTGAATGTAAAAATGTTTTAGTATCAAACATTCACAGGGTTAGGGTTAGGGTTAGGGTTAGGGTTAGGGTTAGGGTTAGGGTTAGGGTTAGGGTTAGGGTTAGGGTGTTGGAAAGTGCTTTTCCCAAACTTGGGTACACTCTTTAACATCTGAGTGTCATAAAACTGGCCTAAAATATTATATAAAAATGGGAACATCCCAATACAAACTGTAAAAAATTTTATAATAATTATTTTTAAAATTTGGCAAGCATGTCCACAAAATCACGCATCTTTCCTTGCAATGCCGTTGCAGTCTCTTTTATTTGCTCGAGGTCTGAGCAGCATTGAAGAGCCTCACGGGTCAATTTGGCCAATGTGCAAGTGTGTAATACATGATCTGGAAAATAAAATACAACGGAGTCAATGTGAATCACCTACATGAGGTCATAATATAGAAACATTTGGTGTGCAGGTAATCTTTAAATTCCTCTCGAGTTAATACCTACCCTGTTCTTATGCTCTTTTGCCCTAGGCTCTTCATCTTCCTCCTGACCTCTTCCAATGCTGTTGCTGATGATTCTGCCGGTCTCCTGAGCTTACTATATATTCATTAGGGGTGTGAACGCATGATGACGTCATTGTGAGGGCATGGTTGTAATGTATATATATTAAGATGCAGAGACCAGAGACGGGCAGAATGCACGGCAACAGCATTGGAGGAGGACAGGAGGAAGAAGAAGAGCCTAGGGCAAAAGAGCAGACAACATAAGAGCAGAAGATTGGACAGCAGAAGACTGGAGAGGAGAAGATCCAAAGAGCAGAGTGGAGAAGACCGGATGAAGATCTTTAAGAACATTTCATAAACGTCTCCTGTCGTTATTCACATACACTTCCATTTATGTGGTTAATGTGTAGGGGTACTATGTACCCCATACCCATTCACATAGTGATTGGGGTCTGGGATCTGGGGGCCACCCTTTGTTAAAGGTTGCTTCCAAAGTCCTAGGAACCCCCTGGCCGCATGACCCCCCAAAACCACCAGACAGGGTTGTGGGGATGAGGCTCTTGTCCTCCTCTACATGGGAGTAAGGTGCTTTTGGGTGTGCGGTGCAGAGGCCCCCTGGCCCAAAGCAACAAAACCCCCCCATGTTGAGGGCATGTGTCCTGCTGTGGTCCAGGGGGTGTTTGGTCCGCTTGCTCGTTCTCTTTCCTGGCCTGACAAGCTGCATGCTTGTATAAGGGTCTGGTAGGGGTTTTGGGGGTAACCCACGCTGTCTTTTTGTTGTGGGCATACCCTCAAACTCAATACCACACACAAAAGGCCTGGTTGTGAACTTGGGGGGACACCCACGGTGGGTTCTTCAATTTTTTGGTGTAGTTCCCCCTCAAAAATCTTCACAACGCAAGTGGCCCCGCAAGTCAGAGCATCCTGATCCGACTTACGGTGCGACTTCCATTCAAATAAAGAGGCTCCCATAGGGAACTAGTGTTGTAAATTGGAGGCTAAAAATAACACTGATAAAAATCATTCTGAAAAAACCTACGTGGGCACACAATTGGCTCTTGGACACTTGGTCCTGGTTCCTCCACATTTTCTGATGTGGCTTCCACGCTGCTTGGCACGTTGCCAGGAGATCGGGCTTCTGACCTGGCTGGGGATGCCACATCCTGGCATGATGCAACATCTGCAATGTAAATTTGTAAGGGAATACAAGAATATAAGGTTAAACAATCATTGCAAATACACATATTTCTATGATCCCACTACACAAAAATCTGTGACTACCAACCTTCTTGTTGCTCTGGTGTCTGGTCACTTGTAGGCTCCACCAGGATTATTTCCGGCATAATGTCTTCATCTACATAATACAAAACATTGGCCATATCATAAAAGTCACAAGAGGTACATTTGTTAGGACATGGTGCCCTGCTTGATAGCTCTTTTAGTAACAAATATGAAGACATGTACATGGTTATCTACGAAAAATATGGTACATTAATGTTTGACAGTGCATAGGAACCAATTACCTTTAGTGGAATCTGTGCCACCTTCTGTGCCCATGTCCTCCTCTTCTTCCTCCACTGCAGATGGAGCTGCCAAACCTCTCCTCCTCCTTTCCCACTGTTTGGCACGGAGTTTACGTTTTTCTCCTATTTAAAGGTTTGAATAATAATCTGTGATTAATAGGAATGTTTGCTGAGAAGATTCGTGCAGGAAAGAACGTTCGTTGCAACACAATACATATATTTTTCACTATGGCTTCCTGACTTTTAATGTCATATACTAAAACATCAACAATAGATCGATCAAATCACGACATGACAACTAAAATGAGTAATCTAACTTTTTACATAGACATTATAATCTAGACATGTTAATACAACATACACAAAATTATAAAAAACATATTGCATGATTAAAAAAAAAAAAAAAAATAAAACTTACTTTTTTTCAAAATCCGATGGATTTGGGAAAGCTGATCCTGCTCACGGTGTTTGAGGTCAGACCATCGTTTCCTAATCTGATCTTTCGATCGCTCGACACCGAATTTTCTGACCAAACAGGCCACCACCTTGTCCATGATGCCATCTTTCCTGGCATTGGGCCGCTCGTAATTTGCCAACTTTCCATCGTAATCCATTTTTTCTAAAATGGAGACCATCTCCACCATTTCTGGCTTTGACATGGGTGTAGCCCTTGATTTTCGGGTGGCCCAATCACTTCGGCCCCCACTAATTGAGCTCCCAGATTGTTGAGACATGGTTCCTAATTAAACAATTATTATTCCACTGCCTCAGGTGTGAGTGTCGCATGTAGGCCTGATCTTCGGCACGTACACACCCCTGCACAAGCCCGCCACTGGAGGAGGAGTTGACGCCTGCGCTGTATTTAAAGGACGCCAGATCGTTCGGCCGACGATTCGCTAGCGGACATATCGAGAGTTGGAGCACGATCGAGCGGCGAATCACGACTTTTCCCCACAAACAAAGGTACGACTCTTTTAATAGAAAGTGTGTGTTTTGGGCCCTATACAGCTTTTATTAGGAATATCTTTATTATGTGCCAAAATACATGCTATTTTAATATGTTTTGTGTTGTTTTGTGTCTTGCAGGCATATACTGTCCTGCAATATGGTGGACAATTTCACCACCCACAACTTTTTAATAAGTTTTATTGATGAGTTCAGGCAACTGCCGTGTTTGTGGCAAGTGAAGTCCGCGGATTATAAAAATCGAAAACTCCGAAAACAGGCCATGGAACATTTGGTGGCCTTCTACAAGCCCGTCTATCCTGGGGCAAATTTTGAGTATATACGCAAAAAAATAAACAGTATTCGTACTGCCTACAGGCGGGAGTTAAAAAAAATAGAGGAGTCCACCCAGTCTGGAGCAGGGGCACGGAATGTACATGTACCACGGCTGTGGTACTATGATAACATGCGGTTCCTGGCAGACACCTTGGAATCCAGGCCGTCAATTTCTACACTGCCTTCTACATCGGCAGAGGGCTCAGTGTCGGTAGATCCAAGCCAGGATGAGGATTTCCTGGAGGAGAGTTTTACTCAGGTATGGCATTTCACAATATATTGTCTGCTAAAATGTAATCATGTAACAAAATTATAAGCTAAACCATAATTGACCCTTTAGGTAAACGGGCATAGCAAGGGGTTGGCATGACAGGCAACCGCCAGGGGCGCAGGCCAAGGGGGGTGGGTCACAAAAACATTGGCATTGTTTTATTGTTTATTTTAACAATCCACTCAGCCTGCACACCCCAGAACCCCCAGTTTGCAGGCGGATTCATGCAGGTGTAAAACATTGAGAGCTGCTTCATGCAGGTGTAAAACATTGAGAGCTGCTTCATGCAGGTGTAAAACATTGAGAGCTGCTTCATGCAGGTGTAAAACATTGAGAGCAGCTTCATGCAGGTGTAAAACATTGAGAGCAGCTTCATGCAGGTGTAAAACATTGAGAGCTGCTTCATGCAGGTGTAAAACATTGAGAGCAGCTGAGCCAAAAGACCAGGAGACTGAGACTGCCTCTCACTGCATCCCCAGCACACCTCTGGTCTTACAAACACTGCTGCATCCCCAGCACACCTCTGATCCTTAGAAACACTGCTGTAGCCTCAGCATTCCTCTGGCTCAACCTTTTTTAATACAAAACTAACAGCTCCTGCAAATGATACATCCATCCTTGCTTCCATGTCTCTGGTCTCTCACTCTGGGTCAGCAAGGCAGGTGGCTTCCTTATTCATGTTTCCCTGCACTGCTTCACCCTCAATGCCCTACATCAAGCCCTCTGCAAGTTCAGGCCCCTCTCTCTCTGCAACCCCCTCCTCTCTCTCTCACACCCCCTCTTTCTCTCCCTCTCTCTATCTCTCAACCCTCTCTTTCTTTTTCACACCTGAGACAATGATTGCCCACTAGAGAGCTCTACACTGGGCAAACAAGGGGCAAATTAGAAACTTTTAATGCCCTTTAATTTTTTTTTGGGGGGGTGGGTTACAGTTTTCCATTGATCTTGGGGGGGGGGGGGGGTTGTTGCCAAATACAGCTCCTCAACAAGGGCACTGGAGACCCTAGATATGCCACTGTATGTAAAGTCTGCTATTTGTTCACAATAATATAACAAACATGACTTTTTATATACACTATAACATTCTAATCAATTGTTCATTTCATCAACAGGGAAGTGTCACTGAGGAGGAGCCAGGTTGCAGCCAGGAGCCTGGGGAGCCTGTGGAGCCTGAGGAGCCTGCGGAACTCTTTCCACCACCACCTCCTCCTGCCAAACGGAGGCAAAAGAGGAAACACATAGACGACATCACAGATGAATTCATACAGGAGGCCACCATAGCCCTCCGTAGGAAACCGGAGGCAAATGAGTCCTTCGGGAATATGACTGCCAAAATCCTGGATAAGGTGGACCTCAGGCAGTGTCAGTATGCCAGAAAAATTATTCTGGATGTGCTGCAAAACGCAGAAAACGGCATACTTAATGAGCACAGCCATGCATGCCAGGAGCACCCGTGCCCTCCACCTCCACCTCCACCTCCACCTCCACAACACCCACCACCTCGCCAAATGCCACATGGCCAGTGGCAATATGGCCAGCAGGATCCAAACCTGCCCTCATGGCAACCTGATTATAGCTATCACCAACTTTAATTTTTGTAACCCCCTATTATTTACTTTACCCCTGTTTGCCAGTTTCTAGTTTAATTTTGTCCAAATGGACCTTTTTTATGTTTAGTTTATTATACGGAAAGTATTGATGTTTGCTTTTTTTTTTTTTTGCTGAGATCCAAAAAATAAAGAAAATTGAAAATAAAAAATGGCCTATCTGAATTTGTTAACATGTTTAATATTGTGCATAACCTGAAAAATATGTTTTAGACATTAATTCCTAAAAGAATAAAGGGTCATATCAATAGTTAGATCTTTGGTGTGAAAATACAAAAATAATGGTGAAGAGTTCAAATTATTTAATTATAAAATTTGATAGAACAGATAGAATAGACAAACATTATCTTCATCATAACAGAACACATGCCTTTTTATTAGAAAAGTATGGCATTATGAGCAGCATCTTCCTTCTTCTCACATTTATCAAGATGAGCATGTGCTCCGCATTTCACCTATTTCTTGGACTTCCGCGAGCCGAAAGTTCTTTCTGAATAAAATGTTGAGTTTACTAGAGAAAATTCTTCCGGGAACTCATTTGGTTTGATCATGCGTGTTGGGATTTGTAGCTGTGTGTCGGCAGAATTGCGTACTGACAGGCGAACAATCGTCCGTTCTGGTGTCGGCATACAAATATTTTCATGTTTGCAAGAAAGACTTTTGTCCGCGGATTGTGCGCAGACATCTGTCGGAGGCACCATACTAACACGCGTACAATCGGCAGATCCTTCGTCCACCGACGTTTGTATGCCGACGATCGGTACGTGTGTACGGGGCTTTAGTCTACTAAAATGTAGGACGTTTTAGTCAACTAAAATGTAGGATGTTTTAGTCGACTAAAATGTACTGGAGTTTTAGTCGACTAAATACGACTAAAACTAAAACACTTGCAGAAGACTAAAATGGGACTAAAACTAAATTGCCATTTTAGTCCTAAGACTAAGACTAAAACTAAATTGAAATTTGCTGCCAAAATTAACACTGGTGATAAACCACCAGTGTCTATAAGGTAATGGCCTCTTACCAAAAATAAGGAACCATATGCGTTTAAAACACCGGTGTGGAAATGGCATTAATCCCTTTTCCTCCGGATTGGGTGAACGGCTTTCACAGCTACTCCAGAAAATATTTTTTTACCTCAAAGGTGCAAATACAATCAACATAGGAATTGAGGATTCAAGACATCAATCGTCCATAGTGGATGCCGTGGATAACCTGTGGAGGTAACCAACTGTAGGGTACACCGGACAAAGTCCAGAGACCCGTATGGGGAGAATTTCGAGTCCCAAACCCTTAGAGGAGGATGATCAAATTATTTCATAGTGGGTAAGGTCTTGAATTGCCAACGAGACCATTACAATATATGGACACCATATTGCAAGCGAATTGGAGGATAGCACAGAGCGTGGGTCATGTAAACAGAATCCAGGTGGTGGAAGGGGAACTGCTCATCAAGTCCTCTTAGGTATAATAAACCCATCAACCATACATTACACTCCTACTCCACACTGTACAGTTGGACTTAGATTATATACAGCAGGTTGCAGCCGTAACTTACTGAAGTATACAGGTTGGTTAGTAATTGCAGAACTCTGGTTCTCAAAACCCCTACAGTCCATGTATTTTAGGTCTCTTCACAGACTGATTGATTCTGATTGTTTTGGTTGGACTCCCTCACCTTTGCATTTTATATCACCATTATCACTATTTGAAGAATTTTTCTTTATTATGGACTGATTGTATCACATATTGTTTGTGCTTTGTCCCATATTTATAATAGTTTTTGATATTGTTGAATATCATTCACAAATTGTATACATATTTTTTTATACATCATATTAAGAAATAGCGCACTTATACACCATTTTCTTTTATTCATTTATATTTTCAGTAGCAGCTTTTTCACAGATCAGCGCACCCCCCTCACATACACATTTTTAGAAATACGCCCTTCATGGTTAGTACAGTATCTCACAAAAGTGAGTACACCCCTCACATATTTGTAAATGTCCAAATTGGGCCCAAAGTGTCAATATTTTGTGTGGCCACCATTATTTTCCAGCACTGCCTTAACCCTCTTTGGCATGGAGTTCACCAGAGTGCCACAGGTTACCACTGAAGTCCTCTTCCACTCCTCTATGATGAGATCACAGAGCTGGTTGTTGTTAGAGACCTTGTGCTTCCCCCAGTGGTGTATTTTGGTTTTCTGCTGCCCTAGGCCTGACTAAACTTGTGCACCCCTGAATTTAAATATGACCCACCCTGTCCTGTAAAGGCCACACCCCTTCCTGTTTATGATCCGCCCTGTCATCTGTAAACCACAGACCACCACCACAGTCTATCAGTGCCCATCAGCGTAGCCTCATCAGTTCCCATAAGTTCAGCCTCATCAATGCAGCCTTATCACTGCCGCCTCATTACTTCCCATCAGTGCAGCATATCAGTGTGGCCTCATCAGTGGCCATCAGTACAGCCCCATCAGTGGCCACCAGTGCAGCCTATCTGTGCCCATTAGTGCAGCCTATCTGTGCATCATATCAGTGCCCATCAGTGCTGCCTTATTAGTGCAGTCCCATCAGTGCAGCTTATCAGTGCTGCCTCATCAGTGGCCATCATTCCATCCCCATCAGTGGCCACCAGCGCAGCCTATCGGTGCCCATTAGTGCAACCTATCAGTGCATAATATCAGTGCCCATCAGTGCTGCATTATCAGTGCAGCCCCATCAGTGCAGCTTATCAGTGTGCCGCCTCATCAGTGGCCATCAGTGCAGCCTCATCAGTGGCCATCAGTGCAACCTATTAGTGCCCATCAGTGCAACAAATCAGTGCCCATCAGGGCAGCATATCTGTGCAGCCCCATCAGTAAAGCTTATCAGTGCTGCCTCATGCCCATCAGTGCCCATAAGTACTGCCTTATCAGTGCTGCCTTATCAGTGCAGCCCTATTAGTGCCCATCACTGCAGTTTATCAGTACCCACCATTGCCGCCTCATCAGTGGTCATCAGTGCAGCATATCAGTGGCAATCAGTGCAGCATATCAGTGCCCATCAGTGCAGCATATCAGTGCCCATCAGTGCAGCATATCAGTCCTGCCTTATCAGTACAGCTCCATCAGTGCAGCTTATCAGTGCCAACTCATCAGTGGCCATCAGTGCAGCCTTATCAGTGCCCATTAGTGCAGCCTTATGTCACAGGATTACTGAGATTACTCCTTTCTTTTAAGATATTTGGACTTGTGTTTGCTGCCACCGATTGTAATCATTCACGTATTTGTATAATGAATAGGAAGTCCAGAGTCATTATAGAAATAAGTGAAATAATCAGTGGCAGCAAACACAAGTCTAAATATCTTATAAGATTGGAGTAATCTTACTATTTCAGTGACATATTGTGATAGCACATTTGAGGTGAGCAGGTCCAAAATATTATTGCCATCATATACAATGAAAAGTCTTATTTGCATATGATGCAATTCAATATGCTCGCTCAAAGACAAGGATGTTTAAAGAAATGAAATTACATTATTGACATGATGCCTGCCATACCTGGGGGCGGAGGAGGGTAGGCAGAGCATTAGGCTGAAGTGCCATACTTATTAGCATTGGCGGCCATTGGGCCAGTTGTATTAAGTGGTCGGCAGCCTGCTGTCTGTCCACATGTCCTAGCTGTGTGACCGCTTTATGGGGGTGCCAGACTGATTTGCCTCCTGGACCCTGCCCTCTTGCCCCCCAATTCGCCCCAAAAATCTGGCACTATACTAAAAGTGTAGCGCAAGTCGGCGGGGACCCTTTTCATGCGGGAACCGGGAGGAGGTTGTTTTTTTCTCATAAAGGGAGCAGCTTTATTGCTACCCCCCTGCAAAGTGCCGCCCTAGGCCTGGGCCTTGCTGGCCTAGGCCAGGATACAGCACTGGCTCCCCCACCTTCTGTTTGAGGATGCCCCACACATGCTCAATAGGGTTTAGGTCTGGAGACATGCTTGGCCAGTCCATCACCTTTACCTTCAGCTTCTTTAGCAAGGCAGTGGCCCTCTTGGAGGTGTGTTTGGAGTTGGTATCATGTTGGAATACTGCCATGCAGACCAATTTGATGCATTGTGTGGCGTATGGTCTGAGCAATAACCTCTGGATATGACGCTGAGCATGTGCACTCAACTTCTTTGGTCGACCATGGTGAGGCCTGTTCTGAGTGGAACCGGTCCTGGTAAACCACTGTATGGTCTTGGCCACCGTGCTGCAGCTCAGTTTCAGGGTCTTAGCAATCTTCTTATAATCTAGGCTATCTTTCTGAACAGCAACAATTCTTTTTTTCAGATTCTCAAAGAGTTCTTTGCCATGAGGTGCCATGTTGAACTTCCAGTGACCAGTATGAGAGAGTGAGAGCGATCACAGCAATTTTACCATACCTGCTCCTCATTCAGACCTGAGACCTTGTAACACTAACAAGTCACATGACACCGGGGAGGGAAAATGGCTAATTTGGCCCAATTTGGACATTTTCACTTATGGGTGTACTCACTTTTGTTGCCAGCGGTTAGACTTTAATGGCTGTGTGTTGAGTTATTTTGAGGGAACAGCACATTTACACTGTTATACAAGCTGTACACTCACTACCTTACATTGCAGGAAAGTGTCATTTCTTCAGTGTTGTTACATGAAAGATATGATAAAATATTTACAAAAATGTGTAAATGTGTACTTTTGTAGCTACTGTATATCTATTTTTTTTATTTACCTCCTTTGCTGCTTTTTACACACCTAACCCAAATTTTTCCTATTCTGGTAAAAAAGAGTAAGTTAGATCAACTTTTGGAGGAATAACCAAATATATGTTTTCAGAAGTATTTTGGTAATTAATAATGCTATTGATTATGTTAATACATGGTATATAGTTTTTTGCATTTCTGACAAAAATGTCAGAACACTAATTAGGTGTTCATATGCAATTAATACATGTGAATCATACATAGGCATGATACGAATTTACAAGCAATATACATTCACAAAAAACTTGTACACAAAATTATTGTAACAACAAAAGAGAAAGGAGAGCAGTGCCATCTAAGCGCCGGTTCACACTACCGCGACGCTACTTCCCGGGGCGACCTCTGAGATCGCGGTGCGAGCAGCGCGCTGCGACCTCGGAGCGGCCGCCACGGACTTCATAACATTGAAGTCTATGGCGGTCGCCTCCTGGTCGCCCCAAAGAAGCTCCGGACCCTTTTTCTAAGTCAGAGCGACTTGTGTCACTCCTAATAGAATGGGTCCGCAGCTTTCCTATGGGAGGCAACCTGTGAGGCGACCAGATCGCCTCACAGGTCGCCTTAGTGTGAACGGGGGCTAAGTGCACAATAAAAGATGCGTTTAATAACAACAGACAAATGCAAACTCACAGGATGGGCATGATAAACTGGCATGTAAAGGGTTCTTCCACTCCAGTTGGAGGACAAGCAGCGGGGATCCGGGGAATCATTGTTGGTTCCGGCTGTGCTGGTGGCTCCCAGCACTTCTGGGTACGCGGTGTCCCTCAGAGAAAAGCCGCTGACTTCACTTTTGGGTAGAAGATGTAGTGGGAGGTGCGCGCGTTCGAAGCATGCATGCTTCTTCCTCAGACTAACAAAATTATTGTAAAGTGTTCCAAAAGTAGTGATATTTTTATTTTATTTTAAATCAGTATTAAAAAAAGTGATCGTCCATAAGTAGCAAGATGATTTCCTACGTTGACCATCCAGCACTCTTTTAATACAAAAACACTCCGTGCAAATGTGAAGATCTTTGCGTCAGGTCGGTTCTGTTACGCGAAGCTACGTACCTGTACATAGTTTTGTGTAGCGGTTAGTGGGGGCACGAGTGGGCTTCCGGAGGTGCGTGCACATGTCAATTGGCTATAGGGGGAGCCAATCAGTGGATCCAGCAGACGAGATATCCGCCGGCACCTACGATCACTCCCCATGGAGACAGAACGGTGGTCTGCCAAAGTAAACACGGCACACCACTGTTCTGTCAGTGATGAACACAGAGATCCTGTGTTCCTCCTATTTAGGAACACAGGTCTCTGTATAAATCTAGTAAGTACATCCCCCACACAGTTAGAAAGCATCCCCCAGGCACACATTTAACCCTTTGATCGCCCCTGGTGTTAACCCCTTCCTTGCCAGTGTCATAAGTACAATAACAGTGCATATTTTTAGCACTGATTACTGTAGTAATGTCACGGGTCCCCTCAAAAGTGTCAGGTGTCTGATCTGTCTGCCGCAATGTCGCAGTCCCACTAAAAATCGTTGATCACTACCATTACTAGTAAAAAAAAATAAAAAATACAAATTATATAAATCTTTCCCCCCTTTTGCGCAAACCAATTAATATGGATAGGATTTTTTTTACCAAAAATATGTAGCAGAATACATATTGATCTAAATTTATAAAGAAATTTGATTTTTTATATATTTTTTTTTCAAAATTGTTGCTCTGTTTTTGTTGGTAGCGCAAAAAATAAAAACCACAGAGGTGATCAAATACCACCAAAGGAAAACTCTATTTGTGTGCACTGTATTCATTTTATGTGTTGGTTATATATGCTAGATTTACACATTATTTGATAGCATTATAAATATAACTCAACATTCTAATAGGGTGAAAAGTCTAGATTACACAGATTTCTTTCGGGTACCCCATTAAAGAGCATTACAGTGGACCACACAACAGTTGCACCCTAATAAAAACAGATCATCTATTTCCAACTATTCTGTTGTTGGAGAAAAGTTAGAAACATTCAGGGTTTTGGGTTTGCTACAGAGACAGGGCTTTACAGGCACAAGAACATTTTGCCCTATGTGGAGAAGAATGGAAAAATATCTGTAGGGTTAACAATGTTCTAATTTTGTTTTCAAATATGTTGGCCTCCCAACCTACCCACATGGAAGAAAAATATATTTAAAATATATTTTTAAAAAAATTTATTTTTTTCCCCCAAATATATTGGAAATACATTTGAAATGCTACAATTTTGTCCATATTCAATATATTTCTAAAAATTGTTCCCTAAATATATTGGAAATATATTTTTCTTCCATATGGGTAAAGGAGGGGGAGGAAGAGTTGTACCTTCTATCACAGTTTGATATGGCATCGAGGTAGGGAAATGTCATCATAATGGAGGACTTCAGTTATCCTGATATTGACTGGGCAGAAGGGACAGCTCACTCATTAAAGGCCTATAATTTTTATGAATGTCTTACAGGACAACTTCATGTCTCTGTTGGTGGATTCCCCAACTAGAAAGAATGCATTACTAGATCTATTAATTACGAACAATCCAAGTCTGATCTCAGATGTGGCAAGGCAGGACAACTTGGGATCTAGTGATCACAGGATGACCACATTTAGCCTAAATCATAGGAAAAGGTAATGTGAGGGTTGTACAAGAACACTAAATTTCAAACGAGCAAACTTTTCTGAACTGCGCTTATAATATGACATCAATTGGGACCAAATCCTAGAAATATTGAACATGGAAGACAAATGGGAATGCTTTAGGAACATATTAAACAAAGGTATTACAGCATTCTAATAGTCAATACATAAAGAAGAGCAGAGGTTAAACTTGGGTGGCTAAACCGTAATATAAAAAGTCTTATTAACCACTTGCTGACCACCTAAAGTACATTTACTGCGGCAGGTTGGCTCTACTGAGTAAAATCCCACACCTGTACGTCATTTTGTGCAATAGCCACTAAATGGCGCCATACCACCACCAGAGGCGCGGCTGCACCATAATTGGCTAACAGGGATGTCAATCCTGTGGACTCGATGTCTGCCAGCCACCCGCGTTCGTTCCCCAGAAAGGCAGAATCTGCCTGCTTTGTAAACAAGGCAGATCGCCGTTCTGACAAGGAAGAAGATGGTGATCTTGTGTTTCTGCTAAGCATGAACACCGATCTCTGTCTTCATCCAGTCAGATCATCCCCCTCACAGTTAGCAAGAACAAGCTAGGAGCACACTTAACCCTTTGATTGCCCCTGATGTTAACTGCTTCCCTGCCTGGGTCATTAGTACTGTAACAGGGCATATTCTTAGCACTGATCACAGTAATAATGTCACTTGTTCTCAAAAAAGTGTCAGAAGTAGAGTTGAGCGGACACCTTGATGTCCGTGTTCGGCGGGTTCGGCCGAACTTGAAAAAAAAGTCCAGGTCCGTGTCCCGGACTTTTTCCGAACTTTACCCGGACACCGAACCCCATTGAAGTCAATGGGGACCCGAACTTTCAGGCACTAAAATGGCTCTAAAACACCAATGGAAAGGGCTAGAGTGCTGCAAATGGCAGCAAAATGTAGTTAAAAGCATGGTGATGTGGATAGGGAAATAACTTAAAACAACAAAAAAAAAAACAGAAAAATAAAACAATTTTCTTCATCTGTGAAGGATGAGGCCCATATGGAGTAGGAGGGAGGTTGAGGTGATGGTGGATGTGGCAGTGTAGGTGGAAGCGGCGGTGAAGGGGGACGAGGTAGCCAACACTGCTTTTTTTCAGTCATTTTAAATTAGGGTACACCCCAAAAGAGTGAGAAAGATCACAAATATAACAATGGCTGGGTAAGGTCGGTATCCATCTCTATTCTGCACAAGGTACAGAAAAGTCCTGTGGGATCCATGCCTGGTTCATTTTAATGAACGTGAGCTTGTCCACATTGTCTCTGGACAGGCGGCTCCGCTTGTCTGTGATAACGCCCTCAGCCATGCTAAATACACGTTCAGATAATACACTGGCTGCAGGGCACGCCAGCACCTCCAAGGCGTAAAGGGCAAGCTCAGGCCATGTGCCCAATTTGGAGACCCAGAAGTTGAAGGGGGCAGACCCGTCATTCACTACATGTAGGCGTGTGCACACATACTGCTCCACCATGTTGGTGAAATGCTGCCTCCTGCTAAGACATTCCATATTAGCTGCTGGTGCTGCTGTTTGTTGTGGCGTGCTGACAAAGCTTTTCCACATTTCGGCCATGCTAACCCTGCCTTCTGAGGTGCTGGCGGTGCCCTGGTTGCGTTGGCGACCTCTTCTTCCTCCTCTGCCTTGGCCTTGTGCTTCCACTGTGGCCCCGCTGTCAGGTGGGAATGCCAGTAGCATCGCGTCTACCAACGTGCGCTTGTACTCACGCATCTTGCGATCGTGCTCCAGTGAGTGAATTAAGGACGGTACGTTGTCCTTGTAACGGGGATCCAGCAGCGTGGCCACCCAGTAATCAGCACAAGTTAGAATGTGGGCAACTCGGCGGTCGTTGTGGAGACACTGCAGCATGTAATCGCTCATGTGTGCCAGGCTGCCATGAAAGGCTGTCCTCTGTGGGAGGTGTATCGTCTGTGTCCTCTGTATCCCCCCAGCCACGCACCAGTGATGGCCATGAGCTGGCCTGGGTGCCACCCTGCTGTGAACATGGTTCCATCTCCTCCTCCATCTCCTCCTCATCATCCTCCTCATCCTCCAGAACTGTGCCCCTGCTGGACAATTGTGTCCCTGGCGTTTGTGTGTGCAGGAACCCACTCTCTGAGCCACTGACTGCCCTGGAAGCCTTGGAAATGTTACCTCTTCATCCTCCTCCTCCTCCTCCTCATCCTGTGCCACATCCTCTTCCATCATCACCCGAATCGTTTTTTGAAGGAGGCATAGAAGTGGGATAGTTAAGCTGACAACGGCGTCATCGGCACTGGCCATGTTGGTGGAGTACTCAAAACAGCGCAACAAGGCACACAGGTCTCGCATGGAGGCCCAGTTATTGGTGGTGAAGGGGTGCTGTTCCGCAGAGCGACTCACGCGTTCGTGCTGCAGGTGAATCTCCACTATGGCCTGCTGCTGCTCGCACAGTCTCTCCAGCACGTGCAAGGTGGAGTTCCACCTTGTGGGCACGTCACATATGAGGCGGTGAGCGGGAAGGCTGAAGTTACGCTGCAGCGCTGACAGGCGAGCAGCAGCAGGGTGAGAACGCCGAAAGTGCGCACAGACGGCCCGCACTTTCTGCAGCTCTGACATATCGGGGGAATTTTTAAGGAACCTCTGCACCACCAAATTCAGCACATGCGCCAGGCAAGGGATGTGCGTCAAACCGGCTAGGCCCAGAGCTGCTATGATATTTTGCCCGTTATCGCACACCACCAGGCCGGGTTTGAGGCTCGCTGGCAGCAACCACTCATTTGTCTGCTGTTCCATGCTCCTCCACAACTCGCGCGGTGTGTGGTTTTTCCCCCAAACAGGCAAGTTTTAAAACTGCCTGCTGTCGTTTACCCCTGGCTGTGCTGAAGTTGGTGGTGAAGGTGTTATGCTGACCGGATGAGGAGGCAATAGAGGATGAGGAAACGGAGTAGGAGGAGTTAGGAACAGGAGGCAAACTGAAGCGCCCTGCAATCCTCGGTGATGGAAGGACATGCGCCAAATTGCTATCCGCCTCAGGCCCATCCGCCACTGCATTTACCCAGTGTGCCGTTAGGGAGATATAACGCCCCTGACCGTGCTTACTGGTCCACGTATCCGTAGTTAGGTGGACCTTGGCACAGATGGCGTTGCGCAGTGCACACCTGATTTTTTCCCCCACTTGGTTGTGCAGGGAAGGGATGGCTTGCCTGGAAAAGCAGTGGCGGCTGGGCACGACGTACTGTGGGACAGCCACCGACATAAGGCTTTTAAAACTGTGCGTCTCCACCAGACGAAATGACAGCATTTCAAAGGCCAAGAATTTTGAAATGCTGGCATTCAGAGCCAGGGATCGCGGGTGGGTAGGGGGGTACTTCCTCTTCCTCTGAAGTGTTTGGGAGATGGAAAGCTGAACGTTGGTGGTGGTGGTGTTGCTGACAGATTGTCTGTTTGCGGGGTGGCAGGTGCCGGTATCACTACAGAGGTGGATGAAGAGGCCGAGACTGCAGCAGAAGAGGAAGCAGGAGGAGCCATAGACCTTTCTTGGTTTTGAAGGTGTCTACTCCACTGCAGCTCGTGCTTTGCACTTAGATGCCTGATCATGCAGGTTGTGCTCAGGTTGAGAAGGTTTATGCCTCGCTTCAGGCTCTGATTGCAGAGGGTGCAAACCACTCGTGTCCAGTCATCAGCACATTTTCTAAAGAACTTCCACGCTAGACAACTCCTTTGAGCTGGCTTTGGTGCGCTCGGTCCCTTGCTGCGTTGGGCAGTAGCAGGCGTAGTGTCTAGGGCACGGCCGCTCCGCTTCTGCACCCTGCTCCCTCTTCTGCTGTGCTGGTGCCTCTGTGCGACCACCGCCTCTTCCTCCAAACTACTCAGGTCACCTGCATGACGTTCATTCCATGTGGGGTCGAGGACCTCATCGTCCTCCACATCATCTTCCACCCAGTCTTCACCCCTGCCCTCCTTGTCGGTCTCCACAATTCTGAGTGCCGCAGCAGTTGGCACCTGCGTTTCGTCATCATCGGAGACGTGCTTCGATGGTCCTTCCATGTACTCATCTTGAGAAATAAGTGGTTGGGCATCGCTGCACTCAATCTATTCCACTTCTGGGGCAGGGCTAGGTGGATGGCCCTGGGAAACCCTGCTGACAGAGTCATCAAAATGAAGAAGAGACTGCTGCATGACTTGGGGCTCAGACTGCTTGCCTGATTTGCAAGGGGGTGAGGTGAAAGACGGTTGGACATCGGCTGCAGGTGCCAACTCTGACCTTTCTGCAGTAGACTGGGTGGGAGACAATGTGAAGCAACTGGAGGCACTGTCAGCAGCAAACCAATCTACTATCGCCTCTACTTGTTCTGGCCTCAACACTTGAGGAGGCGCATGATGCCCTACCAAATACTGATGCAGGTTCTGTGGCCTACTCACACTTGAGGAAGGTGTTTCACTTGTGCGTGTAGCTGGCACAGATCGACCACGTCCTCTCCTTGCAACAGGAGCTCTACCAGCAGCACCACGACCCATTGGACGGTCTCCTCATATTTCTGTAATTTATGATCTTGCCCTAGAAAGGTGTTTATTGAATAGCAGAACAAAACAACAACAGTATCGCACGGGTGTATCTCCCAGTCAAATATGCAAACTATGCCGCAATTTAATTTTTTTTACCCCAAAAGGGTGTTTATTAAATAGCGGAATAGAAAAACAGTATACAAATACAACGGGTGTATCTCACAGTCAAATAAGCAAAGGAAGGCCGCAATTAAATTTTTTTCACCCCAAAAGGGTGTATATTGAATAGCGGAATAGAAAAAAGGATATAAAACGGTGTATCTCACACATACAAACACAGACTAGGCCCCGATTACAATTTTTTGTACCCTAAAGGGAGTATGAGGAAGAGGAGTAGGAGGAGTTCGGAAGAGGAGGCAAACTGAAGCGCCCTGCAATCCTTGGCGGTGGAAGGAGATGCGCCAAACAAATTTAAAAGGTGTATCTCACACGTACCGATACAGACTATGCTGTAATTTAATTTTTTCACCCCAAAAGGGTGTATATTGAATAGCGGAATAGAAATTTTTTTATAAAACGGTGTATCTCACACGTACAAACAAAGACTAGGCCCCGATTACAATTTTTTGTACCCTAAAGGCAGGATGAGGATGAGGAGTAGGAGGAGTTCGGAACAGGAGGCAAACTGAAGCGCCCTGCAATCCTCGGCGGTGGAAGGAGATGCGCCAAACAAATTGAAAAGGTGTATCTCACACGTACCGATACAGACTATGCCGTAATTTAATTTTTTACACTCCAAAAGGGTGTATTTTGAATAGCGGAATAGAAAAATTTTTATAAAATGGTGTATCTTACACGTACAAACACAGACAAGGCCCCGATTACAATTTTTTGTACCCTAAAGGCAGGATGAGGAGTAGGAGGAGTTCGGAACAGGACGCAAACTGAAGCACCCTGCAATCCTCGGCGGTGGAAAATGCGCCCCAAAAATTTGAAAGGTGTATCTCACACGTACCGATACAGACTATGCCGCAATTTTATTCTTTTTTACCCCAAAGGGTGTAGATTGAATAGCGGAATAAAAACATTTTTATAAAACGGTGTATCTCACGCGTACAAACACAGACTAGGCCCCGATTACAATTTTTTGTACCCTAAAGGCAGGATGAGGAGTAGGAGGAGTTTCGGAACAGGAGGCAAACTGAAGCACCCTGCAATCCTCGGCGTTGGAAGATGCGCCCCAAAAATTTAAAAGGTGTATCTCACACGTACCAATACAGACTATGCCGCAATTTAATTCTTTTTACCCCAAAGGGTGTAGATTGAATAGCGAAATAGAAAATATTTTATAAAACGGTGTATCTCACATGTACAAACACAGACTAGGCCCCGATTACAATTTTTTGTACCCTAAAGGCAGGATGAGGAGTAGAAGGAGTTCGGAACAGGAGGCAAACTGAAGCACCCTGCAATCCTCAGGGGTGGAAGATGCGCCCCAAAAATTTGGAAGGTGTATCTCACACGTACCGATACAGACTATGCCGCAATTTAATTATTTTTACATCAAAGGGTGTAAATTGAATAGCGGAATAGAAAATATGATATCAAAAGGTGTATCTATCTCACACGTACAAACCCAGACTAGGCCCCGATTACAATTTTTTGTACCCTAAAGGCAGGATGAGGAGTAGGAGGAGTTTGGAACAGGAGGCAAACTGAAGCACCCTGCAATCCTCGGCGGTGGAAAATGCGCCCCAAAAATTTGGAAGGTGTATCTCACACGTACCGATACAGACTATGCCGCAATTTAATTCTTTTTACCCCAAAGGGTGTAGATTGAATAGCGGAATAGAAAAAAATTAATAAAACGGTGTATCTCACACGTACAAACACAGACTAGGCCCCGATTACAATTTTTTAAACCCTAAAGGCAGGATGAGGAGTAGGAGGAGTTCGGAACAGGAGGCAAACTGAAGCACCCTGCAATCCTCGGTGGTGGAAGATGCTCCCCAAAAATTTGAAAGGTGTATCTCACACGTACCGATACAGACTATCCTGCAATTTAATTATTTTTACCCCAAAGGGTGTAGATTCAATAGCGGAATAGAAAATATGATATCAAAAGGTGTATCTATCTCACACGTACAGACCCAGACTAGGCCCCGATTACAATTTTTTGTACCCTAAAGGCAGGATGAGGAGTAGGAGGAGTTCGGAACAGGAGGCAAACTGAAGCACCCTGCAATCCTCGGCGGTGGAAGATGCGCCCCAAAAATTTGGAAGGTGTATCTCACACGTACCGATACAGACTATGCCGCAATCTAATTCTTTTTACCCCAAAGGGTGTAGATTGAATAGCGGAATAGAAAATATGATATCAAAAGGTGTATCTATCTCACACGTACAGACCCAGACTAGGCCCCGATTACAATTTTTTGTACCCTAAAGGCAGGATGAGGAGTAGGAGGAGTTCGGAACAGGAGGCAAACTGAAGCACCCTGCAATCCTCGGCGGTGGAAGATGCGCCCCAAAAATTTGGAAGGTGTATCTCACACGTACCGATACAGACTATGCCGCAATTTAATTATTTTTACCCCAAAGGGTGTAAATTGAATAGCGGAATAGAAAATATGATATCAAAAGGTGTATCTATCTCACACGTACAGACCAAGACTAGGTCCCGATTACAATTTTTTGTACCCTAAAGGCAGGATGAGGAGTAGGAGGAGTTCGGAACAGGAGGCAAACTGAAGCACCCTGTAATCCTTGGCGGTGGAAGATACGCCCTAAAAATTTGGAAGGTGTATCTCACACGTACCGATACAGACTATGCCGCAATTTAATTATTTTTACCCCAAAGGGTGTAGATTGAATAGCGGAATAGAAAATATGACATCAAAAGGTGTATCTATCTCACACGTACAGACCCAGACTAGGCCCTGATTACAATTTTTTGTACCCTAAAGGCAGGATGAGGAGTAGGAGGAGTTCGGAACAGGAGGCAAACTGAAGCACCCTGAAATCCTCGGCGGTGGAAGATGCACCCCAAAAATTTGGAAGGTGTATCTCACACGTACCGATACAGACTATGCCGCAATTTTATTCTTTTTACCCCAAAGGGTGTAGATTGAATAGCGGAATAGAAAATATGATATCAAAAGGTGTATCTATCTCACACGTACAGACCCAGACTAGGCCCCGATTACAATTTTTTGTACCCTAAAGGCAGGATGAGGAGTAGGAGGAGTTCGGAACAGGAGGCAAACTGAAGCACCCTGCAATCCTCGGCGGTGGAAGATGCGCCCCAAAAATTTGGAAGGTGTATCTCACACGTACCGATACAGACTATGCCGCAATTTAATTATTTTTACCCCAAAGGGTGTAAATTGAATAGCGGAATAGAAAATATGATATCAAAAGGTGTATCTATCTCACACGTACAGACCCAGACTAGGCCCCGATTACAATTTTTTGTACCCTAAAGGCAGGATGAGGATGTGGAGTAAGAAGAGTTCGGAACAGGCAGGAGGCAAACTGAAACACCCTGCAATCCTCGGCGGTGTAAGATGCGCCCAAAAAATTGGAAAGGTGTATCTCACACGTACCGATACAGACTATGCCTCAATTTTTATTCTTTTTACCCCAAAGGGTGTAGATTGAATAGCGAAATAGAAAATATGATATAAAATTGGTGATTTTTCAATAGCACATGTGAACACAGCAGTGTCTTATGTTTTATGTCACGGTCAGCTCTGCAGCAGGCTATGAAGGGAAAAAAAAAACCTTTAAGTTTGTAAATTTTAAATAGCAGATTAGTACAGACTATGCCACAATTTAATTTTTTTTAATCCAAAAGGGTGTATATTGAATAGTGGAATAGAAAAAAGTGTATAAAATTGAAAATCACTCAATAGCACATGTGAACACAGCAGTGTCTTATGTTACGGTCAGCTCAGCTCAGCAGCAAGCAGGCTATGAAGGGGAAAAAAAAAAATTCCCCTTGAACTTGATTTTTTAATAGCAGATTAGAACAGCAATCTGTAGTGAAATATAGCTGAACGCTGCACACAACAGACTGATAAAAATAGATTTTTTTCTCCCTCTTCCTCCTCCTCAGTGGGCTCAAGTGAGGGCAAAAAGATTGTTCACTGCACCACCCCCCACACAGCAAAATCGATGTAGACTGTCCCTGCCTAATCTCTCCAGCCTGTCCCTAAAATGCTCAAAAAGATCTTTCACTGCACCACCCCTCACACAGCAAAATTGATGTAGACTGTCCCTGCCTAATCTCTCCAGCCTGTCCCTAAAATGCTCAAATAACTGTCCCTGCCTAAACTCCGACCTGTCCCTGCATTCTTTTCGGACACAATTTTTCACTGTCTGTCCCTAATCAGCAGCCAGCACGTATGATCTGTGCTCTCTCCCTAAACTACAGCAGAATGACGCGCCGCGCTGTGGCTCTCGAACTTATAAAGACATGGGTCACATGCTTCAGATGGCCAATCACAGCTACTAATACATTAGCAGGCATGGCTGGGATGGCTTAAGGCACACCAGTTAAACGCTTGTTGATTGGCTGTTGAAAGCCCGCCATTAAAAGTGCACCAGTACATACAAAACAGGAAATAAAATTACCGAACACGGATTTTAAACCTGAACATACAGTAAAATTTTCGGGTCCGTGTTCGGGTAACAAAAATCCAATTATTCGGTACGAACCAGAATAATACAGACCGTGTTCGCTCAACACTAGTCAGAAGTGCCAGTCAGGTGTCCGGTTTGTCTGCCGCAATGTTGCAGTCCCACTAAAAATTGCTGATTGCTGCCATTACTAGTAAAAAAAAAAAATGCCATAAAAATATCCCCTAGTTTGTAGACGGGATTACTTTAACGCAAACCAATCAATAAATACTTATTGGGATTTTTTTTACCAAAACTATGTAGCAGAATACATAGTATTTGGTTGATAAAGAAATTAGATTTTTTTTTTTTTATCGAATATGTTTTTATAGCAGAAAGTAAAAAATATAGTTTTTTTTTTTTTCAAAATTGTCGCTCTGTTTTTGTTTATAGCGTGAAAAATAAAACCGTAGAGGTGATCAAATACCTCCAAAAGAAAGCTCTATTTGTGGGGGAAAAAAGGACATCAATTTTATTTGGGTACAGTGTCGCATGACCGCAAAATTGTCAGTTAATATAATACAGTGCCGTATCACAAAAAATGGCCTGGTCATTAAAGGGGTATAACCCTCCGAGGCTGAAGTGGTTAAAGAGATAAAAGTGGCCTTTAAAAGATATAAAACAGAAGGGTCATTGTCAGCATTCCAGCACTACAAGGAATGCAGTAAGAAGTGAATGAAATCAGGGTGGCTAAAAAAGGCTATGAGAGACACATAGCAGAGGAGAGTAAAAATATATATTACCAGTAAAAAAGGAAGATCAGAGCACATTTCCCACAAAAAAGATGATGATGGGAGAATCGTTGTTGATGACATAGAGAAGGCAGCTGTACTAAATGCTTTCTTCTCCTCCTTTAACAGGAAAAAGAGGGGTTTACCGACCACACAAGTATTGTTGGTCGCACATCACACTTGTGGCAAACAGAGACCGGAGTCAGGAAAAGACTAGATAAGCTTAACACAAATAAATCACTAGGACCAGATGGTTTACACCCGAGAGTCCTCTAAGAACTCAGTCACGTTATAGCCAGACCGCTATTCCTAATCTTTGTGTACAGCATACTGATGGGAATTGTACCACCTGATTGGAGAAAAGCCAATGTGGTACCAATATTCAAAAAAGGGCAGAGACAATTTCCTGGAAACTACAGGACAGTCAGCCTAAAGGGGATGATAAGGGATTATATACAAGAATTTGCAGGAGAAAACAGTATCATTAGTAGTAATCGGCATGGGTTTACAAAGGGTCATTCCTGCCAGACTAATCTGCTAACATTCTATGAGGAAGTGAGCTGCCATCAAGATAGAGGGAGGCATGTGAATGTGTGATGTATCTGGATTTTGCAGAAGCATTCAATATAATTCCCCATAAATTCTTAATTTACAAGGTGAGGTCTGCGGGCATGGACCATAAGGTTTGTTTTGGATAGAAAACTGGTTACAGGGGCGTGGACAAAGGATGGTGATAAATAATGTGTACTCAGACTGGTCTAGAGTGGTAAGGGGGTACCACAAGTCTCTGTCTTGGCACCAATTCTGTTTAATTTATTCATAAATGGTATAGAGGATGGGATAAATAGCTTAATCTCCGATTTTGCGGGTGACACAAAAATATGCAGGGCAATAATTTCACATCAGACTATAGAAAGCTTACAGAAAGACCTTAACAAAAGAATGGAGTGGGCAATGTCATGGCAAATTAATTTTAATGTAGAGAATTTTAGGGTAATGCACTTAGGGGCTAAAAACATAAATACAAATGAATCAAGGATAGAGAAAGATCTGGGGGGTTCTAATAGATGACAGACTGTGCAATAGCATGCAATACCAAGCAGCAGCTACCAAAGCCTACAAAATTTTAGCATGCATGAAAAAGGGGATATACTCCAGAGATAAAACTATTATCCTGCCACTTTATAAAACCCTGGCCAGGCCACATCTGGAGTATTCTATCCAGTTATGGTCACCAGTCCCCAGAAGGGATGTGCTGGAACTGGAGAGAGTCTAAAGAAGACCAATAAAATTAATAAGGGGACTGGAAGACCTCAATTATGAGGAACAACTACAAGCACTAAATTTATTATCGCTGGAAAAGAGATGCCTGAGAAGGGGACATGATAGCGATTTACAAACATCTCAATGGTGATCCCAGCGTATGACAAAAACTATTCAGTCTCAGGGAATGTATGTTAATAGAAGAGCTGCGCTACACAATTTATACACTGGAAAGTCAATCAGAAATGGTTCAGATGCTCATAGATCATAATAAAGTCCAGGCAAATAACACAGATAAAGCATATGCATTAAAGTAGGACAGTCCAAAAATAAAGGATTCCAAAGTGCAGATTTAAAGATGGTAAATCCGCCACCAAAGATCACTTCTATCAGCCGCAGTGAAGCATGCTAGGGGTATGCGCTTACCAGATAGGAAAGGGTTAACAGCATTGTATACTCTCTGAATAGCCAGCTGCAAAGGGAACACCTCTCCTGACCGGGTCCTGTTGGATACAGGGATCCGCCACCTCCAGCAGGCACAAAGCACCAGCCACCTCGTCCAAATCAATGATTAGCCATACATGTGTAAAGAAAGAAGGGGCCACAATAGTGCAGATGGTCTTGGCAGTTTTAATGGGTCAAAATCAAAGAAATACACTCACAATTTGTCCGATGGATAAGCGCTTGTCATAGATTTCAAAAACCGCCGCCGCCCGACTTCCGGATACAGAGTAGTGACGTCAGCACGCCTTCCCTAGGGAATGTAGGAGGACACGGGGCCACACAATGAAATTGGTGGAGAAGCAGTTTAACCTTAAGCCCTTTCAGGGGGTTTTTCACTGTCAGGGTGGTAATAATGTGGAACTCTCTTCCACACTTGGTGGTGTCAGAGGGGAGTATTGATATTTTTAAGAGACTTTTAGACTTGCATCTTAAAGAGCACAACATACAGGGATATGGGAAATTATGTTATACACTGACACACGTACGCTCACTGTTGAACTGGATGGACTATTGTCTTTATTCAACCTTACCTACTATGTAACTATAAAAAGTGTGGAACCCTCTGGTAAGGCAGTATGTTGTATATCGACAACCACCAGCAACTATAAAAATTATTTTAATGTCTCAGATTCTTTAAAAGTATATTGTGTGAGGCGCATTCGCGAGGCTAAGGATTGCGGACGTGTAGAACCTCGGCTCCTTTCCCCCCCGGCCTGAAACCGCCCGATACAGCGTGCAGCGATCCCGCCCGCTCACTCTGCAGGTCTGACAGGACCCCCAACGCTCCCAGGCACCGATCGTTGGCTAAGGGTAAGCCAAAATTTACCCCACAGCCGCCCGCAGCCGACCTGGAGAAACCTCTCTCGTGCCCAAGATGGCGGCGACCTCCCAACACAGTACTGCTGGGCTACAGTGGGAGTCCCGCTCACTGAGCTTAGACACACAGGAACAGGCTGTGACTGCAGGCTCCCCACAGCCTCCATCAGCGTCCCCTGACAGGGATATCTTCTCCTCTCAGTCAGATCTTGACAGGGCCCTGTGTGACATTGCATTCAGCCAGGGAAGTTTGGAGGATACTCCTTCCCCACTGCCTAGTGCCCAAGCGGCAGCCCCCACAAATGTGGAATACCCTGGTGACCCCATCCTGTTGGCAAGATTTTTTACCTTGCTGGAACAGGGCCTTGAGAAGGCCAGCAAACGCATCACCACGGATCTGAAACAAGAATTCCAGGCCTTGGGATTGCGCATTGGGACACTAGAAAGTAGTTTGGACACTACCATTGCCAAAACCTCTCAGAATACTGAATGCATTGAAAACTTGCATAAGCGATTGGATGAGGCACTGAATAAAATTGATGACCTTGAGAATAGGTCCCGCTGATATAATTTTAGAGTTTGTGGCATTCCGGAATGCTTTACAGATACTACTGCTATTATAAAGGAACTCATTTTGCATCTTCTTCCAGGCATACCCTCTCACAAGTTGGAGCTGGATAGAGCTCATAGGGCCCTGACGGCTCCCAGGGATGATGGTCTCCCGCGAGACATTATCGCAAAGCCTCATTATTATGCTGTTAAGGAACAAGTTATGTCCAGAGCCAGGGACATTGTTGATCTTCAGCTGAGGGACCACAAGATTCAAATTTTCGCAGACATCTCACCTGCTACCATCCAGAAGTGCAGAACTCTTAAGCCACTATTACAACATCTTATTGCCAAAAACATCAAGTACTACTGGGCCTTCCCTTTTAGACTGAACTTCACTTATTGCAATAAGAAACATTCCTTTTCTACATTTCCGGAGGGCGAGGCCTACTTGCAGAAATTGCGCCTTATCTCCCTTGGTCCTGGTGGTAGACCCCGCACTCCTCCATCTGGATCCCCTGCTTCCAGGGATGCACTGGATCCTGCCTCCCCGATCTGGCGTTCCAGCAGAAGCCAAGCCAAGCTGAAAGGTAGACCCCCCTGAAGCTGCATACCAATGTGGAGGTTCAACTAGACCTGCAACTTCTTTATTTTTGTTCTAACTCTTTTCTTTTGCAGACTGACCCTGGGCGGGGTCACACATGGATCATCGTTGATGCTTCCTGACAAGTCTTTCTGTGCTAGTTGGAGTCACTGGATTTGAATTTATATTTTATTGGGAGTTTTCAATACTTTTTTTTTCGATAATTTTTTTTCTTGGGGAACTCTCACTCCCGCTTGTTTTAGTTGTTGGTTATACCATTACTACTGACTATTTTAAGGGTGGGAAAGGACCGGCAGTGGTGGTCATGTGTCCTGTTTGTCTTTGTGTCCCTCTCTTGGTGAGGGAGGCAAATCCAAACCGACTCTTCGGTGTAACCCAGTGTACAGTTGAAATTTGCCAAGGTTTTGCGCCTTGGACTGTTATAAGTTGTATCTTGCAATATATTTTTATTACTTGATTACTTGTTCTATTGGGGATTAACTCCTTTTCTTCTTTATTTGTAGGTTGCTACTCCTATCCGAGTTCCCCTTTTCCTTGCCCCTCTACGGGTCTTCTTCTATTCTTCTCTTTCGTCTTTGCTCTTTAACACTCTTTTCTCCCCCTGGTTCTGGACCCTGAGCTGTATATGTTCTGGTGACGCGGAGGCTGTGACTGGCTTTACGGGAGGAGGTGGTGAGTTTTACTTTATATTCCTCTGTGCACCATGGCAGGCACCTCTTCTGGGCTCCCCTTTAAACTTGTCACCCACAATGTGAAAGGTCTCAATTCCCCAACTAAAAGGAGGACAGCTTTTCAACACTATAAAACTCTGCACGCTGATGTGCTTCTCCTCCAGGAGACGCATTTCCCACCAAATTATAACCCAAACTTCTTACATCGTTCTTATCCAAATTTCTACCTAGCCAATGGCCCGGGGAAGACTGGGGGTGTGGCTATTTGCTTTTCTAACCAAGTGTCTTTTTCTTTGGAAAAGAAAATTAGTGACATGGAGGGGCGATATTTGCGATATTTGCTACTAGTGGGACATCTGGAGGGCTCCCCGGTCTCCTTGCTCTCTTATTACGCCCCTAACACGAAACAACTCCCCTTTTTCTGAGCTATGCTACATGCAGTGGCAGCCGAGTTGAGAGGGATGGTTCTTTTCGCGGGGGACTCTAATGTAGCTTATTTTTAATAAAACTAGGAAACCGTCATCTTCTACTTGGCAAGTGGAACTGTGGACCGAAATTCCTCAATCTCCTACATGCTTTGTATTCTCATCCGTCAACTACTATTGTGGGTGGTGGACATACCTCAGAGCCGCTTAGTATCTATAGGGGAACTAGGCAGGGATGCCCTCTGTCTCCACTCCTCTTTGTGATGGCTATTGAGACACTGGCGATAGCCATTAGAGCTAATCCTAATATCTATTGGGTGGAGAGTGGGGGCAGGGTTCACAAATGCGGTTTGTTTGCCGATCACCTGCTCTTATTTATAACGGACCCTGTCACGACCGTACCCAATTTGTTTGCTTTATTACATCATTTTGCTGATATTTCCGGGCTTCGGGTTAATCAACTCAAATTGGAGGCATTAAAAATAAACCTTCCTGACGCAGTCTTGAATGCCATACGGACATCCTTTTCCTTTAAATGGGGTCTCCAGACGCTCCCTTATCTTGGGGTGAAACTCACCTCTAACGTTGCAACACTGTTTAATTACCTACTCTTATATGACTCTACTGCACGTGATCTGAAGACCTGGCAGAATTATGATCTTTCCTGGTTGGGGAGGATTGCAGCAATTAAAATGATGGTTTTCCCACGTATTTTATATTATTTCAGATCCCTCCCGATCCCGGTGTCCTCCACCTTTTTCAGACAGCTACAATCCTTGGTCTTTAAATTTATCTGGAATAGGGGTGGCTGTAGGGTAGCTCGGTCTGCCTTATTTAGATCCAAGTGGAGGGGGGGGTTGGGAGTCCCACATTTTCTGCGTTACTACAGGGCGGCACAACTAGGCCAGTTGTATCAGATCTTAAATGAGGATTACAAACCCAAGTGGTTACACTTGGAGGCGGGGGCTAGTCCAGATGTTCCCCTGGAGTTGTTATGGCTATCTCCACGGAACCGAAAGGCGATTATGTGCTTGTCTTTGTCCCACTCCCTGCGGCTTTAGGATATGGCATATAAACTCTACCCTTTAAAATCCCCCCACACTCCAGTGGCCCCACTCTTCCATAATCCTCGCTTGCCGCCCAGGCCAATGGCCTAGTCAGTTCACCTGGTGCACCGACAAAGGTCTTTTTAGGATTGCTCAATTTCTGGATAATAAGGGGATCAGACCGCACAGTTATTTTAGGGAAAAGCTGAAGATGCCTCCTGGGGAAACATTTTGCCTATGTCAACTAAGTGGGTGGCATATCTCTAGGCTCCCTGAACACGGGGAGGCATGCTATCTTTGTATTGGGGCTCAGTCCGGGGGGACAGACTCTTACTTGCTCTTCTCTACTTTTCTACTTTTCCCTTTTTTTCCCCCTTTCCTTTTCCTTTCCTCTTCTTTTCTGCTTTCCTAGCTCTGCACATTGTTTGATCCGGACAACCCAAAATGACTTAGACAGTTTATTTCCAGTTCACGTTTTCCCATGCTGTTATGTTATGTGAATGTTGCTGGTGATCGCTGCTTTAAATGCAACTATCTGACACAAGTTTTTTTGTATTAGGATCACTGTACATATGTATGGGACATTCTAGAATGTCATTGACGTGCTTTTACTCTGATGTCGTAACATTTTTTCTTGCCAAGTGTTTCAATTTCTCACTTTTCTATGTTATTTTGCAAAATCTTTAATAAAAACTATTGAAAATAAAAGTATATTGTGTTTACTGTTTATTAAAAGGCATGCTTATATTTTGTATGCAATCTTTGTTTTTATGTTGTTTTAAGATGTGGTTTCTCACTATAGGAATAAACTGCCAACTTCAAGCTGGAAGGCATGAAGGGGATAATTTAATAGAATTCCTTACAGCTGATACATCAGTTTTATGTACCTTGCATCTAAGCTTCTTCATCAGACTCCTTTTATATAGTAAGTAAAAGGCAAGTTTATTACTCTTCTATACTTCTGCCCTACTACATAAATTATAAAAGGTCATCCCTGGACATGGAAAATAGCATTTAAAACTAGATAACATTAGTTATACTGCACATTCCAACCCATATTAAACCCCAAAAATAATAGAATGTTAGAATGTTTCCACATGAAATTTGCAAATAAAACTCCATATTAAACAGAAAAAAATGCCTGGGAAAACAGAGCCATTCATATGCCAAGTACATGAAAAACATGGTAATAAATAGTTCATTTTTTACATTTTATTAAGTACATTTGTTGTGTTCAAGAACTGAAGGTCAGTAAACAAAATCTGTGCTTAATTTCCAGTAATAAATAATGATATCCATCTCACAGAATATAGACATAAAGACAGATGTAGCAATGCCTTCTCCTTTCTTCGAAACTGTCCTTGTGGATATAGTTGCTTTTTTTCCACCTACAAATGCTAACCACAGAAGAAATGTTTTATATTTCATGTTGCTCAATGAGCTTCATTTCTGTGATGCAAAGTGGAAGGTACACGCAACTACTGAGTTTTTGGGAACTTCCCCTATTACAAAAAATCACTGCGTGTGATCATTTGTGTTACAGAGGGTCCAGATGGAAATGTTCATGGTGAAAAAAAAATGAAAGGGTTTCTCCTAGCTTTAGGACATCCCTTAAATTAATTTCAGCTTTTGTTTTTTTCAATCTATTTAATGCTTTACTGATACTCATTTATCCCTGAAACTATGAGGCCACCCAAAAGCCGTAGTCATATTTGCTGAACTGTACAATCACTGCAGTTAAGGTTTAAACATAAAAGTCCTATTTAAGACAACTGTTCTTACCTGTATAAGCCAGAAAATTCTTCTGTGTACCAGTTGTCACTTTTTAGGGATCTAACATTTTCTATTTTTGTGCTAAGCCAAACCTACCTGCCTTTACTGTGCCCAGATAGCATGCCCTTAATGGTCACTTAGATGCTTTCATCAAATAGAGGTAGTTAAACAGACCAAAATCGATAGGTAAGACTCTTATGTCAAAGTTAAAGTAGAACTAAAGACAAAGGACGCAGATGACCAACACTCCTGAAAGTAGTTTTCCTTTTAGAGGAACAACAGTGTCTTTCTTTTATAGGACAGCACACAGGAAAACAGCAAATAAGTTGCATTTCTTACCATCGGTATAAAAGAAGTAGAAAATGAGTAAACAATATAATAAACACATTTTTTTGCACGGAAAACCCTTGATAGACAGGCCTATTCTGTTTGGTAGGCTAATTTAGCCACCAAATACACTGTATTTCGATGTATAATCCCTTATTGTTGTATGATAAATTGGCAAAAATGTGCTAGTGTATCTTTGAGGCATCCTTGTAAAGTACTTTAAACTGTAAGGTGCTAATTAAAACAAAATGGGGCCTGTTTAAAATATTTTCTAGGATGTTTTATGTGGAACAGCTATTGTTTTAAGATATGGTCTAACCAGAACCTTTCCACAAAGAACATTAAAGCTAAGCTGAATCAATTGCAGAAGAATAGGACAATAACAGAGACACTCCAAGTCTGAATTTACCAAATTTCTGTCTTTGAAAATAAACCATCAAAGTTAAATAAAATAAATAAAACTGGGTTTTTACAATGTCTAAGGCTACAGTTTTTATAAAGATGTAATGATCATTTTAATAATCAGCAGCTGTTTAATTTTTGGCTAAGTCATTTTCTGAATAAATTCTTTTCCATTTATACAACATAACAAGGTGATAATGGGTCACGTATTACATCTTGTTTTTGGACACACGATTAAAGGCAACAAACGCTGGCATGACTATAACTAATACCAAAATAATAGCCAGATGTTCACATATGAAAAAAATTATTTGGCCTTTAAGATACTTAAGGTCCTTTGTGGGAACAATTTTGAAGTGTCAGCAGGCCACCAGGACACACCTGCTACCGACCAAAGTACACCACCAGGGGCTGCTAATGAAACCGAGAGCTTAATGGAGGAGCCAGAGATCCAACAGTCACCCGTGGGCTGCGTACCACCGATTCAGATGCCCCTACATGCAGATCACTTTCCTATGTCTCTAGAGCATGCACAGGCACCACTACAAGGACACACAAGGGCCCTATCACCACAGTCCTCCCGTGAGAAATCCTCACTGGCTGAACAGCTCCCAGACACCGGCCTTTTTTTCCCAGCATCACAGGAGCTGCCCAATGAGATGGCCTATTTTTCTCTCTTTGTATGCCATCCCTTACATTCAATAACATATATTTTGCCCAAATCTTAGTAGGTCCAGCACATCTCATTCTGCCACTATCAATTAAGAGCACACAATACCTCTTTCCCCCTAACTTTGGAATGCCTATACTGACAAAGCAAGAATGGTGGATGATGACGGAAAGACTATATTAAGCATATACCAACAAGCAAAGCCTTTACATTCGTCATTTGTGAGGTCAGGGATATATATCACTTTAAAGAAACTACTCTCTGCACTGAAAAAACACATGAATAAAAGGCCTGTTATATTCCCTGAAGAGGTCAGCATAACAAAACGCTCCATGGGGGCAGGCTGGACAGTAAGAGACGTTATCCCACTGATGCAAACTGTGGTGAGAGATATCTCTGTGAGAACAGCATCACTCAGGCTGTGGATTGTTTTTTAGAACAGCAGATACACTGCTATGTGTGATTAAGAACTGTTATCCTGATGCAAGGCTGTGCACCAGTTAATGTGAGTGATCGTTTTTATAGTTCATTGAAGCTACAGTTCACTGAGGGAACCATGAATGCCAACATGTACTGGGACATACTGAAGCAGAGCATGATCCCCTCCCGCAGGGCAGTATTCCAACATGAGAATGACCCCAAACACACCTCCAAGACAACCACTGCCTTGCTAAAGAAGTTAAGGGGAAAGGGGATGGACTGGCCAAGCATGTCTCCATACCTAAACCCTATTGAGCATCTGTGGGGCATCCTCGAAAGGAAGGTGGAGGAGCACAAGGTCTCTAACATCCACCAGCTCCGTGATGTTATCATGGAGGAGTGGAAGAGGACTCCAGTGGCAACTTGTGAAGCTCTGGGGAACTCCAGGCCCAAGAGGGTTAAGGCAGTGCTGAAAAATAATGGTGGTCACACAAAATATTGAGACTTTGGGTCCAATTCTGACATTTTTACTTAGGGGTGTACTCACTTTTGTTGCCAGGGGGTTAGACATTAACGGCTGTGTGTTGAGTTATTTTGAGGGGACAGCAAATTTACACGTTATACAAGCTGTACACTCACTACTTTACATTGTAGCAAAATGTAATTTCTTCAGTGTTGTCACATCAAAAGATATAATAAAATATTTCCAAAAATGTGAGGGGTGTACTCACTTTTGTGAGCTACTGTATATAGTAATACTACTAAAAATATTGCAATCTGCTTTCACATATTTCTGGCTCGGGCTATGTGGCAGTTTGGTCGCCGTACTCTGGTCCAGCTCTCTGGGATTTGTATGGTGGTTGTCTGGGGAAGGTTGTTGTTCCCTTTATTTATGGTGGCTGTGTTTCCTGTGCGGTTGTTCCGTTGCTTCCGGCCACTGACGTTCCTGTGATGGTACCCCTATGCAGTCGCTCGTGGCGCCTGTGAGTGTGTGCATTAGAGGGGCTGGCTCACGCGTGCGCACGGTTGCTGCATTGTGTGATCGCGTGCGGTGCCGTGAGTAGAGCCAATAGCCTTAGTGCTGATTGGCTGGATGAGGGCCGGTAAAGGTGCCAGTTAGGGCATCCAGTATATGGTGAGCTGAACGGCTCTGTTGGGGGTGGCATGGGGTGGGGGTCCGTTCCTGTGATTACATTTTTGGGGATTCTTTTGGGGATTATTTGGTTTGGATGGACCTGTATTTATTATAGGCGCACAATAAGGACATCACACTGTTTGGCGCCAAAATGGATATATAAAATGCACACTCAGTACTTGCTGACCTGTTGATGGTGAAGGACTGGTGTTGCATGTCATTGGGAATATTAAGATTTATTTGGACACTAACAGTTTTGCTATAGGCTTTTTTCTGTACACTATGATTAGAAGATCCCTCTGTTATATTTTTAGCTGTGTTCCATTTCAATATTGTCCCTTGCACAGTGCTCCTTGGGATGTTTAAAGCTTGGGAAATCTTTTTGTATCCAAATCTGGCTTTAAACTTCTCCACAACAGTATCTCGGACCTGCCTTGTGTGTTCCTTGTTCTTCATGATGCTCTCTGCACTTTAAACGGACGCATACCTGGCGACTTTTGAGAGGGTCGCTGTCCGTGAAGGTTGGCCAAACGAACAGTGGGCGGGTCTGTTGGCCCCATTTCTGACAGGAGAACCGCAAAAAGCGTATTTTGACCTGGACCCAGATAAGGCTGAGGACTATGAGACTCTGAAAATGGAGATACTCGCGCGCTTGGGTATCACCATGGCAGTCCGGGCCCAGCGCGTGCATCAGTGGACCTATTCCAGCAGCAAGCCACCACGTTCTCAAATGTTTGACCTGGTCCACCTCACCAAAAAGTGGTTGCAACCAGAGACCTTAACGGGCCCCCAGATCGTGGAGCGTGTGGTAATGGACCAGTACCTGCGCGCGCTCCCTGCTTCTCTGAGGAAGTGGGTCGGACAGGGGGACCCCAAAACTGCAACCCAATTGGTGGACCTAGTGGAGAGGTACAGTGCTACTGAGGACTTGGTGAACCCGTCTACGCCCCACTTCAGTGTGTCTAGGGGTGCAAGATTGCCCAGTGGTTCTGGTAAGACTGTTCCAGGGTTCAAGTGCATGGGGAAACTAGATAAGACTGACAAGCACCTTTATTTACTTGGCACTTTGGCACCTTTTTGGATCATCAATAAGGACTTTATTCCACTATTTATGCACTTTAAATCTTACACTTTGAATATATATTTATAAATTTTTTAGTTTAATTATGCACTTTAATTTATTATTATAGGAATTTATGCACTTTAATGTGATTGATATATTTTATCATTACATATTGAATTTGCATGATATAGATTGGTTTCATTTTAAATAATTTTTGTCACTAATTTGTTGCTAGCGCTGCATAAATTTGTTTTCATTCATTTAGATAAGACTGTTGTTACAGCTAATGAGACTGTTGGTCCTAGGCCTGGAGACTGGCCAAAGAAGCCAGGAAGGTCTTTGGGACCGCTAAGAGGACTGGGGATAGAGCACATACAGTGTTTCCGCTGCCATGCATTTGGGCATATTGCTGCAAACTGTCCTATAAATGATGAACCTATGCAATGCGATTTTGCTTATAGGAAAAGACGCATATCTTTGTTTGCACAGGTCGCATATACTGCTTCATGTCAGAGTCGCATTGAAAAGCAAATGTGTGTTATTGCAGTGGATGGAAAGCCGCTCACAGCCCTGCTAGACTCTGGAAGTGTAGTAACCCTAGTCAGAAGTGATTGTGTAAATCCCACAAAATTACACCCCAGCACTATCGGGGTAATTTGCATCCATGGGGACACTCGGGACTACCAGACAGCAGTGGTTGAGGTTGATACCCCTTGGGGCAGTGTGACCCATTCAGTGGGGGTGGTGCCTTCGCTACTTCATGAAGTTTTAGTGGGGAGGGATTTCCCCCATTTTTGGAGGTTGTGGGAGAACAAGGGGAGGCTGGCGGAGAGAGCGCCCCCTGCTCCGGAAGCACAGGAACTCTCACCAGACCCTTTTTGCCAAAGTAAAGGAAACCCTGTTGGGGGAATCGAGGGAGCTGGAGATCCTCTTCCTTACCCTGTCATGGCTGGGGAGCCGGAGGACCTGGAAGCTAGCTCCCAGACATTTCTGGACCTGACAATGAGAGTAGCCAGAATGTGGTACCCGACTTGGAAGTCAGGAGAGAGGATTTCTGTACCGAGCAATTACGAGATGTCACCCTCCTTAGAGCCAGAGAAAACGCTAAGATGGTGGATGGGGAACCAGTAGATCCTCACTGGGGGGTGTCTTTTCCCTACATGGCCATTAAAAACAATTTACTGTATCAGGTGGTAAAACGTGGAGAGGATGAGGTTGAACAGCTGCTGGTTCCCAAACCCTTCCGCAGGTTGGTCTTAGATCTGGCCCATGGTCATGTAAACCCGAGATTTTTCTGGCCCGGGTTGCATGCAGATGTCAGGGGGTACTGTGAATCATGTCCTGAGTGCCAAATGTCCGCACCATCGCCCCATTTTTGCAGTCCCCTGGTCCCTCTACCAATCATCGAGGTTCCTTTTGAGAGGATCGGCATGGACCTGGTGGGGCCGGTAGTTAAGTCTGCCCGGGGTCACCAGCATATTCTGGTAATCCTAGACTATGCGACACGCTATCCTGAGGCCATACCCTTGTGTAACACTTCCGCTAAGGCTATCGCCAAGGAGTTAGTCCAGGTGTTTAGTCGAGTGGAAATCCCAAAAGAGATCTTAACCGATCAGGGCACCCCATTTATGTCCAGGGTTACCAAGGAGCTGTGTAGATTATATAAAATCTCCCATCTCTGTACCTCTGTCTACCACCCCCAAACAGATGGTTTGGTCGAAAGATTTAATAAAACCTTGAAAAGTATGCTAAAAAAGGTGGTTGACAAAGATGGGAGAAATTGGGATTTTTTGCTCCCATATCTTATGTTTTCCATACGAGAGGTTCCGCAAGCATCCACAGGTTATTCTCCCTTTGAGCTCTTGTATGGTTGACATCCCAGGGGGCTGCTGGATGTTGCCAAAGAAACATGGGAAGGTGAGGCCACTCCATATAGAAGCGTCATAGAGCAATTCTCCCTGATGCAAGATAGAATCGCTGCTGTCCTGCCACTGGTACGAGAACATATGGAGCGAGCGCAGGAGGCCCAGAGGAGGGTCTATGATCGGGGTGCCAGAGTCCGTACTTTCAGCCCTGGGGACAGAGTGTTGGTACTGGTTCTGACGGTTGAAAGTAAGTTTCTAGCCAAGTGGCAGGGTCCCTTTGAAAGGGTAGGAGAGGTCAACTATAAAGTCTACCAACCAGGGAAAAGGAAACCACAACAAATTTATCATGTGAATCTCTTAAAGCCCTGGAAGGACAGAGAGACTTTATTGGCCGCATCTCCGTCCCCAGCAGACCGGGTACTGGGGACACCTGATGTCCCCATAACAGATTCCCTGTTGGTGGCACAACAAAATGATGTTAGGGGGTTTGTGTTCAAAAATAGAGACTTTTTCTCCCCCTTACCTGGACTGACCAATGTGATCCAGCATGATATAGTGACGGAAGCAGGGGTTCGCGTAAATTTAATGCCATATAGAATCCCAGAGGCCAGGCGAGAGGCAGTCGCAAAGGAAATAAAAAATATGTTAGAGTTGAATGTAATAGAAGAGTCCCACAGTGAGTGGTCGAGCCCCATAGTATTGGTCCCAAAACCTGATGGCACTATCAGGTTTTGTAACGATTTTAGGAAACTCAACAGTGTATCCAAGTTCGATGCATACCCGATGCCTCGGGTCGACGAACTCGTGGACAGGTTGGGACAGGCCCGCTACATAACAACCCTAAATCTAACGAAAGGCTATTGGCAAATACCCCTAACTGAATCAGCCAAAGAGAAGACTGCCTTTTCCACTCCTGAGGGCTCGTTTCAATACAAGCGGATGCCTTTCGGTCTGCATGGGGCCCCTGCATCCTTCCAGAGAATGATGGACAAAACTTTGAGACCACATCGCTCATACGCAGCTGCTTATTTGGACGATGTGGTCATCCACAGCCCAGATTGGGACTCCCACCTGCCCCGAGTACAAGCAGTGGTAGATTCCCATAGGGAAGCAGGTCTCACGGCCAACCCAAAAAAGTGTGCCATAGGCCTGGAGGGGGCCAAATACCTTGGGTATGTTATTGGTCAGGGACTGGTCAAGCCTCAGACCAATAAGATTGAGGCAATTCAAAAGTGGCCCCAACCGGTAAACAAAAAACAAGTTCGGGCCTTCCTAGGCATTAAGGGGTATTACCGGCGGTTTATACCTAACTTTGCCACCATTGCTGCCCCTCTGACTGACCTAACGAAGGGTAGAGGGTCGGTCATAGTCAAATGGAATCCTGAAGCCGAGGAGGCGTTTCAGAGGTTAAAGCAGGCCCTTTGTGTACTGCCGGTGCTGGTGACTCCGGACTTCACAAAGGAGTTTGTGGTACAGACTGACGCCTCTGAGGTGGGCCTAGGTGCTGTACTAACCCAGAACAGAGGTGGTGAGGAGCACCCGGTTGTATACCTGAGCCGAAAGCTATACAAGCATGAAAAAAACTATGCTATTGTTGAGAACAAATGTCTTGCTATTAAGTGGGCTTTGGACTCCCTGAAGTATTACTTGTTGGGGAGGTCGTTTAAGTTGGTCACTGACCATGCTCCCCTAAAGTGGATGTGTGACAACAGGGAGAAAAATGGCCGCGTGACAAGATGGTTCCTGGCTCTACAGCCGTTCAAATTTACAGTAGAGCATAGGCCGGGCAAGCTCCAAAACAATGCGGATGCCCTCTCCCGCATGCACTGTATGATTGGGTCGATTGCTCAATCGCCAGCGCTTGAGCAGAGGGGGAGGATATGTGACGGTATGCGAGGTGAGATAGTAGATAATCGTTATATTTCACCTCGCATACGTTCTGTGGTGAGAGACTGAACCGTAATCCGGCCTGGGTTTTTCCAGCCTCCGTGACAGGCTAGGTTACGGTCCAGAGATTGTGAGTTACCTGAGTCCATGCTCAGGTGGACTTTAAATTAACAGGAAAAGAGCACAGAAATGCTCTGGCCTGAGACTCAGAAGGGAATCTGAGAGAGGAGCTCTGTTTGGACTTTCAAAGAACAGGTTTGCTTTACTATGTGTTTTGTGGGTGATGGGGACCAGCCCCACACTGTATAGTGAGGAAAACCGTTGTTTAGTTTAGCGCCGGACGGCAAGGATTTATTTTATTGTTTTGTTGTTTTTGTATATTTGCAAACCTCTGCTGAATAAAGCTGGCAATCCACCAGACTTTAAAGAAACTACCTGCATGCTGGCCTTACTTTCCTGTGAAAGGTGATCCCTGTGAGCTAATCTCCCACAATATATATATGGCACTTGAGTATATATTAGGCCATTCAGTATCTATCGGTCAGTTCAGTATAGACCATACATTGATCTCTCTCTCTCTCTCTCTCTCTAATATATATATATATATATATATATATATATATATATATATATATATATAGGCCACTTGAGTATATCAGGCCATTCAGTATTTATTGGTCAGTTCAGTACATATCAGCAGTGCAGTATATATGTATTATATATTTATCAACCAGTAATAAACCCCCCCCCCCCAAATTTACATCATATCCGAAAGGCCGACAAGGAGAGGCCGACGCTCACAGGCCACGAAAAGAGGACAAGCAGCCTCTGTGTGCACATTGAAACGTGGTTGTCACAGACATGGTTCATCCTCTGCAGGTGGGGCACGCCCATCTTTTTTTTCCAGTGCTGGCCGTGTTATTCAGCCACAACATGCAGAAGAGTTGGTGGAGTGGATAACTAAGCTGTCCTCGTCCTCCTCATCCTCTGTCACCCAGGCTCATACTAGTTTGCTTTACACCGCAGCTGCCAAAGCAGCCCGTTCCACAGCCTCCTTCTCCACAGCTATTCTTTCTGTCGCCCCACCATCATGCATGGAGGAGTCACCTGAATTATTCGATCATAGTGTAAGTGACATGCTGCTGGAGGACGCGCAGCAATTTGAATGCTCTGATGTTGGTTCCAAGGTTGATGAAGGGAATAACGTGAGCCTAGAGAGAGGGGGTGACAATGACAGACAATAAACTAGCAGTGATGTTCCCACAGCTGCAACATACTGCCAAGTTTGCTCCAGTGACGAGGAAGGAGGGGATGATGTGGTCACTGACTGTACTTGTATGCCTGAGAGAATAGAGGAGGAAAGTGAGGGGGAGGAGGAGGAGTTAGCACAATTCCAAAGAGGCAGGATGTGCTCCAGAGGCCACCATAGGAGTAGCCAACCTATTGCATCACACCACAGAGCTCCACAGGTGCAGGGTGCTGCAAACTACTCATGGACTTCCAAAAGTTCATTAGTGTTCATTAGTTTTTTCAACACATGTGCAGTAGACCGCAGTGTTGCTGTTTGCAATATCTGTCTGAAGTGGATCAAGCATGGCCAGAACACTAGCCGCTTGGGCACCACATGCTTGACAAGACATATGACGACCTGCCATGCAGCCTGTTGGCAACAGCACCTGAAAGAGCTACAAGATAAAAACAAGCATACTTCACCTTGCGCCTCATCTGGGATCTCTAAACCTACTATACCTCATGTCTTCTCAAAAACCTGCATTGAGAGGGATGATGGTATAGCAATGAGTACCACAGATACTTGCACCATTTCTTAATTTCACCAGCAGGCAAATTTCACTACCCTAGTTGCTTAACCATAGAAAAAAATACTGTCCCAGCCATCCACATGCTCAGCCTCTTAATGCTAGCTTTGCCAAATTGATAGCACTACAATTACTGCCTTTTCATCTTGTAGACTCTGCCCCCTTTCGTGAATTTGTGGAATGTGCTGTACCACAGTGGCAGGTTCCAAAAAGACATTTCTTTTCACATAAGGCCATTCCAGCTCTCTACCATCATGTGGAAGGTAGTGTTTTGGTGTCGTTGGACAGAGCAGTCAGCAGGAAGGTTCACATTACTGCTGACTCTTGGTTCTGCAGGCATAGACAGGGACATTATATTTCCTTCACTACGCACTGGGTAACTCTGCTGGCAGCTGGGAAGGATGCAGGATAGGGTCAAATTCTGGAGCTTGTTTTACCACCACTCCTCCAAAAAGCCAGTGCTAGTTCTGCCATGGAGGTGGCTACTCCACCTCCTCCTCTTCTTCTTCCTCTATGTCCTCTTTTGCTGAATTGTCCTCTGAAGCATCAGTGCTCCCTAAGCTTTCAAGGAGCTACGCAAGCAGTCAGGCTAAAAGGTGCCATGCTGTGCTTCTGTTGATTTGTCTAGGGCATAGGAGTCACACCAGGACAGAGATTCTGTCAGCTCTGCAGGGGCAGGCTAAGAGGTGGTTGACCCCATGACAGCTTGAGCCAGGAATGGTTGAATGCGACAATGGCACCAACCTTCTCTCTGCCGCCCTCCGACAGGGACACTTGACACATGTTCCATGCTTGGCACATGTCCTGAATTTGGTGGTGCAGCGTTTTTTGAACAGGTACCCGGCTTACAAGATCTCCTGAGGCAGGCCAGAAAAGTCTGTGGCCATTTCCAGTGTTCATACAATGCCAGTGCTCGGCTATCTGACATTCAATGGGAATTCAAACTGCCCACCAACCGCCTCATTTGTGACATGCCCACCAGGTGGAACTCAACATTGGCAATGCTGCAGTGGCTGCACACGCAGCAAAGGCCTATCAATGAGTACCTGTGTGAGTATGGCACAAGGACAGGCTCAGGGGAGCTTGGCTTCTTTCTGCCACACCAGTGGCTAATGATAAAGGATGCATGCACTGTCCTGTCACTATTTGAGGAGGCCACAAGGATGGTAAGCTGGGACGATGCATGCATCAGTGATACTATCCCTCTAGTCTACCTGCTGGAGCACACGATTTATGGAATCATGGACAGGGCACTTGAGGTAGAACGTAGTACTACGTCGCTTTGCCTGTGAGGGGCTGACCGCCGCAGTACATAGTCGTGCGGCGATCGGCAAGTGGTTAATAAGATTAGAACCAGGGTTGTTTTATATTGTTTTAGTGGAAGAGTCGTTTTATGGAATAAAGAAACCCATGGGTCATTAGGAATGACAATTTCTGTAATTCCACTGATGATTTGTCGCACCTTTATCCAATATTCCGTAATATTCGGGCAGTCCCACCAAATGTGGTACATCGTGCCAATACCTCCACATTCCCTCCAACATTTATCCATTTTATCTGGTTGGTACTTATGTGCTATTACAGGTGTAATGTACCATCTTGTCAAACATTTATAGTTTCATTCTATGGTACAAATATCTGTAGCAGAGCAACTCATGGCCCTTAGCACAACATCCAGTTCTTTTTTGACAGTTGTGATCCAATCTCTTTCTCCCATTTTGCCATGAATGGGGGTCTCTCCAGGCATTGCCCCTCAGTTAACATCTTGTATGTTTGTGATATTCCATTTTTTAATCTAGTGGTTGTGTTACATAATTTGCTGATGTAACTGATTGAATTTGCTAGGGGTCTGCCATCCCTTGAACACTGCATATGCTGCCTATCCTTTATTCCTCATTTTTTTCCTAATTTTTTTCCTTTAGAAATGTCAGTATTGCTGCAAAAGGCTACATACATCGCAAAAATGCACCACTTTACAGGAACATTAAGGGGACCCCCCCAGGCACGATATTTAAAGGAATTTTTCATTTTTATAGTTTCACTTTAGGCATCATTAAAATCACTGCTCCTTTAAAAATGATAGTTTTTTAAAAAAATGTTTGCATTGGTACATGTTCCCCAGGTCAGTACCCGGACCCCCATACACTTTTTTTGGGCAATAACTTGCATTTAAGCCTTTAAAAGGAGGACTTTTGATATTTGACGTTCGAGTCCCATAGACTTCAATGGAGTTCGATTGTTCGAACAAGCTTTTCCCCTGTTCGCGCTGTTCTGGTGCAAACCAAACAGGGGGGTGTTCGGCTCATCACTAATGCTGACATCCAATGGTGGGTTGGGTGTTTCTTCAACTACTTTACTATGTGATTTGGTTTCTCCCTATGACCTCCCCTCTAGTTTAGTGCTAGTTATTTTAGTTCTAGCTAGACTCTCCATGTTTTCATCCAATCCATTTCCATCCTTCCATCCAGCATTAATTTTGTGCATGAAAATATTTTCACAGATTACCACTATTTAGTAGACTAAAACAATTCAGATGAATAAAATATGACTAAAGCTAAAATAGCATTTTAGTCAAAAGATTAAAATACGACTAAAACTAAAATGGCATTTTAATCAAAAGACTATGACTAAAACTAAACCCAAATTTGACATAAAAATTAACACTGCTTTTATCCAAGTTTCCATATTAGTACTCATTGTGAGTACTTTGCAGTACAGGTCTTCACAATACAGGCAGGTCTTAGGAAAGCATTGTCTTTCTTATACTTCAAAAGAATGGAATAAACATCCTTTGTACTGCAATTATCTGAAGTAAAATTCTGCTGGATTAAACTTCTGTGCCTTAAGAGTTATGTAACAAAAATTTAAATTAAAGAGCCACACCACTAATAAGAGGTCCAGATACAACTTTAGTCCAATAAAAGTCAGGGTGTAAATCCAAAAAGTAACTAATGCATTTTGGGGGTCCAAGAGCTCCCCCTTCTTTGGGGCTTGATTGGCAACAATGTAAATAAACTACTGTAGAAGTGAACCAGGCCTTTAATGTGATTTTTTTCTAGTTTCATTACAATCACAGACCTTATGAGCAGCAGGTTTAGCACATCAACACCCAGTAGGCCAATGTTTTTAATTATAGTCTTGTCATCCCTGCCTGTGTTTACCTGATCATGGCAGAGAGGATCTGTAATAGAACATTAATAAAATAACAAAAAGATATTTTAAAAAAAGCCAAATTTTTATCCAATTTGCAGGCCTCAAAACTTCCACTCACCTGCTTGCATTTTGCGAGTCAAAATAAGCTAAGGGCAAGTGTGGAGCCTCATCGGAGGGGGGGGGGGGGGGGCAGGCGCCACCGGCAGGCAGGGTTGAAAGGGAGGTGATTCTCCTTCCAGCGATCAGCCAGCAAACTGTGGAGAAGGGAGAAGCGAGGAAGAGGAGAGCTGGCCAGATCACACAGTGAGGGGAACTCCTTCTCTGACACAGCTTGGATCTGAAACACCGACCACTGTTAAACAAAGTCCTGCCTCCTGGCTGATAGACAGCACACTGGTCCAATGCCAGGAAATTAAAGTAGTGTGATTTCTATCATAGAAGCCTTTCCAGGAGGTGGGACTTTGACAGCGGCCAGCGTTTCAGATCCAAGCTATGTCACCACAGGAGATTCTCTCCGGCCCGCTCTCCTCCCTGTGATCCCTCTGTGCTGACAGACAGTGATAGGCTGCATTGGTAAGCACTGATACGCTGCACTGATGGGCACTGATGAGGCTGCATTGATGGGCACTGATAGGGTGCACTGATGGGCACTAATGAGGCTGCATTGATGGGCACAGATGAGGTTGCACTGATGGGCACAGATGAGGCTGCACTGAATAGCACTGATGAGGCTGCATTGATGGGCACTGATAAGGCTGCACTGATGGGCATTGATAGCCACAGCACCAATGAGGCTGCACTGATGGGCACTGATGAGGCTGCATTGATGGTCATTGAAAGTCACCGATAGGCTGCATTGATGGGTACTGCTGAGCACTGATGAGGCTGCATTGATGGGCACTCATAGGCTGCATTAATGGAAACTGATGAGGCTGCACTGAGGGGCACAGATAGGCTGCACTGATAGGCTGCATTGATGAGGTTGCACTGATGGGCACTGATAAGGAGACACTGATGAGACTGCACTGATGGGTACAGATGAAGCTGCACTAATGAGCACTAATGAGACAGCACTGATGGGCACTGATAGGCTGCACCGATGAGGTGGCACAGATATGCTTCACTGATGGGCACAGATATTCTTCACTGATGGGCACTGATGGACTGAATTGATGGGCACTAATAGGCTGCACTGATGGGCACTGATGAGCCTGCATTGATGGGCTCTGATGAGGCAGCACTGATGGGCACTGTTGAGGCTGCATTGATGGGTCAGATGAGGCTACACTGATGGGTACTAATGAAGCTGCATTGATGGGCACTAATAAGGCTGCACTGATGGCCACTGATAGGCTGCACTGATGGGCTGCATCGGCGGGCACTAATATGCTGCATTGATGGGCACTGATAGGCATCACTGATGGACACTGATGTGACTGCATTGATGGGCACTGATGAGGCTGCATTTATGGGCACAGATTAGGCTGCACTGATGGGCACTGTTGAGATTGCATTGATGGGCACTGTTAAGGCTTTATCGATGAGCACAGATGAGGCTGCACTGATGGGCACTAATGAGGCTGCATTGATGGGCACTAATACAGCTGCACTGATGGGCACTAATAGGCACTGATAGGCTGCATTGATAAGCACAGATGATGCTCAACTGATGGGCACTGATGAGGCTGCATTGATGGGCACTGGTGAGGCTGCACTGATGGTCAATAATAGTCACTGATAAGCTGCATTGATAGGCACTGACGGGCACTGATATGGCTGCATTAGTGGACACTCATAGGCTGCATTAGTGGGAACTGATGCGGCTGCGCTGATGAGGCTGCACTGATGGGCACTGATGAGCCTGCACCGATGGGAATTGATAGGATGCACTGATGGGCACTGATAAAGAAACACTGATGAGGCTGCACTGATGGGTACTGATGAAGCTGCACTGATGAGCACTGATGAGGCAGCACTGACGGGCACTGATTGGCTGCACTGATGGCCACAGATATTCTGTACTGATGGTCTGCATTGACGAGCTGTACTGATGAGCACTGATAACATTGTTATTCTTAATATTTATTTTTGTAACCTAATTCTGCATAAAACATTTAACAATGTAATTTCATTAGTTAATTTACAAGGGCTTGTTTACGGGCAGAATTATGGGCAGGACAGGGGTTGGGTGGGGCAACTGGGGGTGAGTAACTCTTATGGCCTGGCTAGTAGCTCAGGACTTGAAATTTTGAGCCCTGCAATTTGCATTGCCATCTCTGCCTCTGCTTGTATGACTTTGGCAAAAATAGGGATGGCAGGCAGAAAACATTATTTCCCCTGCATCTTTGCCTCCAGTGCCGTAACTATAGAATATAAATAAATATAAAAAAAATAAATTGCTGCTGCCTAGGAGGAGAAAAACTATGCTAGCAAAGCAGAGACATTGCAGATGTACCTGCCCTCTGATGTGTTCATCCCAACCGCATCTACAGAAATAAAAATACAGAATAAAAATATACCTACATTTGGAAATAGAAATTATAACAAAAATAAAAACAATAAAAAAATAAATTGTGGCTGAGAATCTGCCACTCTGAGGCAATCCAAGCAAGGCAATTTCCATGAGAATATATGAAAAGGGTTGCAGTGCAGAGAGCTTGGATAACGTAGGGCTGTTCAACTTGGGGATGGTTAGTGTAGCCTTTTTTTGCAACTCCAGATTGCATCAGATGCCCATTGTACACTGTGACATCCCCCCCCCCACACACACACACACACACACACTCTCTCCTCTAGCATGTCATTGCTCTCCTACTCCTGCCTCTCTGTCAGGTATGTTATGCTCTCCCAAATGCAATCTAACACATCTTCGTATTGCTCACTTAGAGCAAGCTTGCATAATGCACCAGCTGTTGGTCCTTCGATAAATAGAATGATAGCTAGAATGATAGCTATAACGATAGACGGACGGACAGACATTGTAAAGAGAAGTCAAGAAGAGATTATTTTTTTCATGTATGGCATTAACACAGGCTCTCCGGCAGTGCTTAGTTTCCCAAGAATCGACTAAAAGGATGCACTTCATCCCCATAGACTTCAATGGAATTCGCTGCTAAGTTAGAGTTTCACAAATTTCAAAACGGGATTCGACAAATACTTCTCCCCAGAATTGAACCCAAGCACATTAGCCCATCTCTACTTGTTTCAAAGAATAGACCCAGGTATACCCTTGTTTGGTGTTAATTATACACTGCCGAGCTAATTAATTTAATATTACATATTTTTAATTGATAGTACCATATAATATCACATGCATTGTATTTGACAAAGCAGCCTTTACATTTTTGAAATGTTAGGTATTCATTTAAGTTTTATATTTATTTTAGATTTAATTATTTTTAAGTAACAACAAAGTTTTGCACTTTGACAAGCTTTGTTTGGTGCAGGAGTTAATTTGTTTCTTAATTGAAAATGTCTTAGGCTAGGTTCACATCTGGGTGGGTGTGAGAAGGCATCAAACTGAATGCCTTCCCATAACCACAGAAAAAATTGCATTGCTGCTTATGAGATGCGTGAGGGTCTCATTAGTCCTAATGGCATCCCCACACACTGGAAACCACAAAATGGTTTCCCATACTGGGAACAGCAGTGTATTATGCGATTTCCCTGCGCTCACATTTTTTTAGAAAAGGGACCTCTTGCCTACATTTTTAGGAAGCACAAGCATACACAGTGACTGGAAACCACATAGATTTAAACCGGGCCCTAAGCTAGGCCACTGGCAGCACACCTTCAATGTACCTGTCTCTGCACTAAGGCCCCTTTCACACTTGTGCAACCTAAAAGTTGTGCGATTTTACCGTAATTTTTTTGCCCCGATTTTCACGCGATTTTGACTGGACTTGAAGCAATGCCTATGTCTTTGGACCTCAAACTGCATTAAAATCGGCCCAAAGTAGTGCAGGGACTACTTTGAAGTCGTAGCGACTTGAAGTCGTACAGATATGAACGGTACTCATTGGAAATCATGGAGTACGACTTGTCATGTGACTTTGCAGTCCCAATTTGCAGTACAAGTCACACAAGTGTGAAAGGGGCCTTACTAGTACTTCAAAAATATTTCTTATAACTATATTTCCATATAATTAGGCTTGGAGGAGGGATCTCAATGTGCATACATTTTTGTGTTTTCATAAAAGATTTTTTTGTATTTGAATTATAAATTAGCAAGCATTTCAGCGCTATTACCAATCAACTCCAAATATATAAATGAACTAATGTGCTAGCACTGTGCTCATGGCTCTTAATAATTCGGCATCATGCTTTTCAGGTTGCTTGATGAAAAATTGCTGAATTAGGTACCCTCAAAACACCATGCATTATTTATCCTATAGCTAAGAATGGTCAATGTTATTACTAACTTTCATGCAATATTGGGAAAAAAAAGGGTACAACATGAAGTCAGCTGGTTATAAGAAATAATGAAATAATAATCAAGACGTGAGATAATTTAAATTGTAATAATTTTTTATTTTTTTTTTATTTTACCTTTTTACAAACTTAGTCAATATACTGATTGTCAGGTACCATTTTATGCTTTTACTGACAAACTGACATGTATATTACAAGTAGAACTGCAGGTATGATTTAAATTCTATTTTCACACAAGGGACCAGTATTGCAACAACATTTAGCTGAAGAACTGTAGCAAATATATTATAAGGTACTCCTCATGATTTTTCTCCATTTACAATAATACCAGGAAAGCTTGCCTGTCACTTCCAGAAGTGAATATGATTGTAAATTGAACATGAAAAATAATGAGTCCTTGTGTCTCCTGAGTCTTTGGTCACAGGCAGTTTATTAAGAAACCAGAAGAGTGACTTTGTGCAATGATATATGACTTCTACTGTCAGTAAACAGATTGATTCTGCTCATGCTGACAGCAGCAAGTTATTAAAATGTGCACTGAAATGAGAACCACATAAACTATTGATTAAAAAACTTTTTTTTTTTTTGGAAAAGTACAATTAAACATCTTTAGGGCTTTAGGTATATTTTAAGTAGAGATTGATTGATTATCGGCAAAGCTGATATATCGAGGGCCGATCTGCACTTTCCCCGATATATCATAATCGGCCACCAAGGTGACCGATATTGCCGATATTTCAGGAAAGTGCTGTACTGGAGTGATGCCTGCAGCTAGAGACATCACTCCAGTACCGGCGTCCATAGCCAACAGTTGGCTGTCTTGTAATGACAACCGATGCAGCTGAGAAGCCGCTCGGCTGTCATTACAAGGAGCGGGAGGGGACACCCCCCTCCCGCCACCTTCCACGCCTCGCCAGGGTCTCCCATCCCACCAAGAGACCTGGGCAACCAGGCTGCATGGCTGCTGAAGTCCTGATCAAAGCCGCATTCGGCTCTGATTGGGTCTCCATACAAAAACCCGGAAGTGATGTCATGACATCACTTCCGGGTACTGGCGCCAGATTAAAAAAAAGACAGCATTCAAAACAGCCAAACTTGGCATTTTGAATGCTTTTAAATGGAGGTTTGGGGTGTTTTTGACCCCCAGATCCCTCCACAAAAGTACCTGTCAAAGAAAAAAAAAATGTTTTTAAATGTACAAAAATATCGGCCCATATAGGCCGATACCGATATGCATTGACCAAAATATTGGTATTGGTATCGGCAACAAAAAAACAATATCAGTCGATCACTAATTTTAAGTATCATTTGTGACTTTCAATTACTTGCTAGACAGACTAGTCACATGACACTCTCAGACACAACCAATTACTACTCCTCCCCCACTATTACCATTTCCAATTAAAATCTATTAAAATCTAAAAGTGTGGAAACTTTTTGAAGACTATATATATATATATATATATATATATATATATTTATTAAACACGTTTCTATTTATAAATCAAAAAACAAAGAGATTTCCAGTCACAACTTACCAACCAGCCAGCGACCAACCGAATTGACATTGTAGATACTCTTTAAATTGTAGAGTTAGGGGCTGCAGATATCAGGGTGCCTTGTCAGAGCCTGCAGCTTACGCATGTATTTGCAAATGTGTGCAACCAAACCCCTGTTTTTAACGCATACTGTTAGACAGGTCAATTCGGTTGGTTGCTGGCTGGTTGGTAAGTTGTGACTGGAAATCTCTTTGTTTTTTTTTTTAATTTAAAGGTTTTTATTTAATTTTTTTCAAGAACATACATAAGAAAAGAAAAGGCTTTACAATAGTAATACAACAGTCCAAAAGACCACAATGTGGCCGCATTGACAATATAAACATCGCAGAAGTGACATACGCTTCATCTGTTACCAAGAAGCAAATAGAATTAAGTAGCGATGCAAGCAATGTATTTTCATACTGAACCCAAAAAACATAAACAGAGTGACGTGATAAACAATATTAAACAGTATTACATGACCACCAGTTGACACACGAAGGCTAGAATCTCCTGTCTCCTGTAATCCCATATAGGTAAATTGAACAGTTGGGCTCACCCCATAGCCTCCGCTCCCGGGCACCCCAAAGGGGATCAAAACTGTGCCCAAGAACAGAGACCACGAGGAGGAGCCGCTCCGTTCTTCTATAGGGGACATTATAGTAATCATATCAAGGGAAAAAATTGAGCTAGCTAGGGGGTAAATTGACTGCCCTGTGCTTAGACCAATTTATCCAAGGTTGCCATTGCAGATTTGTATCTCGTGCTGATTTGTGTTTAAGGGAGAGAGTACCCTTAAACATGTAGTGCGCGTTTACAAGGTCAACAACCTCCTCAACTGTCGGGGAAATCTCTCGTTTCCATGCTCGGGTAATAACAAGTCTCGCTGCTAATAGAATATGTAGGATTGAATGTCTTAGGTTCCTGGGGACGTCTTCTATCCCGAGTGACAGTAGCGCCAAACTCGGATTGCTTAAGATAGGTCTCTGCGATATTTCAGAGATGACCGCAAATACACCGTTCCAATAAGGTAGTAGCTTTGGACATTGCCACAGTGTGTGGAAAAGAGTACCCTCCTCCCCACACAACCTCCAGCAGGTATTATCATACTTACTATCAAATCTGTGTAATCTCGAGGGGGTCAGGTACCATTTAAGAGATATTTTTAGGGATAGCTCCCATAAACTTGAGCAGCTAGTAACTTTATGGACTGATTGGAGTGCCCGGGTCCATTGTCGATCTGTGTAGGTTATCCCCAAATCCCTTTCCCATTGTATGTGAGGGGTGGACTTGGTGAAGAGCAGTTTATGTTGGAGGAGGTTATAGAAGAGGGTGATTCCCTTTTGCCTAGTGTGCCCAGAAGCAGAAAGATATTTCCAGGCTGGGGTAGAAATAAATTGCGGCCATGGTGGAATCGAGTGCAGGAAATGGACTAATCTCATATATGTGAAGAGAAACGTGTGGGGAAGTTGGAATTTAGTTTGGAGGGCAGTGAATGATAGTAACTCGGTGCCCTGATACATGTCATCTATATATTCAATACCAATCCACAAAGTATGCACAGTCCATAAGGGAATGAAGTGCTGTAATGGGGATCCGAAGAGGAGTTTGTGCAGAGGCGAAGGACTGTTGTGCTAACAAAATCCTCCAGGCTGTAGCCGCTGCTTTCATAAATGGTGGGAGATGTGAGGGTATCTTAGCTCCTAAGGTGGTTGCCATAAGCCAGGCCGGTAAATCCTTTTTGATACAATAGGAGGCTTCGATCGAACCCCACAAAGTCGTGGGGACCGGTCGGAACCAATCCTGTAATTGGGTGAGAACTGATGCGATGTAGTAATCTTGCACATCCACATAACCTGCACCCCCCACTGATCTATGTTTGACAAGTTTAGTGTGCGCACATCTAGGTTTTTTACCTTGCCAGATAAATTTAGAAATCATCGATTGGAGGGATTTAAAAAAATATTTCGGTATAGGGATAGGGAGTGTACGGAACAAGTAAAGCAGTTGGGGAAGGTACATCATTTTAAAGGCTGCCAACCTCCCCAGCCAGGAGAACTCAGAGGACGCCAACTGCTTGAGGTTATCTTGTAGAGTGAAGCGGGCTGGAATGAAATTGTACTTAAATAACGTTTTAGCGGAAGCTGTCAAATGAACTCCAAGGTAGGAAATGCATTTGTCTTCCCATACATAAGGAAATTGCTGTTGAAGGAGATTGCTCGTAGTAGCATCTATCCCTATGCCCAGGATATGAGATTTCGATTCGTTAACTTTATAGAATGAAACATCTCCAAACCATTTTAGAGTCCTCTGAATTTCCGGCAGGGAGGCGGAGGGATTAGTTACCATAAGGATAACGTCGTCTGCGAATAGACTGATTTTGTGGTGTTGGTCCGATATACGGATCCCCGAGATTTTGGGGTTAGAACAAATATGTTCAGCAAGTGTTTCCATGATCATATTAAAGATCAGTGGGGAGAGAGGGCATCCCTGTCTGGTGCCGTTAGTTATGCTAAATGGGATAGATATGGCTTCTGTAGTGCGAACTATCGCCGAGGGGGTGGAGTACAGTGCCATGATGGCATTATGTATAAACCCGTGTATGCCGAATTTATGTAGGACAGCCGATTGGAATCCCCAGTGGACCCTGTTGAACGCCTTCTCTGCGTCCAAGGAGAGGAGCAGAGAAGGCGTTCCAGAGAGGTCCGCCTGGTGGATAACATTGATAACACGTCTCATGGCGTCTGACGCCTGGCGGCCTTTGGTGAAGCCCGATTGGTCCTTATGGATAATGGAGGGAAGAAGGTCCACCAACCTAGTAGCTATCATTTTGGCATATATCTTTACGTCCATATTTAAAAGGGAAATAGGCCTAAAGTTCTGGGGTTGATTGGGCTCCTTTCCAGGTTTGGGTAGAATTACAACCATAGCCTTTAACATTTCGCCAGGGAAGGAAGAGGAAGAAGCAGCACTATTAAACACCCCTCGCAATAGTGGAATTAATGAAGACTGAAATGTTTTATAATATTCGGCCGAATAACCATCAGGGCCAGGGGATTTCAGGTTGGGAAGAGCCGAGATGGCTACAGCGATTTCCTGATCTGAAAAAGGACGATTGAGGGACTCCAGATCAGTAGAGGGAATAGATGGCAGATTAATGTGGTCAAGGAAGGAAGCGATGTCCTGTGGAGAGGGTTGGTGTGTCATCGGGTCATCCTTGAGATTGTATAAGGATGCGTAATAGGAGCTGAAAGCGTTTGCTATGAGATTTGGCTTAAGCAATTTTGTCTTCGAATCGGGATAATACATGAAGGGGATCTTGGATTTAATTCTTTGCCCTTTAATACGTAGGGCCATTGCTTTGGTGGCTTTGTTGTTAGTGGAGTATGCGGTAGCTTTCTATTTTTTAAGAGAAGTGCTAAATTTTTCCAGCAGGAAGGCTCTAAGATCCTGCCGTAGGGCAAAGATTTGTGATTGCAGGGTAGGAGAAGGTGATTGTTTGTGTTGCGAGTCCAAGGAAGAAAGTTTGCGGGTAATCTCATCAATCTGCTGTGACCTCCTCTTCCTGTCCCTGGCTCCTAGTTGCATGAACACCCCTCTCAGGACCGCTTTGTGAGCATTCCACACAACCAGCGGATCAGAATCAGGTTGTAAATTGTCAGATATATAGTTATTTCTTCAATATATGACGGATTAGAGATTAGATGGTTGTGCAACCTCCACACATAGGTGGAGTATGCTGGTGGACCATGGGAAATTGTAATGCTCAGTGGAGAATGATCCGACCAGGTAGCTGTGTGGAGCTCAGCAGCCGAAACACGTTCTAATAAATGCTTATCAGAGATACACAAATCTATGCGCGAGTAGGTGCCGTGAAGCGGGGAGAGGAAGGAGTAGTCCCTCTCCGACGCATGACAGCACCTCCACACGTCATAGAGATCATTGGTCCAAAGAAATTTAGACAAAGAAGAGTTATGTCGTTTAGACACTGTGGAAGAATCCAAATCACTGTCCGGAGCTAGGTTGAAGTCTCCACAGACAAGGAGGTTGCCAAATTGGAGTGCTTTAGCTTTACCTATTACAGAGCGTATGAAAGGCATTTGGTGGCTGTTGGGTGCGTACAAATTTACAATAGTATACTGTCTATTGTCTATAGAGCATCTGAGTATGATGTAGCGCCCTTTGGGGTCCAGGATAGATTCATGGTGCTGGAACACCAGAGAATGCTTGATGGCCAGAAGAACTCCCTTGCGCTTCTTTTTCCCTGATGCCATATAGATGTTAGGGAAGTTCTTATGGCTACATTGTGGAGTAGCAGAACTAGCGAAGTGCGTTTCTTGTACACAGAGGATATCTCCCTTAAGTGAGCATGCTGTGGACCACAAAGAGGCATGTTTGGCGGGGTGGTTCAAGCCCCTGGCATTGATGGACACCTGATGGGGAATGGAGGTGTGACTGAGGGACCTCCTCAGTCACTATTCCTGGGAACCCACTTACATGTGGGCTTCCCTGGATGTTAATTCCCTCTACACCTCCATTCCCCATCAGGTTGGACTCAGGGCCGTCTCACACTTCCTATCCGCAGACCCCACGATCCACCCCCAGCAAGCACTATTCATCCTAGATGCTACTGAATTCTGCCTCACCCGGAACTACTTTGAGTTTAACGGAGACTTCTATCTCCAAGTCACTGGCACAGCGATGGGGGCTAATTTTGCACCCAGCTATGCCAACCTCACCATGGGTCTCTGGGAAGCCCAATACATCTGGCAGAACAACCCTTTCACCCCTCACATTATTTTCTATGGCCGGTACATAGATGACATCATTGTCATCTGGGACGGTCCCCAATCCACCTTTACCCAATTTGTACAATATTGCAACCAAAATCCTTTCAATTTATCCTTCACCTCTGTATGCGATTCGGCTCAATTGGCATTTTTAGATCTTACCCTATATCATGAAGATGGCAACATTGTAGCCAAAAATTACACAAAACCCACCGCTGGAAACTCATTCCTACATTACCATAGTTGCCACCATCCCAGGTGGATCTCTAACATCCCAAAGAGTCAATTCTGCTGCTTAAAACGCAATTGCACCAAACAACAGGATTACTGCGAACAAAGTGCCCTCTTAACCCAAAAATTCCTAGATAAAGGGTACCCCGAATCCCTGGTCCAACAAGCCCACTCAGAATACCTGCTACAATATGACTCTAGCGCTCCCCAGGCCCCACCCCACTCTAAGAACTCATTGCCCCAACCCCTACGATTTACCACACAGTTCCATACTAAACACAGACAAATGGAAAAGATCTTACGAAAACACTGGTCCATCTTATCAGAGGACCCCCATCTAAAATCCACCATCCCTCCTGTTCCCAAAGTCTCCTACAGAAAATCCTCAAACATCAAAAATCTCATTGCCCCTAACAAACTCAAATCAGCCACCCCCCACCCCACCACCACCATCTGCCTCATCCCCCTCATAGGGATGTTCCAGTGCCGCAAACCCTTGTGCCTCACTTGCGCCCATGTCCAACACGGACAGACAGAGTTCACCGTGAAAGGCAAAAAACACCAAATTAAACAATTCTACAACTGTTCCACAGAATATGTAATATACTGTCTAACCTGCCCATGTGGACTATTCTATGTAGGCCGCACCATAAGACCCCTTAGGAAACGTTTTGGTGAGCATCGTCAGCTGGTCGAAAAAGGGAAGGACAAACACAGTGTCCCCAGACACTTTGCAGAGTTCCATAACCAATCTCCCTCTGGACTCAAGGTGTGGGTAATTGAGTCAATTCCTAACACCTTGCCCAGGACAGAGCGTTTCAAGCGGTTGTGCCAGAGGGAAACCTTCTGGATTTACTCCCTTGAAACGCTCTCGCCTGGGGGCCTGAACGAAGAAATTGAAATCAATGTGCTGCTGTAGCCCATCTCCCTAAGTAATAATTCTTGTGGTATACTAACATGATCATTTTCTGCCCAGGTTCTTCCTTCCGTCTTCCAGAGATCTTTTTGAACCCTCCCGACATATGCTTCTCCATATCAAGCCAACACCAAAGTAAGTACCCATATATAAGTTAACCTTGCCCACATAGTTTCTTTACCACTATCCGATTCATAGCATGACCTTCTTCCATATATGCCCCGCACGACACCCGCCCACACACTGGCACACCAACTTCCTATGGGTGTGCGTGTGTGAGTGTGTGGTTTTGTGTGTGTGTATGTGGAAGAGCGCATATACACATGCTTGCGAACATGCGTGCATGAATACGCATTCACGCACGCACAAATTTTCTTCCCCCCCCCCCCATTTTTGCCTTCATGCGTAGGTTCATACATTTCACAAAATCAATCCAATCGTGTTGCATCAGTCCAAACATTCCCTTACTACACCCTTCACATATTTATTTATTACTTCTTTTTCATATCAATTGTCCTTACTGCAGATATCCACACATGTGCGCTCTTACCGCACGGGCTGTTTTAGTCCAAAAAGATAATCTAGTCCCTTCATGCACACAACTCTCCATACCATGAACATTCATTTTGTAGTGTTACACCGTTATTGGCCCCAATACTAAAACATCCAGTTAAGTCAGCACATTCCCCCCCCCCCTTTCCCCCCCCTTTCTCCCCCCTTCCCCCTCCCCATACAGCTCCCTCCTCCCCTCTCTAGCCTCCACCACTCTTTGTTTAGATACAAATCCCATTGCTGGTTCGCCCTTCCCATATTTGTCCCTCCTGAGCCACTGTATTTTTTGTCCCGGACTATTGGCATAAATACCACATTCACAATGGGCCCTGCACGGCCTGAAGAAGGAGCGGAGCTCCGCAACGCGTCGCCGTTCGATTTCCCTGCTGTCTCCGGAAGTGACGTCACAGCCATCCGACCGGCGGTCCCACGCTGCTTCACCACCACAGAGGATCTGCACGTCTCCCGCCTCCGACATGAGGCTATCGGCTGTCCTCCCTCATCACAGCGCTACCGCCCGACTGGATCTTCCACCTCGGATGTGACCCCAGAGACCTTCCCCTTACTGGTTTTACCAATGCCTGCTTTTATGGACCTCTTGTGAGTAACGTTTTTATTGTGTGCCATTAAATTACTGCTGTGCTACACTTAGATCGGCGCTTGGCTCTCTCTCTCTCTCTCTCTCTCTCTCTCCTGGAATCATACAGGGTCGCTTCACCCTCTACAAGCCTGCAGCCATCCAAGTGTCCAGCTATCGGATTACACTCTACCATCTGCCCACAGTATACTTTTGCAGTCACCCGTACTGTCTGTTTGCGCCACCTCTCTCCCCCCTATGGACACAATGGTAAATGACATTGCTTGTGGTTTGTAGAAGGCTAAACCAGTGCAAGGAAATGCAGATGCGCTTTACAGTAGATATTTGCAGATACCTTACCAGGATGGACAAGGCTGGACGGAAACTGTTTGTGGTGCTGTAGGTAGATGCACAGGATCAGAGGAGACGGTGAATTCCCTGCGGGGAGGGCAACGGTGGTCACTCCTAGATCAACACACCAGTCACGTAGAATTAGTTGCTGAAATACGGTGGTGGAACAGAACGTTCAACTTAGCAAGAGTGGCTTCTGGTGGAAAAAAAAAGAGTTATAACAAGAAAAAACGTGCACAACTGTGCACAGGCACTGAAGCTAAGGACTATGCTTTGCGGTCTGGTTAACAGCAAGTGCCAATACTCAGCAAGTGGAACCCTGTGTCAGGCTTGCTGAAAACAAATCGGGGGTTTTCCACAGAGGTGGAAGGACAGAACGTGAGGTAAAAGAGGTAATCACACATTTGTAGCCCGGCCGGACTAAGTGAAGCTAATGAGGGGTAGCTCTGAACTCATGTTTAAAACCTGAAGTTTGGGGGCCCCTGTTTTTGGTCTGGATCTAGGTGGAGGAGGGAGTCTTGCGCCCTCATGGGAGCCCTTGGGGAGTTCCGGAATGATACCCCAAGAATGAAGTAGCTTCATTCCGCCTTCGATGGTAGAGATAGTATGGGGAATGCCGTTGTGCGTGACCATAAGTGTGGCAGGATGACGCCATTTATAGATGATTTTATGGTTGAAGAGAGCCTTGGTCAGGGTCTTCAATTGCCGTCGCTGCTGGAGAGTATGTTGAGACAGATCTGCATACAGCTGAATAGCCTCTTATGGAGCTGGCAACGCGCCCATTTTCCTGGACGTCTGTAGTATTCTTTCCTTAACAGGGTAAAAATGTATGCGTAGGAGTACATCCCTGGGAACAGAGTCCTCTAGGTGGCGGGGTCTAGGGAGCCTATGGATACTATCTATAGTCAGCTCTATAGGTGTAAGCTCCGGAACCATAGTGGAAAACATAGTAGTTGCATACTGTTGTAGGTCAGCGGGTTGCACAGACTCAGGGATGCCTCTTATTTTGATATTATTACGGCGAGAACGATCCTCAAGATCCGCCAACTTATGTTTAATCCAGTCAGTATCATCTCGCTGTTCATTATAAGCATCAATGAGATCGTTCACTGTGTCTGTGCATTCCTCCATTTTGTTTTCTATATGTGTCACCCTTCTGCCCATTTGCAACATCTCACAGGAAAACTTCTGCATAATAGTAGACAAGTTCGCCATCAGTGATGATTGGAAGGTCATCAGCATATTTTTCATAGTGGTATCTAGCACAGGTTGTCCTGTGGTAGGGAATGCAGCAATTGAGGATTGCAGCGCCGACATGGCACACATAGCTGGTAGTGGTGTACTCACAGTGGGATCGGACATGTCCTCCGGCTCCATCCTCATGCGGGTCTTGGCGGGGCTGCCTGTGACCGGGGTCGCTGGAGAGGATGTAGAGGAAGAGTCAAATGCTCGTCATCCGGGATCAGCGGCAGCGCGTCTGGGAGATCTGTATAGGCCGCGGCATCTCCCCCCTCAGCAGGCGCGGCGGCGCCATCTTGGGACTTCCCGGGCTTTGCTGGCGGCTTAGAGAAGAAGGCCGTAAGTTTGGTAGGGCCCCTCTCCTCCTTTCTTTTGCGAGACGACATGTTTCTAAGGGGTCAGGGGTGCCAGTGGAGTGAATTTGGAGGTTTGATGTCTTCTTGTTGCCCCGATGCTGGTGGATTCTCCAGCCGGTTACAGGGAGCTCTCAGCTCATGCAGCCATTCAGCTCGCGCGCAAGCCACGCCCCCATCTCTTTGTTTTTTTGATCTGCGTCCGCCCTTCCAATGCTCCTTACCACTGAGACCAGTTATAGGTGGAGGCGGTGACCAGTTTTTACACTTTTTATATTCTATTTATAAAATAGTGTGCTCCAGCCACTAGAGAGAGAGACTTAAGCATGGACAAAGCACAAATTCTCCTCTCTTGTTCTCAGTATGCCACCATAGGAAGCTTTTGAGAAAGTCACGTGAGTGACAAAACGCGTCAGTGCAGGGCCAGTGACATCATCAAGCTGATACCGGTAGTGAGCGGGCACTTGCCTGTAAGAAGACATGCATGTTATTTTATGTGGTGTGCAGAAATACTGCACTGGATCAAGGAAGTGGCTTTTATTTGTTTTATAACAGAATAATACACGCAAAAAGGACTATGATCCTTATGTCTTTGCTTTTGAGATGAGTCTCGTGGATCCTGGGTTAATGAAAGCAAGAGTTACTGCCATTTAAAGGGAAAGATCATACTGTTACCAAACAAGGGAGTGGAAGGAGGATTTGAGGAAGGAACCAATGCTGTTGAGATGTTGAAGTACACATTAGACCAAAAAAGTAGATTTTATGCATCATATTCAGAGGTGAGTGCACTGTGAGCACAAAGGTGGAGCACTTGGATGGTTATATGTTTACAGCACTTTTCTATGAGCACTAGATTTGTACTTTATAATTACTGTTTGCACATTGACTTTTCTATGGGTATGTAAGGATATTTGAAGTAAGGACATTTAAGGAACATTTTTCAGTGCACTATTTATGGAGTTTTATATTAACGTATATGTAATATGATTTTTAACATGTAGGATAATTTATTCATATATTTATGTATATTGGTATAGTTAATTTCCAGCACACATTTTTTTTAGTAATTTAATTTTGGAACAAATACTTTTACAGCAGCACTGCACTTCGTTACCTAGATTTTAGGGTATGGAAACACATGTCAGTGCTAACTACATGCTTGCATATACAAATTTATGTAACTGATTGGATTTGATTATTGGTTAAGGTGTAGCTCAATCGTAATTTGCACTTTATTCCACCATGGGAAGCTGCTTCTTTTTGTGGCACATCTGCGGACTTGATCCCAAGCCGCACTGCCTGCACCCACAGACACAGACATGCAGCTTGGCCTAGCCCACTGCTCCCTTGTCACAGGCAGGATTGAGAGCAGTAGTCGTCAATGTCTCCCACTGCCCAAGTCTGTGAGACTGAGGAGAGCCAGAGGGGCACAGAGCTGGATCAAGTGAGGACTCAAGTAGGTAATGCAAGGAATGCATTAAGGTAAAAAAATATTCAGGCATAAAAACCACTTTAAAGCTGAGCTGACTTATATAAGTAACTCTATTTCTTGTGAGATTTCATCTCTGTAATCCTCTGTACGGGATTACTTAAAGTCGAAGAGGGGAGACTTGTCATGAAGAAAAGGAAGTGTGAAGGGAGCAATGGCTTCATCAGTATGTACGTGCTCTTTCATTGTTCAGTAAGCAAGGTGGGGTGTGTTTTTACTCAGAATTCTTGACCAAACTATACTGCTGCTGTAGTGGTGGTCACAGATCCTTCTATGCTTTCTGGCAGGGGTGCTTGAATCTAAAATTGTTAGGTAAAATAATTCCCATTTATGTACTTCAACTGATCATTTAGGTAGTTACCTGGAGATTAGTTTTATTTTAGTGGTTGGGTAAAGCCTTGTAGTGCGGGTAAAAAAGAGGTTAAGTGTTATTATCAGCTAAAAGGTTCAGTTAATTGTAGGGGTCTTGAGAGAAAACAGTTTATTTTTCACTCATAGGAAGTATGGTGGAACATGCCCACAAATTGCCACTCATGCATGCAGATGCTTTGTCTCATGAACTAGAGCAGCCTTTCTCAACCTTTTCAACACAGAGGAACCCTTAAAATAAATTTCTGGTCTCGGGGAACCCCTGCTAAAAATGGAAAATCTACAACTCATGACTTATTAGTGTGAAAGTCAATGGAAAGTATGCTCCTTACTCTTGTCATCATTGGGAAGAATTGCCCCCTTACAGATAGCTAAAAGGGACAATGGTGTCATTGGAAACTTATCTGAGAGGCAGAAATTGCCCATTTCTCAAGGAAAACCCCTAGCAACCTCAGGAGGAACCCTGGTTGAGAAACCCTGAATCAGACCACCACCAAAGGGGGTAATATCTGACAGGCAAACATAAACAGAATCTATTGTCAATTATATTTTTATTTTTTAATTGTGTTACAGCGCAGCAATATAATAACTTTAGATTTTTTTTGTATATATTTGGACATATATTACCATAATTTTAATTATATTGAAAAAATCAAGTACAGTTAGGTAAAATAAAAAATAAAGATTGCAGACTTTAGAACTAATTAATATACGGTAAAGTACACTTTCTAGAGGTGACCAGCTGGGATGAGTGGAGTGATTGCAGTAAAATTACCAGTTTCACTGAAAAGTCACAGATTTTGCTTCTGTAAAATCTCACTGAGCTGCCTAGGAGAAATGTATAATTATCTGCACTTTTTTTTTAGTTTGTCTTGTTTTTCTTTTTTTTTTTTTTGGGGGGGGGGGTACTTTAGGGTACTTTCTTTATTTTACTTTAGCATCCTTTGTATTTGTGTTTTGTTTCCCTTTTTGTATACTTGATTGTTTTATTCTTATACATTTTTATACTTTTTTTTTTCTTGCTGTCTTTTTTTTATTCCTGTTAAAAAGGTGAAATATGGAGGCTATTGAGGAGACACGTTTTGCCACAATATCAGCCACAATATCAGGTACAGGATAGCTTATCAGAATATCTGAACCATTTAAAGCCCACTGAACCCTTACAAATAACCAAAACCTTCCCCATTGACTCCAATGTATTTCCCAAACATGGCTAAATTTTACCAAAATATCAATGTTTTCATAAAAATTTTGGGGAAAGAAAATTTTCTTAATTTGTTCATTTCTAAAGGCTGGGAAATTGTCTGAAGTTTTCCATCCCACTTAATCGAAAACCTTCTGCTCTGTGCTGGCTAATCTTCAGATTGAAGCCTAAAAGCATCTGATCCAATTTTTGTCATGCTACTACTTTCATTCATTTATGGATACCTTAATTACCTTTACTAGATTAGGGTTTAAAGCAGACTTAACATGCAGCCATGGCATTTAAGCAAAGCACCTTTTTGACTGTGTAGATGCCTATATTGCCCAGGTGTTAGAAAGGTACTTTGGCTAACCACTTTAACACCGGAGGATTTTGCTGTCTTACGTCTGGGCCACTTTTTGTGATTCGGCACTGTGCGACTTTAACTGACAATTGCACGGTCATGCAACACCGTACCCAAACGAAATTTACGTCCTTTTTTTCCCCACAAAAAGAGCTCTCTTTTGGTGGTATTTGATCATCTCTGCAATTTTAATTTTTTGCGGTATTAATAAAAAAATGCGACAATTTTGAAAAAATAACAATATTTTTCTACTTTGACAGTTAAAAAATATCCAATATATTCAATTTTTGTCATATATGTAGGCCAAAATGTATTTAGCTACATGTATTTGACAAAAAAATTCTTTAAGACCAGAAGATTTTACCCCATTGCTGACCAGGCCATATTTTGCGATTCGGCACTGCGTTACTTTAATGAACAATTGCGCGGTCGTGCAACACTGTACCCATATTAAATTGATGTTCCTTTTTCCCCCACAAATAGAGCTTTCTTTTCGTGGTATTTGATCACCTGTGCGACTTTTACTTTTTGCGCTATAAACAAAAAAAGAGCGACAATTTTGAAAAAAATAACAATATTTTTCACATTTTTTTATATGAAATTCCCCCCCCCCAAAAAAAAACGTAAAAATCAAAATGTTTTAACATTTTAGGCCAATTTGTTTTCTGCTACATATGATTGGTAAAAAAAATCGCAATAAGCGTATTTTGATTGGTTTGCGCAAAAGTTATTGCAGCTACTAACTACGGGACATTTATGTCATATTTATTGTTTTTTTTTTTAACTAGTAATGGCGGCGATCTGGAGGCGATCTGCAATTTTTTTTGCCACATTGCGGCAGACAGATCGGACCCTTGACTGACATTTTTGACACTTTTGGGGGTACCAGTGACATTACTACAGTAATCAGTGCTATAAATATGCACTGTTACTATAAAAATGACACTGGCAGGGAAGGGGCTAACTTTTATTGGTGATGAAGGGGTTAATGTATGCCTGGTGCTTACTAACGTGTGTGGGGGGAGGGGACTATGTGACACAGGCACAGATCGCAGGTTCAGCTATGCTGAATCCTGCAATCTGACCCTGCCTGTCTCTTAGGAGATTCGCCCGCTTTGTTTACACAAGCGGGCGGATCTCCACACTCCATCCCCGACGATCAGGGAAGAGCGGCGGTGATCACCTCCGCTCCTCTCCTGGCCCGACTCCCGCTGTGACTGAAAACAGCGGGAGTAAGCCTCCGGCGGTGCGCGCACGCCGCCGAGAGAGGGGAATGTCTGGCGACGTAGGTCTACGTCTCCAGGCGATAACGAGCCACTGTGCCGCAGTAGAAGCACAGTGAGCAGCGTTAAAGTGGCTAAACATGTGCAAAACGAAAACATTTTTTTTGTTTAGATTTGTAATTTGTTAATTCATTTGTAATTTAATTAAATTTGTTTGGTTAAATTTGTTAAATCTGTTTAATTTGTTTTATTTATTTGAATTTGAATTGATTCAAATTTTCCAAATTTGGTTGAATTGAATCTAATTTTCAAATCAATTCTAATTCTAATTCCATTCAAATTGGAATCAAATTCTAATCAAATCAAATTTATTCTATTCAAAATCAGAATTTTGGAAGATGGTTATATATATTTTTTTCAATTCTATGCTATTTTTTTATTGTATTCTTTTATTTTCATTCTATTCTTTTCTTTTCTATTTTTTTCTACTCTATTCGAGTTCAAATTTATTCTATTCAAAATTCTAATTCAGGAAGATGGTTATATTGTTATATTCTTTCCATTCTATTATATTGTTTTTTTTTCTGTTCTATTATTTTCTTTACTTTTCTACTCTATTCTTTTCTGTTCTATTTAAATATATTTTATTCAAACTTGAATTTATTTATTTTTTTATTTGAATTTCGGAAGATGGTTATATTCTTTCTATTTTATTATTTTCTATTCTATTCTATTCTATTCTATTCTATTCTATTATTTTCATTTGAATTATATCCAGTTATTTTATTTTCTATTCTATTCTATTCTATTCTATTATATTCTATTATTTTCTATTCTATTCAAATGTAAATGTATTCTATTAGAATTTTGGAAAATTGGTCATATTTTTTCTATTTTATTTCATTGTTTTTTTTCTATTCTATTCTTTTCTATTCTAATCTTTTCTATTCTGTTCATTTTCAAATTTATTCCATTTGAATCTGAATTTATTATATTTGAAATCTGAATTTCAAAAGAAGGTTATATTCTTTCTATTTTATTCTATTATGTTGTTTTTTATATTCTTTTCTATTCTATTCTTTTTTTCTATTATATTCTATTTTCTATTCTTTTCTACTCTATTCAAATTTGAGCTTATTCTATTTAAAATCCGAATTTCAGAAGATGGTTATATTTCTTTCTTTTTTATTCTATTCTAATCTTTTTTTAAATTTTATTCTATTCCTTTATTTTCTATTCTATATTATTCTCTACTTTTATTTTCTATTCCATTTTGTTCTGTTTTACGCTATTTTTTTTCCTATTCTATTATTTTATTTTCTATTTTATTCCTTTATTTTCTATTCTATCCCTTTATTTTCTTTTTTTTTTTTTTTTTCCAAAAAAGGTTTTTATTGAAATTTTTACAATAGAAATATTAACAGCATTGGGTTCAAACAGTCTGAAGCATGAAGAAATTGACAAACAGTGGGCAATACAATCGAGAGAGAGAAAAAAAAAAAAACTCGAATGTAAATGCTAGAGTGTTACATGAGAACTAAGATAAGAAAGTTGCAAAGGTATGGCTCGAGATGGTGTATAGCCCAAATGGAATCCTACAATGAGCCTTAATGCAAGCAATATTACAAACTAAGCCCGCCTATGACGGGAAACAAACATTTGAAACATTAGTATAATATAGACAGAAAAATTTAACGAGAATATTATAACCTGAGGAGTATACATATAGGCCACAGGAAGGAAATGAGGAAAGGTAATATGGCGTCATGTCAGCGGTGAGTGCTAGTAATAACAGGGCGTGTAACCAAGCCTGTCTTTAATAAAGGGGGGTCTGATGAGATCATTACCATGTAGGAATTAAAACTTTTGAAAGTGCTTGGAAGAGATTGTAAAGAGAAGTGGAAGACTGAGTGAAGGGAAGCATATAAAGAGCGGAGGAAAAGGTGAGGAATGTGGGGAAGGAGAGGGAGGAGGAAGGTTGGTGAGCAGGAGGGGGGGTGGGATTGAAAATGGGGAGGTGGGGGGAGGAGATTGGGATTAATGGGAAGGGGGGGAAGGCAGATAGGGGCGGGTCTCCGTCCCTAGGGGAAAGTCTTAGGATGGGTATTCCCTTATGGGGAGTTTGGAGGTAGTGAACAAATATATAATGGGGGAGGGGGCCAGAGAGGAGATAACAGTGGGAACAGGGATACGTAGAGGAAAACTCCCACCTACTTCCTATTTTTAGGGGTGGGAGAGATCCGACCGAATTCTCGTTTTGGAAAGAGAGTTTAATGTTCCCAGGAAAGGCAAGGGGTGTGAGGAGGGAGTAAAGAAGGTTTCGGAGTGTCAAGTGGGCTATTAGGAATTGATTATATGTATCTAATGAGGTGACCCTAAGTTTTGGCTTGAGGAGGGAGCAGAGCGAGAGGAGGATGATGTACTTGAAAAGGAGGTCCAGGGGTGCCAGATGCGAGCATGAGTGGCGGTTTTGTCTTTGGCGATGGCAATAAGTTCTTCCAATTTGGCTATCTTTTCTATTCTCCTGACCCATTCTTGGTGTGTAGGGATGGCATCTGACCTCCAGTGTGTAGGGATACACATTTTGGCTGCGTTTATCAAGTGGGGAGTTAGAGATTTACAATATTTGTGTGGAGGGATTGAGGTGCTGTGTAGCAAGTATTGTGCTGGGGAGAAGGGCAAGACAATGTTTAGGTTGGAGGAGATAAACCTGTGAATATCTTTCCAGAAAGGTTGGATCTGCGGGCATTGCCAGAAGATGTGGAATAGGGTGCCTGGCTGTTCATGGCACCTCCAGCAGTTTTCAGGGATTTCTGGGTAGTATTTGTGCATAAGCGAAGGGGTTTTATACCATCTGGACAGAATTTTAAAACAGTTTTCTTGGACTGTTACGTTAAGCGAACTTTTGTGAGATATAAAACAGATGTTTTCCCATTCTTTTTCTGTGAAGGGAGTATTCAGGTCTGATTCCCAGGCCTGTTTGACTTTATTGGGGAGAGTTGTTTGGTCTGTCACAAGGAGATTGTAAACAGTGGATATGAGGTGTCGTTGTGGAGTGGAGCTATTACATAGTTTTTCAAAGGTCGTGAGGTCTCTGGATAGTGATGAGTTTTTGTTCAGCGAATTCAAAAAGTGACGGATTTGGAAATATGACCACATAGGAAAGGGAGCGGGGGATGATTGAGGCGTTAAAACTGAGCGATTAAGAAGGGTGTTATCCTTAAAGAAACTATGGGCTCTAATAATGTCGGCTTTCCAGGTATTGGACAGGAATGATGAGTCCATACCTGGTATGAAGTCTGGGTTGGGCTTTATGGGGGTCATAGGGCCTGGGTTGGATGAAATTGCCAGGGTGTTAGAAGTGTTTTTAAGGGTATCAAGAGTGCAGCTGATCAGGGGATGTTTTTTGGTATCCTGAGGAATTTTGTCAGAGGCCAACCAGGGTAACACTTGGAGTGGAAGGGGACTAAATGCATTTTCCAGGGGAACCCAGTCTTTATTGTTACCGTGTAGGAACCAGTCTAGTATACGTGTAAGATGACAAGCCCAGAAGTATTTTTTCAAATCGGGTAGGGCTATGCCCCCTTGCGATTTTGGTTTAGTTAGAAGTGAGAAGGCGATTCTGGGTCTCATTTTGTTCCAAAGGAAGTTACTACACATACTTCTGAAGGATATAAAGAAAGAGTTCGGGATTCTAATTGGGAGTGTTTGGAGAAGGTAGAGAAGACGGGGAAGAACATTCATTTTTAAGATAGCAGCACGTCCGAACCAGGAAAAGTGTGGTTTGTTCCATCTATTGATGTCTTCTTTGATGGTTTTAAGGACTGGGATGAAATTGCAGCGAAAGAGATCTGAAAGGTCGGTGGTAAGATATATGCCTCGGTATTTAATGGCGTCTTGCTTCCAGAGAAAGGGAAAATTTGTTTTACATTGCTGTGTCATATGAGGAGGAAGGGATATGTTTAGGGCATGAGATTTAGAGAAATTGATTTTGAAATTTGAGATGTTTCTAAAGGATTTGAATTCTTGGAGAAGGGAAAGCAAAGGCAGCTATCTTGTAAGATCTGTGTTGGATTGGAATGCCGTGGATATTTTGATTCTGTGCAATCGCAGAAAGGGTTCAAGGGTAAGGACGAATAGAATGGGGGAGAGAGGGCAGCCCTGTCTAGTTCCGTTGCCGATGGAGAAGGCGCTCGACAGACAACCGTTCACTCTCACACAAGCAGACGGAGTCGAATATAAGGATAAGATAAGGCTTAGTAAGCGATTGGGGAAGCCCATAAAACGTAGGGTGCTTTCCATATAAGACCAGTCTAGTCTGTCGAACGCCTTCTCGGCGTCTAGTGATAGCATGAAACCTTGAATTTTGTTGGAAGTCATCCAGTGGTGTATGTTTATAGCCTTAATGGTATTATCTCGGGCTTCCCGCCCAGGAACAAAGCCTACTTGATCTTTATGTATGAGGAGAGGAACAAGTGGGAGTATTCGGTTGGCAATTATTTTTGCGAATAGTTTAATGTCCACATTTAAGAGTGAGATGGGCCTATAGTTTGTGACTAGGGATGGGTCTTTACCTTCCTTAGGTATGACGGAGATATGTGCTTCTAAAAGCCTGTGTTGAGGGACAGAGTGGTTGGAAAGTGCATTGAAAGCATTGATTAGTGGGGTAGAGATAAGTTCTGTAAATGTTTTAAAGTAGGGGGCAGTGAAACCATCAGGACCCGGGCTTTTTCCTGGTTTCAGTTGGGAGATCGCCGTCTTGAGTTCCTCTTGAGAGAGAGGATTATCTAAATCTTGGGTGTTCATATGGGGTAGGATCTTGGGGCAATTTTCCTGAAGGAAGTCGTGTATGAGCGTATTTTTCCTGTGTCCAGAGATGGCGGGGTTCAGGTTATAAAGGGAGGCATAGTAGCGTTCAAATTGCGCAGCTATATCGGGTGTTTGGGTCATGGCAGTACCTTGGTCGTTTTTGATAAAGTGGATGGAATTTCTTGCTTTCTTCGCTTGTAAAGCTTTTGCAAGGAATTTTCCACTTTTGTTTCCAAATTCATAAAATAATTTTTGTTGCAGAATGAACTTACGTTTAGTCTTAATGTGGAGATCATCTAGGAGTATTTGTCTATTTTGTATCAGTTCTTGATAAGTAGAAAGGGCCTGGGTTCTTTTGTGTATTTTTTCAAGTTCACTTATTTTGCGTATGATGTCCCTTGTTTTTGCCTGGGAGGCCTTTTTCTTTTCCGATTTAAGGGACATGAGGATACCCCTCATGGTACATTTGTGTGCTTCCCAAATTGTTATGGGGGAAATGTCAGGAGTGTTGTTGTCGTTAAAAAATTCCATAATTTTGTCCTTAAGAAACGAGATGTCCGTTTCTAGGGTCAGGAGGGAGGCATCTAATCTCCAAAATTTGGTTTTCGGGGACTCTGCATGTAAGGCTAGGGTCAGGGAGACTGGGTGGTGGTCTGAAATTAGCATGGGTTCTATAGTGGTTTTTTTGATTAAAGGGAGATCCTTCTGGGATAGAAATATGTAATCAAGGCGAGAGTATTTTTGGTGTGGGGGGGGAAAAGAACGTGTAATCTTTAACAGAGGGGTTCAGGGTACGCCAGGTGTCATGCAATAATAGGTCTTGAAGTGCTAGTCTGATTTGTTTAAGAGCTCTATATGGGAGAGAGGAGGTGCCCGTGGAAGAGTCCAGTAGCGGGTGGAGAGCGACATTAAAATCACCGCCCAGTATTGTGATACCCTGTTGGAATTGTGCTAGCGTGTTCGATATGCTCCTGAAGAAGGGTACTTGAGCTGAGTTAGGGCTGTATACATTGGCTAAGGTTACTGGTTTGAGTGCTATATGTCCTTTTAAGAATATAAATCGACCGTCCGAGTCGATTATGGAGTCTGTCAAGGACCAGTCAAGGTTTTTAGAGATCAACACAGCCACGCCCTTGGTTTTGCCAAGTGGGTTGGTGGCAAGATAGGAGATAGGATAATTTTGGTTATTGAGCTTAGGGGTTTTTTGAGAATGGAAATGGGTTTCTTGTAGGAAGACTATGTCCGCTCTGAGTTTGTGCATTAAGTCCAATACTTGGGATCTTTTTTCTGGGATGTTCAATCCCTTAACGTTTAGGGAGACTATCTTTAGGGGGATGGGTTCTGCGTTTTGATTAGATGGGGTCATTATGGCTCAAGAGAGTAAGTATATTTTCAAAAGTGAGTAAAATATGCAGGTTGATCTAAGGTGGATAAAGCCAGGGACGGAGACCCTGGGTATATAGAAAGGGAGTTGGTAAGGGATGGGGGAGGGAGAGGTGGGGGGGAAGCAAGAGGGAGATAGGGTGGAACAGGGAGTGAGGGGTGAGAGGGAGTACCGAGGGTTAGGGTGAGAGGAATCGGTCACCTAACCTGTGTGTGAACAAATCGGATTCGGCGACAGAGAGTGTAAGAAAATACAGACTCTGTCTCGAGGGAGAGCGGCAGCGTCTGAGGAGTGAATGATCTGAAAGGTAAAGAAGTAGAGTCAGGGTTTCCGGCCAGTAGGGGAATTATAGAAAGCAAGTCAGATGTTATCTTCCAGGTCGTGGGGAAAGGAAAAGAAGGTATGATGGGGGGGTCCCGAGTAGAGTGAGAGGTGGTAGGTATGTCTTAAGCAGAGGCGAGAGGGGGAGAGTGGGATAGAAGGAGGGGAAGAGGGGAGAGAGGAGAGAAGGAGGGGAGTGGGATGATCAAGCGTGTCATGAGTGCATATCATGAGACATAAGTGTGTCCTTGAACGGTGTCATAGAGGGGGAACATCATAAGTCTACATATAGTTTTAAAAGTTTTCTCCTTTCTTCCCCTTTTCTCCATCCCTTTTTTTTTCTTTTTCCCCTCCCCTTTTTCTTTTTTTTTTTTCCCTTTCCCAAAGGGGGAGTCATTATGGCAACTAAGCATGTTAATTAGATATGTATAAGTATTCAAAGGTGTATGGTGAAACATATATTGTACGAATAGCAGAAATCAAACATGAGTATCATAACAATTTAGGAAAAACAGGCCGACTCTCCAGTCCCTCACGTTGTTTCTAAAATCTCAGGTGAGAGGTCTGTTAATATCGGGGGAAATATATAGAAGGGGGGAGGATGGGAAGGAGAAAAAAAAAAAAAAAATGGGAAACGTCGAAGCCAATCAAACAAATGTATTGAGAGGTTATACAGGCTAGATCATGTAGTAATGTGTGGTCTTTGGGGTTCGGGCAAATTTTGGGAGGAAGGAGGGAGAGGAGAGTCGACCCATCTCTCAAATCCCACATACACAATAGTAACATGTGCTGATTGTATTGGCAGTGACATTAACATGTAACAGCAAGATCAAGGTATGGCATAAGGTATCCATCAAGGAAAGATGAACAGGTGGGGATCTTGTTGTGGGTTTGAGAGGGCCAATAGGGATTGTATCAAGTCTTCTAGGGGAGGGATTGGGAATGTTTTGAGATTATGGGTGTGGGAGCAGTAGTACTTTACCAGTCCGTGGAAAGGGGCCTAGGAGATGAAGAATCTTCTATTTCAGCGACAGGCGCACTGAGGCAAGTCTTTGTTGCGGATGTTGCGAATCTTCAGATGGGGTGAGGTGAGTTACGTTGAGATCCTTCCGGATAAAAAAAGTGCTGGGTGTAGCGACGGCATAGAGGAAGTCTCTTGAAGAAAATCAGTCCTGGACCTGAATGTGGAGAGAAAGACAAGCAAGGGGAAAAAGAGAGAGAAAGGAAGAAAAAAAGGGGGGGGGGGGTAGGGAAGGATAAGAAGGGGCATCAGGAAAATGAGCAGGGGGGGTTTGAGAAAGATAGTTCCTGGATGATCAGGGTAGCAGCCTGTTAGTGGGATCTTCCTTTTTCTTTTCTCGATTTCCTATGAGCGGGAGAGGCTGTGGGGCTACCAGCCCTGTGTGAGCTGGTGCAGGAAGATGAGTTGTTCCTCGGCGAGGGAGATCTGGGTCTTCTTATCTGGAAATCAAATCTCTCCGGGATGGTATCCATGGAGGATGCTCTTCTGAGTGGTTGTAGTTGCGGAATTCTATACCAGTCGGGTAGATCCACATATGGGATTCCAAGGGTGTTGCAAAAGGAATGAAGATCTTCAGGGATTCGTAGATTGGCAGTGCGACCGTTAGAGGACGCGGACAGGCAAAAAGGAAATTTCCAGCGATAAGCAATATTTCTTGAGCGTAGAGTATCAAGTAAGGGACGCATATCACGTCTCCTCTGCAGGGTTATCGGGGATAAGTCCTGAAATATCTTAATTTCAGATCCATGGTAAAGGAGAGATTGGCGGTCTCTGGAACCTCTCAGAATATTTTCCTTGAGCCTGAAGTTAACTATACAGCAGACAATGTCTCTGGGTGGATCAGTGTCACGAGCTCTCGGTCTTAGGGCTCTATGGATCCTTTCAAACTCAATAGGTGTGTCAGGGGGTCTTCCCAATACATCATTGAAGATTGAAGTAGTTGCAGAGGAGATTTGGGTATGGTCGACGGACTCCGGGAGGCCTCTGATTCTCAGATTATGGCGACGACCTCTATTATCGAGGTCCTCAAGGTGCCTCTGGATGTCCCTGAATTGTGCGTTGTGGGTCCTGGTAGAATCGTTAAGAGATTGAATCGATTCTTCGTGAGCATGTGAACGATCTTCCACTTCATTAACCCTTATGTTAATGGAGTGGATCTCCCTTTTAAGGTCCGTGATAGCCACTGCAAATGAGGCCTTAATTTCATCTGCGATCGATCTTAAATCCTGCAGGGTGACAGGGATGGCAGAAGGGGGCATCGAGGCAGGTGTTGACATACCTGTTGGAGGTGCAGGTTGAAAAGGAATGTCAATTGCAGAGAGCGCAGCGGGCGCGCCTCGTGGAACCTCCGGGTAGGCCGCGGATGAAGCCGGGGGCTCGCGTAGCGGCGGCGGCGGCGGCCGGAACAGATCCGGAATGCTGCGATACTGCGGGGTCGTCTGAGGCCGCGGAGAGCGGGATCGGGAGGGAGAGGAGTTAGTGCTGGATCTCCCCATCATGGTTTTGAGCTCAATCGTGGGTGGAAGAGCTGATTATAGCTCAATATTCCCCTGTCTGGCCGGGAGGAAGGAGGTTAGGCAGCCATTCACTCCAAGCGCCAAGCCACGCCTCCTTTATTTTCTATTTTATCTTTTTTTCTATTCTTTTACTTTGTATTCTGTACTTTTTTACTCTATTTTATTCTATTCTGTTCTATTTTTTATTCTAAACTGTTTTATTTGTTTATATTCTATTATATTCTTTTCTATTCTATTTCTTTATTTTCTATTCTATTTTACTCTATTGGGAAATTTGAATTTGATTCAAAAATGATTTACATTCTATTAGAAAATAAGTTGAAAAAGATTTGAAAACAATTCAAATTTGATTTGAAAACAATTCAAATTTGATTTGAAAACAAATTCGGTTGAAATTTTAATTTTGTACCATTTGTATGGATTTGTTTAAATTCGATACTATTGTCATTCAGAAATTCAGATCCAAATTTCCAAATATCGAAAAATTCGTCCGAATTTTGATAGCCTGAAAATTATTTCCCTGTATATTTTAGGTAGATTTTCTACAAGCTAGGCTTCATGCACACTAGGCTTAAAAAGCCAGTTTCTTTGGCAGAAAAGTTATGCTCATATAAAGCATTATTGTACACATATTTAGGCACGTTTAGGAGTGTTTAGCATTTCATTTTTTCTGACAGAAAACTCCAATGAAAAATGAAAACCTGAAAGGCTTTTTTTCTGCCTCTAAACGCTAAGCGTAAAATATGTCTGTAAATGTCCTAATGTGCATGGACACATAGGATAACATTGATCTGCTTCTACAGACAAAACAAAAAACTCATGTAGAAGCAGCGATTTCAAAGCCAGTGTGCATGGACCCTTAAAAATGTGAAGGTAAACTATAACATCCTAGTTGACTTTATTATGTTCTTTCAATTCGGGAATGACTTAACAGAAAAATAAACAGAAAACATATTTTTTGCGTAAAAGAAACTCCTTGATTGTAAGCAAAACACAGAGTGTTATTACCAGCAAAATGAAGATGCAGTAAATTAATTTTGCATTGTTTGATCACGATATTTGTACATTTTCATTTAAAACAGAAGAGTACAAAGTGTCAGCCTTAGGTAATAAAAATGGCAGTGATCACATGAGACTTTCATTGGAACAATAAACTGTTTACTTAGAAAAAAACATACGTAATATCAATTCTAAATATAAACAATTAAAAGAAAGAAACTTGAAATGAATGAGCGATTAACTCCTTAAAATGTTTTTGTTATTAAAAACAGACCCATTTCTCAGAAACATGGGACAAAAATTGTTTTAACTTGTAGGAAATGTAATTTAATGGTTCAGTTAGCACGGAGAGATAGCAAGTTATAAGTAGTATGTTTGCCTTAAATCTGTCAATTGAACATCTCTATCAAAGTAACAATATTATTTATAAAATAATCTGAATCTGATCCTCCTCCATCTCACTGGCAATTATGTGGAATCAGCTCCTGGTGGAGAAAATATCGGGGATTGGTGTTACCTCACATGGGGGTGGTCCTACTCTCACTCTATATGCCCCTACAGCCAGCCTGAACTCTCATTCCCCTCTGACTGAGGTGATGTGTGCATGTTGCCGGCTTACATAGAGGTAAGCACTTTATCCATGTTTCACCCTTACTATGGGTCCTTTTCCATTTACTTTAAAAGAACAGACTTCACTACTTTGCTTTTTTAATTCAATTATGTTTCTTCCCCTCGTTTCTTCCCCTCGTTTTTCCTTCTTTCTTTTCCCTTTGTATTCTCAATAACTCATGGTTTTTAGCTTTGGGTGTTTTCTGGCTCTTTTTGACTCTTTCTGAGTCTTTTTGGTTTCTCCTTATGCACAGAATGTTTCTGGGGGTATACTGATCCCCGACATTGGGTGTGGCTTCGGTACAAACAGGTATGCTATTCATCACCTCACCCTATTTCCCTTTCCATGGGAAATTTTGATTACTTTCTGCTTTCTCTTTGCTGCATCTTCTTCTCTTGTTCTACTCCCCTCTCTACCAGGTCTGGTTCTGCAGAATCCTGCCTTGCCCCTTGTGGTTCCTGGGTTAGGGCCGCCATCCTGGTGCAACCCTGGGTCGCCAAGACTACACAGCCTATGTCGCACATATCAGTCAAAATTTGTAATACAGTGTGGAGTGGATCACATGTTTATGTAAGTGTTCTACATATATCTATATATGTTTCAAATGTATTCATATTATGTAACATATATGCATATCACTTACCAGCTTCGGTATCATGCATGTAGATTTGCTTCACAAGGAGTTGTGAACCAACATAAACCCCTGAGGAAGACTTTTTCAAGTTGAAATGCGTAGGTGTTCGGGTTTCCACATAAAGCTACACTCCTTACCTTGCACAATGTTACATGTGGTACATGCTCCCTTTGACGATGTACTGTTGTTTTTATACAATGTATGTTATTCCCCTGTGATTAATAAATGGAAAAAGAGTAGCGCACGAGATCACCTTTATATGACTCAAGATGTTGTAAGCAAGCTATCAAAGATACTGCTAGACAAACATTACAAAAAAGAAAAATAGTATTCAGGAAAGAGATAATGTCCCTTCAGTCCATGAAATCCAAGGGTAAGTGAAATGAATTGAATTACTGGATCACCGTCCACCACCAGGTGTCACACCAAGAAATAGTAGGATTGGCAACTCACCAGAACTCAATGCTCAGGTGTTCTCACACAAGAGCAAACTGCGCAGAAATGTTAGATGGATATAGAGCCAGAACCTGTTCACCACTGCTTCATAACAAATCCTTGCACGCACTCCCTCGGTATACCGATATCATGGAGAGAAAGAATGGCCCCACATAGTGAAGTACCGTAACCACAATTGCTTTATTAAAAGTAAAAATGTTGCACTCACATGTAAAAGCTCATCAATAAGCATATAATCACATAATGCTTGGTAGAAGGAAACCTAGCTCGTCCAGTCCCCGGGCTCACTCCACGCCAGCCCTGTACCTTCCGGGTAGGTCCCCCACCGTCACGTGATGTCGGATGTGTTGTCTGGTCACGCCCCGACCGGTTTCGTCATGTCCGACTTCAACTGGAGGCATGACCAGAACAACAACATCCGGCATCTAAGTAGCCCTGCTGGAACGCTCTACGTCCAATCGGCAACGAGGTGAAGAACCGGAAGTTAGCCAGCTCACCACGCCGCGGAACTTCCGACATCAGCATAAACAAATAAAGAGTCGTCCCTTGCAGGATTCCAATTTAATTTGGCACTATGAATAATGCAAAAAATTAAACAATAATAATAATGATTTTAACCCTATGCTTTGAACCAAAAAATAAAAAGAGATAAAAAGGAATGGTTATAGTGCAATACCGCTCCTTGCCGATATGAACCTGTAGCGCATTGCCAGTAACAATCTGCATATACACTGGGCAATCTACACATATCGTAGCTAAAAATGTAATACATTATAAAATGTAATACATTATTAGTATTACAATACATAATAAAATGCATATAAAATACATATATAAACAGACTAGAATATCATAAAACAATACTTATTAGAGAAATTGCAGTTGATAAAAATGCAACAGTTAATAAAACCTCATAACAGAAAGCAAATAATCAAGCCTCATTGGACAGACTGCAATGATAGCAAGGAAGGGAAAGTTAAGAATCGCTAATATAGCAATTCAAGTCCAGTTCAATGTTTAACCCCGTCGGTGCGAGGGCCTGGGTGAGGAAGATCCATTTGGTCTCACATTTGGATAATTCCCTCACCCAATTCGACCCCCGCCACGACGGGGTAACACGCTCGATCCCCCAGAAGTGAAGACTCCTAGGGTCCCTCTGGTGGAACTGGCGAAAATGTGCGGACACGTTGTGTTCGCGCTTCCCCTTTAAGATGTTAGTGATATGCTCACCCACTCTTACTTTTAAGGCCCGTTTGGTGCGGCCAATGTAAACTAAATTACAGGGGCACATTAGTCCATAGACCACATGTGTGGTGTCACACGTAATTAAGTTTTTGATTTTGAAAGTTTTATTTATAGCCCGAACTGTGAAAGAGTCCCTTCTCCTGAAATTGGTAGGTGTAAATGAACAGGCTCTACACCTACCACAGGTGAAGGACCCCTTCATGTCCGGGAAGAAGGAGACATTAGGGGGATCCAGTACTTTTTTGACGATTTGGTCCCCAAAGTTAGGAGCTCGTCTATAGATAAATGATGGCTTAGCAGGTAGAGCTGAGCCTAACGTTTTGTCCATTTGTAATATAGACCAATGTTGTCTAAAAATTTCCTCAACCTTCTAATAATCGTTGGAAAAATCTGACAAAAAACTCCATTGTTTGGGGTCGTCATCAATCCTAACCAGTTTAACTGCAGGTCTCAGTGGTCTAGGAGCATTTCTAATGTTGGTAATTTCTCTATTCAGATCACTCTCATCATAACCTTTGGCGACAAACCTATCCCTCAGAACTGCTGCTTGCTCAGTTTAATCATCATCAGAGGTACAGTTCCGTCTCACGCGGATAAACTGACCCCTGGGAATATTCCTGAGCCAGTTAGGGTGGTGCCCACTTTGTATCGCCAAATAACTATTCCTGTCTGTCATTTTGAAGAATACTTTCGTAGTCAATCTATTGTTTTCTCTTTTAATAGTGACATCCAGGAAATTGATTTCATCGGGGCTATGATGGAACTCCAACTTTATATTGTTGTTATTGGTATTAAGGTGTTCCATGAAGGCTACCAGATCTTCCTCTGCCCCTTGCCAGATGAAGATGATATCATCAATGAAGCGTTTGTACAGCCTAAGTTCATGTCGTACCTGGTTGAAGACAAACTTGTCCTCCCACTCCGACATGAACAAATTTGCCAGGCTCGGGGCAAATTTGGCGCCCATGGCAACACCCGTTTTTTGGCTATAAAACTGACTGTGATGCCAAAAATAGTTGTGGCTTAGACAAAAGTCTAAAGCCCTCCCAATAAACACTTTTTGCTCCCGGGGTAAATCATCCCTTTGACTTAATGCCCAGTTTAAGGACAATAGAGCATCATCATGCTGGATGATGGTGTACAGGGACGACACGTCGGCCGCAACAAGAAAGACCGGCGAGTCGTCCCCAAGTACCACATCATCCAGCATGAGAAGAAGATCTGTGGTATCCTTCAGAAAAGCTTTCGTCTGAACCACACTCTTCTGTAAAAACTGGTCCAGATATTGGCCAAGTCTGGCACTCACTGACCCAATCCCGTTAACAATAGGTCGTGGGGGAGGGTTGGTCGCGTCCTTGTGGACTTTTGGCAGCGTATATAGGATCGGGATCCGACACGCACTAGGTGTTAAGTAGTTGCGTTCCTTTTTTGTTAGGACCCTGTCCCTGAAACCCGATTCTACCAATCGTTTCAGATCACCCACAAAATCACCAGTTGGGTCTTTAGGTAATTTGGTGTAAGTTGCGGTATCACTTAACATAGTTATAATCTGATTGTGGTAAAACTGCTTATCCATCACAACCACTCCCCCACCCTTGTCAGCTGGACGGATGATAATCTCTTTGCGAGATTCGAGCGAATCTAGGCCCTCCTGTATGTGTTTGTACTTCTTAATGACCCCCAAACCCCGGTTCCAGGGTCTGGAGATCACGCAGGACTAGACTTTTGAAAACTTCCACACAGTGATTATTAGTCACTGGTGGGTTATAAATGGATTTATTGCATAAGCCGCTGTTTACCATCCCTCTGTTGTTGTTATTGCTGATTGATGTAATGGGATTATTCAGAAAGTGTTTCTTTAGATTCACTTTTCTGATGTATTTATGTACATCAATATATGTGTTAAATTTGTTAATTGGCCTTTTTGGAGCACATTTCAGCCCTTGGTCCAAAATGTGAAGTTCCCCTTTACTTAAAGTTACACTACTGATATTGAATATCCCCTCATTTACCAGTCTCTCCTTCTGGCTAACTTCCGGTTCTTCACCTCGTTGCCGATTGGACGTAGAGCGTTCCAGCAGGGCTACTTAGATGCCGGATGTTGTTGTTCTGGACTTGAATTGCTATATTAGCGATTCTTAACTTTCCCTTCCTTGCTATCATTGCAGTCTGTCCAATGAGGCTTGATTATTTGCTTTCTGTTATGAGGTTTTATTAACTGTTGCATTTTTATCAACTGCAATTTCTCTAATAAGTATTGTTTTATGATATTCTAGTCTGTTTATATATGTATTTTATATGCATTTTATTATGTATTGTAATACTAATAATGTATTACATTTTATAATGTATTACATTTTTAGCTACGATATGTGTAGATTGCCCAGTGTATATGCAGATTGTTACTGGCAATGCGCTACAGGTTCATATCGGCAAGGAGCGGTATTGCACTATAACCATTCCTTTTTATCTCTTTTTATTTTTTGGCTCAAAGCATAGGGTTAAAATCATTATTATTATTGTTTAATTTTTTGCATTATTCATAGTGCCAAATTAAATTGGAATCCTGCAAGGGACGACTCTTTATTTGTTTATGCTGATGTCGGAAGTTCCGCGGCGTGGTGAGCTGGCTAACTTCCGGTTCTTCACCTCGTTGCCGATTGGACGTAGAGCGTTCCAGCAGGGCTACTTAGATGCCGGATGTTGTTGTTCTGGTCATGCCTCCAGTTGAAGTCGGACATGACGAAACCGGTCGGGGCGTGACCAGACAACACATCCGACATCACGTGACGGTGGGGGACCTACCCGGAAGGTACAGGGCTGGCGTGGAGTGAGCCCGGGGACTGGACGAGCTAGGTTTCCTTCTACCAAGCATTATGTGATTATATGCTTATTGATGAGCTTTTACATGTGAGTGCAACATTTTTACTTTTAATAAAGCAATTGTGGTTACGGTACTTCACTATGTGGGGCCATTCTTTCTCTCCATGATATCGGTATACCGAGGGAGTGCGTGCAAGGATTTGTTATGAAGCAGTGGTGAACAGGTTCTGGCTCTATATCCATCTAACATTTCTGCGCAGTTTGCTCTTGTGTGAGAACACCTGAGCATTGAGTTCTGGTGAGTTGCCAATCCTACTATTTCTTGGTGTGACACCTGGTGGTGGACGGTGATCCAGTAATTCAATTCATTTCACTTACCCTTGGATTTCATGGACTGAAGGGACATTATCTCTTTCCTGAATACTATTTTTCTTTTTTGTAATGTTTGTCTAGCAGTATCTTTGATAGCTTGCTTACAACATCTTGAGTCATATAAAGGTGATCTCGTGCGCTACTCTTTTTCCATTTATGTATTTGCAAATATTTTCCACTATTTGTTCAAGTAGCAGCAGTATTTGTTTATTATAACAGTCAAGAGATTGACTCCTCCTCAAGCGCAAAGATATATTCTTCTTGACAGTGGGTGTCTAAGTTTATATATATTTTATTCCCCTGTGAATGTTTTCTAATTCTTTATATTAGATTTTATGATTTTTTTTAAATAAAGGTAATTCTCTTTTATATCTTTATTGCTTTACATACTTACTACGTGTTTAGCTACTCTATAGGCATCTTAAACATCCTCCTTCCCCACCCTTTCTGGGAAAATCCCCTTCAGGGATTTCTTCCTGGTTTATTATAAAATAATCTACTTTTCAGAGGAAGTAATAATACAGCAAGCAAGATGACAAAAAGGGCTTCATCACAAAAACATACCTCAAAATTCACTGCTGAAGATAATATTAACCCATTCATATGTTATAGAAAAAACCTATGAAAAAGGAGAGCTGAAGCAGGATAGTTTTACACATTTGACTCTATGGGGTTGATTTACTAAAGGCAAGTGCAGTTGCTTCAGAGCTTAGAAATTGAGGTAAAGCTTCACTTTGTAAAGAGTACCCAATCACGTGCAAGAAAAATAAAAAAAACAGAATTTTTGCTTGCACATGATTGGATGATGATTCAGCTCATTTACTAAGCTCTAGAGCATCTGCACTTGCAGAGAGTATCTGCACTTTACAAGGTGCACAGTCTTTTTGTCTTTAGTACATCAACCCCTATTGCTCCATTATAGGCAGATATTTGCCTATACGTGCATATATAGACAGAAGGGATGGGGTGAACACCCCCCTGTTCGGTTCGCACCAGAACATCTCAAAAAAGTTCTAGGAAACATGCTAACTCTATTAAAGTCTATAGGCCACAAACATGAACAATCAAATGTCCTAATTTTAAAGGCTTGTATGCAAGTTATTGCCATAAAAAGTATATGGGGACCTAGGTACTGCCCTGGGGGACATGTATCAATGCAAAAAAAAGTTTTTTACAATGATAGTTTTTAAAGGAGCAGTGATTTTAATGATACTTAAAATGAAACAATAAAAATGAATTCATTTAAATATCATGCATGGCGGATCCCCTTAGTCTGCCCTTAAAGTGGCACATCTGTACGATGTATAGAACATGCTGCAGCAATAATGACATTTCTAAAGGAAAAAATGTAATTGAAATTTGCTCAATACAGATTAGAAAAAATGAAAAAAATGGTGTAGGGTCCCCCACCCCCAGTCCAAATGAGGCTCTTGGGGGGCGCATGCCGAAATTTAAAATTAAAAAAGCATGGCCCCCCCCCAAATTCCATACCAGACCCTTAGCCTAGCATGCAGCTTGGCAGGTCAGGAAAAGGGGGAATGAGCGAGTGCCCCCCCTCCTGAATCATACCAGGCCACATGCCCTCAACATGGGAGGGTGGGTGCTTTGGGGCAGGAGTGCTCTGCACCTCCCCGCCCCAAAACACCTTGACCCCATGTTGATAGGGCCAAGGGCCTCTTTCCGACAACCCTGGGCTGTGGTTGTCAGGGTCTGCAAGTGGGGGGCTTATCGGAATCTGGAAATGCTCAAATTCTTGAAAAACATATAAAAATTCTAATATGGGGTAGTGCGCTTTTCTAATAATTAAAACAATGTGTACCTTTCATAAACACCGAAATATAAATATAAAGTGTGTAGTGTTAAAATACATAAACAAAATCCGTAGAAAAAAAAGCAATATGAAGAAAAATTCATAAGCAAAGTCCATATACAATAGGAATGATTGCAGGGATTGAAGTAAAATATATGTGAAACTTTGACAAAAAATATTTTTTTCTTTTCCCAGTGAACAAAAAAATAAGTCACTCATGCATGCAGTGCTTCTCCACATTAAATGAAAAACTTCAGTACTCAGTAACAGATATTGTGCAAGGTCCATCCACCTCCTGACCACCTTTGATTGCAATGCGCGCTCACCTGTAGCACAATTATATTTCACAGTATAAACAGCCACTCCACACAGGGGAGTCCAAAATATTTCCTTGAATCCACCTCTACCCAGGGTAGTTAAACTCCCCGGTTATGTATGAACAGACAGAAGTATTTAATTGTGCAGTATGTTTTTAATCACATTTATTATAAAAAACCTTCAACCAATACACTCAAATTTATAGAAGCTAGTACATCGCAAAAAATCCAATAACAATAGTCCCTTATGGTACAGAGAGCGGGGTGCAGCTCACCAGCTCACTGATGCGGGTCGTGGTGACACTGGATCTGATTTCATTGGCGTCTCCTACACGTTACGTCACTGGTCACGTGTCTTCTTCAAGGTGGCTCAATGCTGATGATGTTGCACCTGTGGTACATGGTCTACAGATCAAGGGAACCTCCCCCTATACAGGTCATGGTTGGAGAGGACATTGAAGAAACCTCTCCACTACAGCTTATGTCAGAGGAGGAAAACAGGAAAAAAAATTCTAGTCCATCGCATGCTGACTTGGAGGTGTCAAAGGGTGAATTTTGTGTTGCCCAAATGCAGGACCCTGTGTTGGAAAATACCAAAGAACAACTCATATTGGTTAGTGGAGTATCACAAGTGCCTGAGGCCAAAAGAAGATTTACACACTTCAATAGTGATCTGCTATAACACCAAAGTCTGGGGTGAAGTTGTGGACCTGTTACTGCCCCCCCCCTGCCTTTTAGATGCATGCCACTTAACTTGGTTCATAATGAGGAACATATAACAGACTGATTTTGCTGGTCAGGAGTTACTAATGATAATGAAGTAAAATAATTTTGTGCTTCCTGTCCTATTTGTCAGCTTTCTGCTCCAGTGTTACATTTTACGAACCCCTTGGTGCCCTTCAGCCAAATAAATATGTACCATTGAGCATACAGCAATAGATCTGGTAAGACCCTTGGTGAAATCAGGCCGGGGTCACCAATACATCATTGTGGTACTCAATTATGCAACAAGGTATCCAGAGTCAGTCCCTATTAGGACGACCACCTGAAAAGTGAATATTTCAACATTATTCAATATGTTCTTCGGGAAGGGCTTATGAAGAAGCCCTGATGGACCATTTACTCATTTCATGTCAAAGGTGATGGAAGACTTGTGCAAGTTGTTCCAGATTAAACAATTGTGTACTTCTGTCTATCACCTACAGACAGATGGGCTGGTTGAGAGGATCAACAAAGCATTAAAATCCATGCTCAAGATAATTGTACAAAGAGATGGGAGAGATTGGGATTGCTTTATTCCAGCAGTAATGTTTGCCATCAGAGAGGTACCTGAAGTATCCACCAGGTTCTTCCTGTTTTACTTGGTGTACAAGTGAAAACCTTGTGGGTTTCTTGATTTAGTTAAAGAAACTTAGGAAAAATGAATCCTCACCACATAAAATGGTGGTGGAGCATATCACCAAAATGAGGGAGAGAATCACTCAAGTGATGCCTCTGACAATGGAGCATTTACAGAAAGCCCAAGAAGCAGTTCCAGGTTGGAGACTGGGTGGCTGTGCCTATTCCCACCATGGAGAGTAAGTTACAAGGTGGTAGAAAAGGTTGGTGAGGCAAACAATAAAGTACACCAAACTGGGAAATAGAGGCCTTATCAAATCCACCAAATATGTTAAAACCCTGGAAAGTGTGGGAGCAGGTAGCTGCCCTGGCTGAGGTTAATTCAGAGCCCCCTATAGAGGTGAACCTAGTCCCAGTTGCTAGAGCCATGTCCAGGGACCCAAACTCAACAGGTGAAAGAGCTTTTACAGAGGAATAGGAAGATATTTTCAGCAGTGAAAGATCTTGCAAGTGTGATCAAGCATGATGGAGCCTAATATAAAGGTCAGAGTAAAATTATATTGCATTCCTGAGTCACACAGGAAAGCTGTATCAAAGGAATCTCAGAAAAGGCCACAACTCAATGGCACTGAGGAGTCACAGAGTAAATGACTAAGCCCAACATAACTTTGTGGTTTTGCAATGACTTTAGAAAACTCATTGAGACAGATCCTCTGTGGATGTAGGCTGCCTTAGATCCTTCTGTCTCTTCAAGTATTTCCAGGCAGACACGATGATGTTAAGACCAGGGATCTGTGGAGGCTCTCTGTTCTTCTTTACAATGAATATAGTTCTTAATGACATTGGCTGTATGTTTGGGGTCCTTTGTCCTGCTGCAGAATACATTTGGGCCAATCACACGCCTCCCTGATGGTATAGCATGACAGATATGTAGCTGCCTGTATTTCTCAGCATTAACGACACCATTGATCCTGACCAAATCTCCAGCCCCATTTGCAGAAATGCAGCCCCAAACTTACAAGGAACCTTTAGTAAATCAACCCTTAAATCTGTGCTCACTACATGCTTTGTGACCCTCTCCTGGAGTCATTCACCAAATTCATTAGCCTTTCTGATTTAAGGTTGGCAAAAACTGCTTCTGTACTCTTTATTGTGTTGATCCGTCACTTTTCTAAACTGCTGCTAACCACTTTCATAATGTCATGATTCTCATCCAAGTAAAGAAGTCTATTCAAAGAAAAGAAACAGTCCAATAGTGTAGTTCCATTTAAAATAAAGTCAACAAATTTAGGCAACAAAAAATACTCACAAACACAGGATTCGAAAAACCACATTTCACCGAGCTGCCAGATCTCTGGTGATCAGACGCTAGCTATAGCCGCCGCACCGTGTAAACCTACGGCCAGAACATCTCTGTCCCATTGACAGCCTGCACACACCCACCGCCTAAACAATGCCATTGAGCTACTTGGGGCTACATAGTCAACCCCCCCCCCTTTAATCTCTATGTGTTATGAAAAGTAGAGGACACCAACTATGTGGAAGATTTAGTCCTCTCCTCAAAAAGTAAGCAGGACATCTATAAGGGTCAGGCTCCACCCCCTTTTTTCCTGTTCAAACGGTTTTTATTAAGGCAGAAGGAATGTAGTACAAAACAATACCAATAGGTAACAGTGGTGCATAACAGATGAATACACGTCAAAATGACATCATGAACAGCAAGTAGTAGCATAACAATCAGGTTAAGGAATAGGAAAGGGGCAAGCTGGGCGCCCGGAATACAGGTACAAGGGATAAACACAGTGCACAGGGGCGGCTGGGGGTAGGGCAAAAAGGGAGGCCGTAGTGCAGCAAAAGTTTGTGGTCCAGCCACAATAGGGAAACAAATTAGGTAGCGGCCAACTCGAGGCAACAAGGGGGGGGGGAGAAAAAGAAGGGAGTAAGGGGGGCAAGAAGGACGGGGGGGAGAGGAAGGGCAAAACAGTGGGGGGGGGGGTTATGCTGGAGAGGAAGGGTGCCCGGAGGGAGTCCCGGGCCACTGATGTGGTTCAGATCGACAAAGCCATCAGGGAGTCGGTAACCACAGGTCAAGCTAGTACAAGAGATTCATCAAAGCCTATCGGAAGACAGTTGTCAATCCATGGTTTCCAGAGCTTTTCGTAAGGTATACGTTTATCCAGCAGGATAGCTTCAGTTTTAGCATGGATCATAGCTTGAGTGACTCTATTTTTCATGGTCAGGAAACAAAGGGAGGAAGTTTTCCAGGCCTTCGCTATGGTCTGTTTGGCAGCTGTGGTGACATACAGGAAAAGTTTAAATTGGCGATGTGTGAGGTCAGGTGGCTTGCGGTTCAGGAGCGCAGAAGCAGGATCGGGGGTAAGGGGTGTGTGGAAGATTGTAGATAAAACCCGATACACTTCGGACCAAAAGGTACGGACCGTGGGGCATTCCCACCAAATGTGTGCATGGGTACCTAGAGACTCGCAACCACGAAAGCAACGAGGTGAGTATTGTGGCACATACTTGGAGACTCTGGCTGGGACCAAGTACCATCTGGTAAGGACTTTGTAATTTGTCTCCAAGGCTACAATATTTGGGGAAGCCGATTTAGTGGCTTGCCAAATTTGGATCCAGTCAGAGTCTTCCAAGGAGAGGTGTAGGTCCCTTTCCCATTTGGAAGCATATGCCGGGGGGGTAGTCTCTTGAACCGACAGGAGTTGGGCATAGAGATCAGAAATGAGCCCCCTCCTATGCGGGTCTGTTTTGCAAGCCTGTTCAAAGGTGGAGAACGCATGGGAGCTATCGCGCGCCGGTGCGTTCTGGCTAAAGAAGTGTTTCAGTTGCAAGTAGCGAAACAATTCGCCAGGAGGGAGGTTGTGGGCCTCACGCAGGGCTGGGAAGGTTTGAAAAGCCCGGGGAGTGAAGAACTGGTAAGCACGTATCAAGCCAACCCTAGTCCACTCGGAGAAAGAAGTCCGGGAGTACCAGGCTGGGTAGAACGAGGGGTTGCGGAGAAAAGAAAGTAGGGGATTATGGGGGGACTGAAGGTGAAAACGACGTTTAAGTCTATCCCAAAGGGTTAGGCTGTGCTTAGTGATAGGATTGGTAACACATCTCCGTTGTGAGGGTGGGAGCCAGAGGAGGTTAGCCACAGAGAGAGGATCACAGTCCATTGCTTCTATGGAGACCCACAATGGGACTTCCTTTGTTGCATGATACTTAGGGAGCTGAGCCAACTGTGCAGCATAGTAGTATTTGGAGAACTGTGGCACCCCAAGCCCGCCTCGGATACGTGGTCGATACAGCGTCGGTCGGGGTAAGCGGGGTTTGGTGTTACCCCAAATGTATTCCAAAGCCCGTTTCTGTAGAATGCGTAAGAAGTAAGCTGGTACCCCAATCGGGAGAACCCGAAACAGGTACAAGATCTTGGGTAAGATCGACATTTTGAGGACTGTAATTCTCCCCATCCAGGAAAGAGGTAGGGAGGACCATTTGTTCATAAGCGATGTAAGCGTTGATAGCATGGGAGGGTAATTAGCAGAAAAGAGCTCAACAGGGTCAGCTGTGAACTTGACGCCCAAGTAGGGGATGTAGGAGTTGGCCCAAGGGAACGGGAGGGAAGACTTGAGGTGGTTAAGGTCTTCGGCTGAGAGGGATACATTGAGGGCTAGAGATTTCCATGGGTTGACAACAAGGCCCGAAAGTGATCCAAATTTAGTTAGGGTATCAAGGAGATTAGGGGCAGACGTGAGAGGGGCAGTAAGAAAAAGCAGGACATCGTCCGCAAAAAGGCAGAGTTTATGGTGGTGACCCCCCCAGTTCAATTCCACGAATATTCGGATTGGATCGTATGAGGATCGCAAGGGGCTCAATGGCCAAGGCAAATAGCAGGGGGGAAAGGGGACAACCCTGTCTCGTGCCGCGCTCAATGGGGAAAGGGTCCGACCTATAGCCTGAATAATAGACGTACGCTCTAGGGTTCTTGTAGAGGGCATTCACCCATTGCAGGAAGTGGGAGCCAAAACCCCAGCGATCAAGGATGGAGGTGAGGTATGGCCAAGACAGAGAATCGAATGCCTTGCTAATGTCCAGGGAGAGAAAGCAAGAGGGAATTCGGCGTTTCCTGGCAATGTGTGCCAGCAGGGTGGCCCGACGAATATTATCGCCAGCCTGGCGGGATGGGATGAAACCCGTCTGGTCAGCATGGACCAAAGTGCCTATGACCACATTGAGGCGAGAGGACAGGACCTTGGCAAGCAGTTTGATGTCAATGTTGAGTATAGAGATGGGTCTATAATTGGACCAGGAGGTATCATCCGAATTGGGTTTAGGAATCATGGAAATAGCAGCCATGAGCGAATCCGTGTGAAAGGAGTGACCGTCCAGCAGGGAGTTAAGTGCCCCTACCAACGGGGGGATAAGAACAGAGGCAAAGCGTTTATAGTATGTAGCAGAAAAGCCGTCAGGGCCCGGACGCTTACGTGGTTTCAAAGTCTTAATTGCCTGTAAGAGTTCCTCAGCAGTTATGGGTTTATCAAGATTCTCCCTGTGGGAAGCGGACAGTGCAGGGAGATGGACAGAAGACAGGAGGGCATCTAAGCGAGTGCGGTCAAATGTGGAGGGGTCCTTATAGAGCGCGGATAGTTTATCACGGAAGGTGCGGAGAATTTTAAGGGGATTACAGGTGTATGTGTCCTTAGCCTGCTTAAGGCGTATAGGTTTGGGAGTATAATCGGCTTTGCGAAGCGTCAAGGCAAGAAAGGTGTCAGGTTTATTAGCTTTCAAATATAAAGTGTGTTTCGACTTTCGGAGTAGTTGTTCCGCCGATTCTGAAAGGAGAAGATCAAGCTCAAGTCGAGCTTTATCGAGGGCTTGTTTCCTGGAGGGCGAGGGGGCGGCTTGGAAGTCTGCGGAGGCCTTATAGAAGGCAGCTTCTAAGTTTTGTAGTAAGAGGCGACGTTCCTTACGGAGGTGAGAGGTTCGGCTAATGCAAACCCCCCGTATAACCGGTTTGTGGGCTTCCCACAACAGGAGTGGGGACGTGTCCGGATGAGTGTTGGTGGACAGATAGTCAGAAATTGCGTGCTCCAATTCAAGACGGTGGGTCGGGTTAGCCAGCATACCGTCATTGATCTGCCAAGAGCGAAGGTTGGGTTTAGGTACCAAGGAAGAGAAGGAGGAGATGACCGCATCATGATCAGACCAGGCGCAGGGGATGATAGTGGAGGTGGAAAGGAGAGGAGATGTGCCCATGTGGATCAAGATGTGGTCAATTCGCGAAAACAGCTTATGTGGATGGGAATAGTGCGTGTACTGTCGTCGGCGTGGGTTGTGTTCACGCCACGTATCCACTAAGGAATGTTGAGTTAGGAGTTGTTGGAAAGAGAGGCGCTGAGCGGATAGTGGAGCGGGAGATTTGTCCTGCAGAGGATAGAGTACTTGATTGGAGTCGCCACAAAGCAAGAGGGTACCCCGTTTGTGGGTATCCGTGACAGACAATAGGTGGGAAAGGAAGGCCTGGGGTTTCTTATTAGGAGCATAGTATGAAACTATAGTGACATCCGAGTCAAGGAGCCGTCCTAGCAGTATGAGGTAGCGACCCTCAGGGTCTTTTATTTCCTTCTGTAGAGTAAATGGGGTAGTTCTGTGAAATGCTATCAGCACACCCCGTTGCTTCGTGGGAGCAGAGGCAGTGTAGACCTGTGGGTATTGGTGACCAAAGTGTTTGGGAGTCGAATGAGTGGAAAAGTGCGTTTCCTGAAGGCAAGCCACATGAACCGATAGCGAAGAGAACGATCGGAATGCCTTCACACGTTTGGAGGGGGAATTTAGGCCTTGTACATTTAGAGTAAGAACGTTTAAGGTGGACATAATGGAGTGCAAGTGTAGCGTGGCAGGGGTAGGAGGCAGGAACGGCGGGCGGGGGACTCTCTCCGGGTGGGGACGGAAGACAGGAGGAGCAGGATCAAGAGGGCGGGAAAGGGGGGAGGAAGGGAAATGGGGGAGAGAAAGAACTCAAGAATGGAAGGGGAGGGAAGGAAAAATGAGAAAAGAGGATCCTCTGGAAGGAAGTAAACTTCCCGCCAGGAGGAGTCAACCTGTCCAAGAGATACCAGTCCAAAAAGGTCGGGTTCTGAAGGACTACAAGTGGGGTGCAATGAGCAGTCTCTGGGGTAGGGACAGCCTAGTAGCAAGCATAAGGCAAGTGGAGGTAACGAGTCAATAACATATCAGAGCACAAACAGTAATACAAATCAGGGCAATACGATAGAAGCAACAATGAGAGAAAAATAATTAAAAAAAAAAAAAAAATTTAAAATTGAAGAAAAAGAAAAAAAAAAAAAAAAAAATCCAATATAGGGAAACTCTGCCACCAGTCTCACCTACAGACGTGGTACGTCCTGGTAGGTACCAAAAAAAAAAAAAACGCATATGTAAATATATGAAAACATTATAGTTACGGTTCCAGGAGGATACCAAAAAAGGTGGCATCAAAGAAAGGGATCAGCAGGGCAGCTAGACAACCCTCCTAGTAACAAAAAAGAGCAGGTGAACACCGCGGGGTGTCCTCAGTCCATGGTGTCCTCAGGAGCCGGGGCTGGAGCTGGTGTTGAATAGCGACCTCTCTTGTGGATCCCGTGCTGGGAGATATGATCCTGGCGAGCTTGGGTCTTCTGTGGAGAGGATGATGCAGCACGGCGCTTGGAGCCTTCAGGAGAATGATCGGGGGGTGTCAGGTGGAGTTCACGAATAGTTCCATGGAGATCCTCAGGAGATTTACATTGGTAAGAGGAGCCTTTGTAGGAGAAGCGGACAGCAAAGGGGAAGATCCATCTGTAGGTAATCTTGTGGTGTTGAAGAACAAGGAGATGCGGCTTCATAGCCTTACGTTTAGCCAGGGTAGCTTGGGATAAATCCTGGAAGAGTTGGTAACGGTGACCCTGAAAAATTAGGGAATCCCTATTACGGGCAGCCACCATGAGTTGTTCTTTAGTGCGAAAAAAGTGAAGTTTCACTATGATGTCCCTAGGGGGACCGTCATCTGAGCGCGGGGCCAGTGATCTATGGATCCTGTCCATTTCCAAACGCTCTATAGGAATTGATGGGGATAGTTCCTGAAATAAGGCAGTGATGGTGGATTGAAGGTCCTCCACAGACTCTGGGATACCTCTGATCCTGACATTGGATCTTCTGGCCCTGTTTTCAAAGTCCTCCAAGCGGGAGTGTAGGGATGAATTCTCCTCTCGAAGGGCTTCCAAGTCCTCAGAATGATTGCCTGCTGTGAGTTCTAGTACCTCAGTGCGTTGCTCTAAGAGAGTAGTGCGGTGGCCCACCTCCCTGATTTCCCTGGTGAGTTTGTCAGTAATGGCATCCGAGGTGTTTTTGAGGGCTCTAGTGAGCATCCGTTCAAATTGCTGGAGCAGGTCTGGCTGCAGCGTGTCTCCCCTAAAAGTTAGGGGTGTGAGGCCAAAATCATAGTCTGTCTCACCGTCTGGGTGCAGCGCCACAGGCTTGGTGTGAGGAGTTGCGTGAAGCGAGCGGGTAGATGGCCCCGCCGCCATCTTAGGAGCTGTTTTGAGAAGAGCGTCCCTGATGGATTTATTCTTAAATTTGTTCTTCGGTCCGCCGTAGACCATCGTGGGTGGACCCCAGAGGTCCCTGGCAGCCGGTGGGTCTGTATGTGGTTAGGTTAGTAGCTGTGACTCGTTGCGGAGAGGCTGTAATGCCCCCAGAGATGCGGAGCACTAGGCGAACATGACCCTACTCAGAGGGGCCAACGGTCATTCGGACCTACCCAGGGTGAAGGTGAGGTCTGGGGTCCGGAGTCCTGGCCGGGGGATGGAGACCCAGGGATGCCCAGCGAGCGTGGGGGGGCCGGGAAGATGGCGGCCTGGTGCTGACTGTCTGGCTGTGGAGATGGTCCCTGAGGTGCTGTGGGGCAGATTAAGGCAGAGGGGGGTAGGTCTGTAGGGCAGGATGGTGAGTGGGTACTTGAATAGTGCCTACCTCCCCTCTGAAGCGCCGGATGGCGGCCGCGGCGGCCGCGCAGGCCTCGGGGTCCGGTCCTCAGGAAAGTCCCCGGCTTCAGGCCTAGGTAGGCCGCGAGCGGAAATCCTGGTCCGATTGAAAAAATTCTTGGTCTGGCAGGTCCCCCAGGGTCCGGAGAGTCGCGATGGAGTGCGGATGAACCGTTGGGCTGAGCAGGGAGGGAGGATTGCGGACGATTGTACCTGAGCGGCGGAGCTCCTCACAAAGACGTCCGCCTCGGTCCGCTTCCGGTCACGCCCCCCCACCCCCTTTTTTCATCTTCCCCTTAAGTTTATCCTCTGTCCATCATTATATTTTTTATTATCCTTTTCCTGTACAAAATCACATATTTACCAGAAATGTTATTGTAATGCAATAAGTACTCATAATACAAAGGATCACTTTTCAACAGGTGTTGGTATATAAAACTTAATTTCAATGCATACTAAAATATAGCATTATAGCAATAAACATGTTTTTTTGCTAATACATCTATTTTGTTTATAGTCAGACATATTCATCTTTAGAAAATATAATTGATAATGTATTTCTTCATTCAGACCAAGCAGCTGTTGGCTAGCATTTTGCTTTCCAGGCATTTGATCCTGGGCACCCTTGGGAGCAAACTGCCCTAAATGGAAGTGCAGCTGAGTGAAACATTCAGTTCTATCCAGCAGCAGCAGCTGTCAGCCTCTCATAGAGTTTGATAGGGCAGCGGGCAGGGGGCAGTGGAAGTGGACAGCACAATTGTGCCCTCTGCCAGCAGCTAAATGCAGGAGCCCCATACAACTAGGGATGATCGAACTTTTGAAAAGTTCGGTTCGACCAGAACACCCGAACTTCACGAAAGTTCGGTTCGGATTTCAGAACCCCATTGAAATCAATGGGACCCGAACTTCTGCAATCAAAAAACACCATTTTTAAGCCCTAAAACCCAATAAATGCCCCTAAAAAGTGCCTAGGGTTCTGGGTCATGCCCCAGGGACTATTAATCACACAAAAAAAAGTTCTTAAAAATTGTCGTTTTTGATAGATAGCCAATTATTGAAAAAATTAAAAAAAAAAAAAAAAAAAAGAGATTTCTTTGGATTTAGTGTCTGGGGGGTCTAAAAGGTGTACCTGTGAAGTTTCAGCTCTGTAGCATGTCCAGAACCAGAATTACAGCATACCAAACCTTCAAAAATGACTTTTTTGCTTAACCGCACCTTTCTTTTGCTCCTAATCAACGGCTCAGCCAATGTGTATGATGGGGACATAATGCAGTGCACTGGGAACAAGATTAGAGGTTTTTTTGGAAAAAGGTGCTGTCTCTTTAAATGTGCATATAATTAACGGGTGTATTTCCACAATGGGGCTTTTATTACCAAATGTTTCAAGAAGTCCAAAGATGTATGTAATTGCACTTTATTTCATGTAAAATGGTGTTTGGTGCACTTTAACTTGAAATCTCACAAGAAACAGACATATATGCACGGATACATTGAGGGTTAGGGGTAGGGGCCACAATGTAGTGCAGAGTGAACAAGATTAGAGATGTTTTGGATGAATACTGTTGTCTCTTGACTTTGAATAGAAGTAAAGGATGCTTAAAAATTGGGCATTTGGTGGTGCGGACGATGCCTTGACACCATATCCCTATGAAAGTGCTGGTAATGAAAGCAATAATTGCCTTTGTAAGGAAAAAAATTACAATGATATGCATCTGTGTGACAGGTGCGCAAAAATTGTTGTTTGGGTGTTGGCGGAGCCATACCACTGTAAGCCCAAAGAGCTGGTGTTGAAGAAGGCGTAAAAATTATGAAGGTGTGCACCTGTGGAACAGGTGCGCAAACATGGTAGTTTTGGTGTTGGCGGAGCCTCCCCACCATAACCCCAAAGAGCTGGCTTTGAAGGAGGCCCAAAAATTGTAAAGGTGTGCACCTGTGGAACAGGTTCGCAAACATGGTAGTTTTTGTTTAGCATAGCCTCCCCACCTTAACCCCAAAGAGCTGGTGTTGAAGGAGGCCCAAAAATTGTAAAGGTGTGCACCTGTGGAACAGGTGCGCAAACATTGTAGTTTTTGTTTTAGCATAGCCTCCCCACCTTAACCCCAAAGAGCTGGCGTTGAAGGAGGCCCAAAAATTGTAAAGGTGTGCACCTGTGGAACAGGTGCGCAAACATTGTAGTTTTTGTTTTAGCATAGCCTCCCCACCTTAACCCCAAAGAGCTGGTGTTGAAGGAGGCCCAAAAATTGTAAAGGTGTGCACCTGTGGAACAGGTGCGCAAACATTGTCGTTTTTGTTTTAGCATAGCCTCCCCACCTTAACCCCAAAGAGCTGGTGTTGAAGGAGGCCCAAAAATTGTAAAGGTGTGCACCTGTGGAACAGGTGCGCAAACATTGTCGTTTTTGTTTTAGTATAGCCTCCCCACCTTAACCCCAAAGAGCTGGTGTTGAAGGAGGCCCAAAAATTGTAAAGGTGTGCACCTGTGGAACAGGTGCGCAAACATTGTCGTTTTTGTTTTAGCATAGCCTCCCCACCTTAACCCCAAAGAGCTGGTGTTGAAGGAGGCCCAAAAATTGTAAAGGTGTGCACCTGTGGAACAGGTGCGCAAACATTGTCGTTTTTGTTTTAGCATAGCCTCCCCACCTTAACCCCAAAGAGCTGGTGTTGAAGGAGGCCCAAAAATTGTAAAGGTGTGCACCTGTGGAACAGGTGCGCAAACATTGTCGTTTTTGTCATAACCAAAATGAGGTTCTGTGAACGTAAAGAGAATGAGAGGAGGGTTTGAGGGTGGCACCATGGTCCAGGCTTAAACTGAGGCTCAACTGCCACATCACAACGATAGCCTAGTCTACAAGGTCTGCATCAGGTGCATCAAAGCTTGATATCCACGACTGATTCATCTTAATGAATGTCAAACGGTCGACTGAGTCGGTGGAGAGTCTAGTTCGATGGTCTGTGACGAATCCTCCTGCTGCGCTGAATGCCCGTTCCGATAGGACACTGGAAGCAGGGCAGGCCAACAACTCCATGGCATACTGGGCCAGTTCTGGCCAGTGGTCTAATCTTAAGACCCAGTATGCCAGTGGATCGGATTCGTCACATGAAAAGCCCTCTGTGTCACTTTGTGCCCTCACGTAATCGTCCACCATGTGATGCAGACGGTGTCGATGCGATGTGGCAGCTGAGAGGCCTGGGCGGTGAGGACTAAAAAAAGACCGAAAGGCATCCGTCAACCGCACGCCTTCTCCAACGCTCCTCTCGTGACCACCAGTAGAATCCATGGTAGGTTGTCCCCGCCCCTGCACCCTACGGGAGTCGGGGAACATGTTCACCAGATTCCTCTTGAGACTGTCCTCAAGGGATTTGATCCTGTGGACTCTATGGGTGGATGGGAAAAGCTCCGAGACTTTACACTTGTACCGGGGGTCAAGTAGGGTGGCCAACCAATAGTGGTTAGTCTCTTTAATGGCCTTGATTCTGGGGTCCTTTCGCAGGCTCTGGAGCATGATGTTTCCCATGCGTCGCAAATTAGCGAAGGCCTGAGAAGCTGACTCCTCGGGGTCACTCATAACGACATTATCTTCAACGGGCTCCTCCTCCTCCCAGCCACGTACTACTCCAAAGTGTCCCGAGGGAGTCAAACTAGGCCTTGCAGATTGCCGCATGTCTTCCTCCTCCTCCTCCTCAAACCCTGCAAAAGTTCCCGCAGAATCGTCCTCCTCCTCCTCTTCCACCCCTGGATCCTGCTCGGGCCTCTGGGAGCTAGGCATAATGGGGTCAGGATTCTCAGGATAAAGGGGGCCTTGAGAGGCAAGGAAGTCCTCCTCTTCCTCCTGCTGCTCTGCCTCCAGTGCCCTGTCCATAATGCCACGCAGAGTGTGCTCCAACAAAAACAGTACCGGTAGGGTGTCACTGATGCATGCGCTGTCCCGGCTGACCATCCTTGTGGCCTCCTCAAATGGGGAGAGGACAGCGCATGCATCCTTAATCAAAAGCCACTGCCGTGGTGAAAAGAAGCCCAGGCGCGCAGAGCCAGTGCTGGTGCCGTACTCGCATAGGTATTCATTGAGGGCCCTCTGCTGCGTGTACAGGCGCTGCAGCATAGCCAAGGTGGAGTTCCAGCGGGTGGGCATGTCACAGATGAGGCGGTGTACCGGCAGGTGAAACTCGCGCTGCACTTTGGCCAAACGTGCAGTGGCACTGTACGACCGCCTGAAGTGACTGCACACCCTTCTTGCCATCCTTAGCACATCCTGCATTCCCGGGTACGAGTTCAAAAACCGCTGTACCACGAGATTCAGGACATGCGCCAGGCATGGCACATGGGTTAACTTTCCCTGACGAAGGGCGGCCAGGAGGTTTGACCCATTATCAGTAACCACCATCCCTGGCTGCAGCTGGCGTGGTGTCAACCACCTCTGGGCCTGTGCCTGCAGAGCCCCAAGAATCTGAGGGGCAGTGTGCTGCCTGTCCCCTAGACACACAAGCTGCAGCACTGCGTGACACCTTTTGGCCTGAGACATAGAATAGCCCTTTGAACGTTTACGTGGTATCTCATCATATTCAAAGGACCATTCTGCAGAGGAGGGCATGGAGGAGGTAGAGGAGGAGGAGCAGGAGGGGGTAGAAGTGATCGATCTACCCAGATCAGCGACACCACCAGCTGTTTGCAGACGTGGGGGCAACACTGGCTGCAGCACCGAGCCCTGGCTACAATCCCTTCCACTGGCAAGCAGTGTCACCCAGTGAGCAGTGACAGAAATGTACCGTCCCTGCCCATGTTTGCTTGACCAAGTGTCAGCCGTCAAGTGTATCTTACGGCTGACTGACTTGGCCAGGGATGACACTACATTGCCTTCCACATGTTGGTATAGGGATGGCAGGGCCTTACGGGAAAAGTAATGCCGACTTGGCACCTGCCACTGTGGAACTGCACATTTTGCGAAGTCACGGAAGGGAGCAGACTCTACCAGGTTAAATGGTAATAGTTGCAGAGCCAGTAGTTTAGCCAAACTACTGTTTAGACGCTGGGCATGTGGGTGGCGGGGAGTATACATTTTTTTTCGTTCCAGCATGTGTGGAATCGAAATTTGGCGTCTAGATGATACAGCTGGTGGTGTGCTGGAGGTAGATGCGACACTGCCTGCTATATCATCATCCCTGCCAGTGGAGGCTGCCAACAGGTGACGAGTGACTATAGCAGGGCCAGGAACAGACTGATGTGCAGGTGGAGCAGGTGGAGCAGATGGAGCATGAGGAGGAGCGCGAGGAGAACTAGGAGGCCGACTGACCAATCTTTGGCCCTTTTGTGGGTTCTTTAAATGCTCCTGCCAACGGGCCGAGTGGTGGGTTGTCAAATGCCTGTTTAGGCAGCTTGTACCCAGGTGGTTGACATTTTTGCCACGTTTTATACCCTTCTTACAAATCTTGCAGATCGCAACTGTTTTATCTGCATGGGATGTCTCAAAAAAGGCCCAGCAAGATGAGGTGTGTATAGTGGCCCGGGAGACAACAGGTGCGGCCTTAGATGGAGTAGGCCGTCTGCTCTCCCCTCTTGCTTGCTCTGCCTCCTCCTCAACCTCAGACCCAACATCTGACTCCATCAAAGACTGAGCATCAGGCCTGGCCTGGGAGACAACAGGTGCGGCCTTAGATGGAGCGGGCCGTCTGCTCTCCCCTCTTGTTTGCTCTGCCTCCTCCTCAACCTCAGACCCAACATCTGATTCTATCAAAGACTGAGCATCAGGCCTGGCCTGGGAGACAACAGGTGCGGCCTTAGATGGAGCGGGCCGTCTGCTCTCCCCTCTTGTTTGCTCTGCCTCCTCCTCAAACTCAGACCCAACATCAGACTCCATAAAGGACTGAGCATCAGGCTGGAGTAGATGGCCGACACTGTGGTCAAACAGCTCAGCTGACTCCTCTGCCATGTCTGAAATTGGGTCTAAGGGAGGACATGAGGTGGACATGGACTCATCTGTATTTGTTCTGACAACTGCAGAAGACTGACCACTTTTCTCTGCCTGGGTCACTGTAGTTGCAGATGATGCCGATGATGAGGGTTTGTTCATATAGTCCACCACCTCCTGTACATACTGTGGACGTATAGCTTGGCCACTGCCGGAGAACAATCCAAATGGTGGCCTGGCTGAGGACTGACCACCACGTCCACCCCTGCCTCTAGACACCCTAGAAGCTGTGCCCCTTTCCGCAGCAGGGCCACGTATGCCTTTTCTTGGTCTACCAGGCATATTTCTCAATGATGCGTTGGCAACTGTGTGCGGTGAAAAACGCACACTGCTATGCGACCCACAGTTGTCGCTGGATACAGCACAGCAGTTGCGGTTCACGCACAGTAGCAAAGCCTTTTGCACAGTGGACCTAACGCTTTGAACAACAGGCGTTAGGTTGTCACTGATGCGTTGGCAACTGTGTGCGGTGAAAAACGCACACTGCTATGCGACCCACAGTTGTCGCTGGATACAGCACAGCAGTTGCGTGTCACGCACAGTTGCAAAGGCTTTTGTACAGTGCACCTAACGCTTTGAACAACAGGCGTTAAGTTGTCACTGATGCGTTGGCAACTGTGTGCGGTGAAAAACGCACACTGCTATGCGACCCACAGTTGTCGCTGGATACAGCACAGCAGTTGCGGTTCACGCACAGTAGCAAAGCCTTTTGCACAGTGGACCTAACGCTTTGAACAACAGGCGTTAGGTTGTCACTGATGCGTTGGCAACTGTGTGCGGTGAAAAACGCACACTGCTATGCGACCCACAGTTGTCGCTGGATACAGCACAGCAGTTGCGTGTCACGCACAGTTGCAAAGGCTTTTGTACAGTGCACCTAACGCTTTGAACAACAGGCGTTAAGTTGTCACTGATGCGTTGGCAACTGTGTGCGGTGAAAAACGCACACTGCTATGCGACCCACAGTTGTCGCTGGATACAGCACAGCAGTTGCGGTTCACGCACAGTAGCAAAGCCTTTTGCACAGTGGACCTAACGCTTTGAACAACAGGCGTTAGGTTGTCATTGATGCGTTGGCAACTGTGTGCGGTGAAAAACGCACACTGCTATGCGACCCACAGTTGTCGCTGGATACAGCACAGCAGTTGCGTGTCACGCACAGTTGCAAAGGCTTTTGTACAGTGCACCTAACGCTTTGAACAACAGGCGTTAAGTTGTCACTGTATTTTGCTGCCTAGCAAGCACGTATACCTGCTGTGATACAGCAGCACTGTGCCACGTGCTCACTAAACAGAACCCTCACACTTTCCCTACAGAAACTAAATTTTCAAATCTAACTAATGTAGTACAAAGTTCCCTAACTACACTAGATATCCCTTTCCACTAAATAGAAAGCTCCATACAGCAGAAGACTGACACTGTCCCTTAAGTTTTTTTTTTTTTTTTTTTAACTCTAAGAACCAGCACAATCGCTGTATCTAACTACACTGGCTGTAAGCTAAATACAATTCTGCTATATGGAGCTTTAGAACCACTCGATATGTAGGAAATGTAGTGTAGCAAGCAGGAGTCAGACAGAACTGCTTCAACTCTCTTCAACAGGCTCTGGATAACTGTGCTAGGGGTTAGGCGGGGCCATCTTATATAGTGTGGGGCGTATTCACTCCTGATTGGCCTCTGGTCCCCGTAGTCACTCCAATCACGTTCCTAGGAGACTCCTGCCCCCTCATTGGCTTTTGCAGACGTTTCTGGGCCAATCACGGGCTTTTAAAGCCCAGTTCCTGTCCCAGTGCATTTTGGGCGGTTCTGGTGGCCGAATACCGAACTTTTGCCGCAAAAAGTTCGGTATTCGGCCGAATATCGAACATCCAATGTTCGGGTCGAACCGATGGTCGACCCGAACCGTTCGATCATCCCTACATACAACAAGACTAAATTCCCAGTGTGCAATGCCCCTTACTCTTGCATTCTTCCAAAATATCTGGATAAATTCCATGGGTAAATACATAGGGTTATTTCCTAGATTGTCACTATGTATGTATATATAAATATATATATATATATATATATATATATATATATATACTGGGCTTTTTTTCAGGGGGAACGCGGGGGAACGCAGTTCCGGCACCTCCAACACTGAATGTATTTAAGTGCAAGGGGTGCTGGAGTGTGCCAGGATGGTCTGTCTATTGATGATGGCCGCTGGGGTGCCTATTGTCGATAGTGAGGATCTATTTTTGCATGGGGGTCTATTGTTGATGGAAGAGGATCTATTGTTTCTGGGAGGGATCTTATATTTCTGGGGAGTCAGTTGTTGTTATAAGGGATCTATTGTTGAGAGAGAGGTCTATTATTGCTGGCTGCTGGATAATCTAATATTGCTGCTGGAGGTCTATTGTCACTGGGGTGGATCTATTGTTGCTGGGGTGGTATTTTGTTGTAGTGGGGGGCATTTTTGTGTGGGTAATCTTTTGTTTCTGGGGTGTCTATTGTTGCTAGCTGCAGGGGATCTATTCTGCTTCCATACTAAGTTCCATACAAATTACTTTGCACCACAGAATGATACTTGGTTCTGTGTTCTCTAAAAAGGGCGGTACTGGGAGGTGGGTAGGAGGGTGGGACCAAGGGATGTGCTTGGGGGTGGGTGGGGGCGGAGACAAGAGGCAACTCAGAATGGCGGAGTTCCTGCACCTACTCTTTGAGAAAAAAAGCCCTATATATTTACACATATACAGTATTCTGCCCAAGCATTTTCTGAAAAAGCCTCACTTTTTTGTGACATAAATTCCGCATTCCACAAACGTTCCTATGCGCTTCCCTTCCATATGATTGAATCATGCATTGACAGCTGCAAATTCATGGTGTAAATGTTCCATTCCACCACATCATATAGGTGTTGTATTTGTTGTATTGAAAAGCAGAGATTTGTCAGACCAGGCTACATTTTTCCAATTTTCAAATGTTCAATTTTGGTGAGCCTGTGGCTACTGCAGCCTAAGAAAGGATCACTTCTACAATACATTTTAAAAAGTTGCCATATAAAAAGAAAAACTTTCAGACATTTTTTTTTTTTTGCAGCATAGAGATTCCAGAAGAATGATCCAAGAAAAAGGGTTGTGTTGTCAAATACTGGGAAACATTGAAAAAAGTGTAAGGTGGAGTTATATTCGCAAACACATTTTAGTAATATACATCATTAATATGTCAGACGTCATATGTTTTATCTACTTTACAATTTAAGAACTAGTAATTGCAAATAATATATTTTAAGAAATATAATCTCCTACACTATAGCCTCCTATTTTTTTTTTTTTTATCAAGTTCAAAATCTAAAGGATAGCAAAATTGTGTCATTCTTAAACATGTGGGAGAGAAGGTCACAATGAAGGTCACAATGATTGACGAGTTAATGAAAATAGGTCTAGGTGCTTTGCTAAGCATCAGACATTCCTCCTTGTTTCTTGCAGATCATTCAGAATATCAAAATATTACAGAACTGTTAACCTTCATTTTTAAAATGCAGATGGCCTTCTTCTGTTTAGCTCCGCTCATCTGTAGACAATCAAACTGTAGCAATAATTAGAAACATGCAACCTTTGAGATTTAAATTAAATAGGGGAGGTGTATTAGATACCTTCAAATACTGACATTTTTACAGTATATGTGTAAAAAAATCTCTTCAAAGAAAGAAATATCTTAAAAGTGTCAATCTGCTTAGTCTCAAAAGGGGTTTCATTTGGTAATACTGAAAATTGATCTGACATATAACACCTCTATTAAAAGCAATAGTATCTGGTATCTAAATGCTAAACTTTACTAGTTTAAAGGAAAACTATATTACTTAATACTTTGTAAAACTGCACTTCAGGCATGAAAGGCAAATTAATGCAGTCATGTGTCCCTTTTTACATCACTAAATGTATTTTTTAAATGCAAGCAGTGAAAGTATCTGAATGTGACTTGGTAACAGCCTCTTGCAGTCCCAATGCAGAAAAACTTAGATTGGGAAAAGGGGGAGCAGTATAAGGATCTAATTAGCTGTGCTGAATCATTTTATCATATTATATGCTAGTCGGAGGTAGCAGAGTGACAGAAGATGATCACATTTGTCCTGACTGAACCCCCCCCCCCAAACAGGCATTCACTGGGAAGTTCAGTGTACTGCTATTTCCCCTCCCCCCCAATGCTTTTGGAGCTGAGAACAGAGGGAATGTTATCACTTATAAAAAAGGGATAAAAGTGTTTATTATTATGTTTTTTAAATCTATTGTGATGGTGTTCACCATCACTGGGAGTGAGGGACAGATACTTGGGGGACGCTGAGAGAATGGTTTGGATGGCTTCAGATGGGACAGTAATATTTGTCAGCAATATCTCTCAGGAAATGTATGAAGATGAATGGTTTGACTTTTCAGATTGCTAGAATATTGCAGAAGTGTCTCATAGACCCTTGCTAGATAGTGAGATGGGGTGGGGTTTGTTATTGGTAAGTGCCTGTATTCCATTGTTCTATTATTTCTGTCTGCCTTAAGATAAACTTATTATGGGATGTATATGTGTATGTGGATTGGCTGCTAAGGGGGAGGGGGGATTGTCCCACAGTGTATATCTCTTTGTGCATGTGTTTGAATAAACAGTTTGAGTTCTTCTTTACCCTCAATCTAGAGTCTCTTCTCTTATTGAGGGAATCTGCTACAAGGGATTGCTATGCTCTTCAAACTCCCTTGGATAATCACTAAGCTCTTGTAAGAGCTTGTTCCTGCTTCACTCTCTGGGGAAAGAGAGGTTCACCCACTGGAACCTGGTCGTAGGTCCAGGGTGGGTAGGATACGGCGAGACCCCAACCAAGCTGCGGGGCTTCATGGGGTCTGAGGTGGTTATGGTGTCTGGTGGAGTGCTTGGAACCCTCGGGAAGCACTAGGAACATCCGTCAACGGAGGTACCCAGTCAGGGTGTCGGTTGATCCGTTACATCTATACAAAAATATTTTTCCTTTCATTTATATTTTAAACTGAACGAGTTGTTTTACAAGGTTAGGGTTTACATATACTTTTAGTGCAGGAAAGAAAAATTAGGTTTTCTGTTCTGTCAGACATGGTTGTGCTGTGTTGCAGACCTGTGCAAATCTCAGAACACGATGGATAAAAAGATACATTCTTTATTAGGTAAATCAGCTATTATTTATGCATTTATTGCTTTTTTTTTTTTTTTACAAAACAAAAATACATGACAAAGGATTTCCAGAGCACTACCAGCTATATAGATGGACAGCACAGCGAGGCTGTTCACTTTGAGGTACAGATTTCTCAAATAAAATTGCAAAATGAGACATCTGGGATGAGTTACTGAAATGAATAACTATCAATGAGTTATTGAACTATGTAAACAATATGCTTTTTTAGAGAGAAAAAATGCACAAATACAGCATAGTAAACTCTTTTTTTATATTATTTATAATTCGTATTAGCTTCACCTTCTTTCCACCTGATCTTCACTCTGTAGCACAGCAACAGCCACCAAGAGACTTCAGTGAAAGACCTCTGTGTGTGTAAGGCCCCTTTCACACATGCGGACCATTCAGATCCGCCTGTCTTTTTTCATCCGATCCCATCGGATCGGATGGGATCGGATGAGAACAGACAGGCGGTCCATTCTGATCCGATTCCCCCATAGAGAAGAGCTGGGATCTGACACCTCCATCTCTGCACACAGAGCGGAGATGGAGCTGTAATCCACCTGCTCAGCGGGGGATCGGCAGATCAATCCCCCTCTAAGCAGCACAGCTCCATCGGCGAAACGGAGCCGTGTGAAATGGGCCTTAGGTTTCAGATGCCTCCAAGTCGGTTTGTACCTATGCTTTGGGGAGTAGGACATTAGCACTGATTGAGTGGTTAATTAAAAGAAAACTGGGTAGGGCTGACACCACTCAGTCCACAAAAATCCCAGATAGCAAGCAATTGAGCTGCACATTTGAAAATGAGTTGCTAAGCTATTGCTAGACTTTTCAGGCTTCACAAGTTTATTTGCGCAATTGCAGCAAGTCTGCATTGCATGACTCTAGATCAATGTTCTTTGCAAACATTCTGCAAGACTGCTGCACGTTCAGGTTCACTTATGTTGTGCAATAATCATCCCACCACCACTTGCAGAGCTCTTGCTGTAGACTCACCACTGCAACTTTGCTCTTGCTAATTTGTTTCAAGATCTCTGCAAGTGTGCAACTTGTGAAAATGTGCAGCAAGTTAACAAGACTTTCAACTCAACACTGCTACAAATTTGTGGCATGTTATCCTTGCTGACAGTGCAAATATACTGGCACAAAAAGGTTGTGACTGATCATATAAATAAATAAAAGGCAAAAGAAAATTGTTACAACTTATAGTCTCCGGAAAGGAGAAAAAACTCAAATTATTGGAAGAGAAAGTTAAAGGTCTTTAAAGAAACTATGACCCCTTTTCAAGAAACAGGGGAGTATAAGGACAAAATGAAATTATTGCAAGACTTTATAGGAAAGGTCGACAGGGACACACAAAACAAAAAGATCAAAAAATTCAATAGGGACACTAATGATTACAAGAATAACAAGATCAATAAATGGCAGGAAGAAACAAACAACCCCCTCGAAACGTCTAGAGCCTCTTCAGTTGAAAGAGAAATACCCCCCAACTTAATTATGGGAATGGGGATTATACCCAACCTAGAAGTACTAGAGAAAGACGATCCAGCAGTGAAGACGTCTTCACCACTCCTCACCCTGGGAGATATGTACAGGGCACCCCATATCTAGAGGCCTCACTACCAAGGGATCGCCACTTCAGCACACCCCAATAATACCGGTTTACAACAGATTTGAAGCATTAAGAAATGAGCAACCGCCCCCTCATTATGAAAACAATGGAGGGTACCAACCCACCCATTATGGGAACAATGGAGGAAATCCACCCACCTATCATAATGGGAATTACAGAGGAGGAGGCAGAGGTAGGGGTAGAGGAAAACCCCAGGGACAACATAACTATTACCATAATGCCAACCCACCATCTTTGAATTACAACCAACCCCAAGAGAGGATATGGAGGACCTCCTTGGAGGGGGAGAGGCCAAAATCAACATTGGGGGAGAGGGGGAAATCATACCAACAACCCCCCAAGAGAAGAGGAATGGACACCGTGGCAATACACCCCCATTCCGAGCAGGGATTTGGAGAGAAGAAACAGAGAACAAGAGGATGCCGAGGAGGCCAGAGGAAAAAGAAAGCGAGAACATTAGTCCTAGGTATCTTCAATCTCAGTGATGCCACGTTTTCGGAAGACGAGCTAAAAGTTTTGGAATTAGGATTAAAATTTGCTCCAAATAAAAATCTTAATAAGTTTGAAGTTAAGAAACATTATTTTAATAAGGAAGATTTTAATCAAATTGTTTATGGAAAATTTACATATACACAGTTGAGGAACAAGTCGATCTTTAATCCCAAAGTACATAATCCTCATTTTAGCGAAGTTTTTAAAGCATTGGTTGAACAAGAAATTGAACAGCTCAATGTGAAAGACGGTAGAAAGCAAAAGGATATTGATCTTGGGATCAAGATGTTAGAAAACAAAAAAGAGGTAGTGATTAGACCGGCAGATAAGGGGGGAGGACTAGTAATCCTCAACACAAAAGATTATTTGGACGAACTCAATAGACTTGTGGGAGACCAGGAAACCTATGAGAAGCTAAAGGGCAACCCCACCAATAAAAACAAAGCAAAACTGAAGAGAGTGATCAAAAGAGCCCAAAAAGATGAACTAATAAATAAAAAAGAAGCCAGATATTTGGTTCCGGATGCCCCCCGACTACCAGTCATTTATCAAATTCCCAAGGTCCACTAAAAACAAGGACAAACCCCCTGGACGACCTATTGTCAGTGGGATTGAGTCCATTTTTAGTAGATTGGGGGAATATTTGGATTGCTTTCTGCAACCTTTGGCTAGAAGTTTTCCGGCTTATCTCCAGGACAGTAAGGAGGTCATACAAGTTTTGGAAAAAAACAGCACCAATAAACATCAAATTTTGGCAAGTGTGGATGTAGACTCCTTATATACTAATATACACCAACAACATGCCTTAGAGGCAGTAAGGTGGGCCCTGGAAAGGTCAAATATGGATAACCAGCAGGTGGAATTCCTATTACAGGCATTGGAACTAGCTATGAGTGAAAACTTTTTTTGGCATGGTGGGAGTTTTTATAGACAAAAAAAAAGGCGTGGCAATGGACGCTAAATATGCCCCCTCAGTGGCTAACATCTTCCTCGGTAAATGGGAGGAAGAGGTGATTTTTAGTAAAGATAGACCAGAATTACGTTTATATAAACGGTATATTGATGATATTTTGATCATCTGGGAGGGAAGCCCAGAATCATTTCAAGATTTTATGGAAGAAATTAAGGTCAATAATTATTATATTTCCTTCTCGGACTCCTGGAGCAAAGAAACCATCAATTTTCTCGACCTGGTCATTTACAAGCAAGGAAAGAAATTATGTACTAAAACATATTTTAAGGAAGTTGACCGTAATGGTTATATTCCGGTACACAGCTGCCACCATCCCAGGTGGCTTAATGCGGTACCCAAAAGTCAGCTAATATGGATCAGGCAGAATTGTGATGATGAGAACGGCTATGATAATCAAGCAAATACCATCATAAAAAGATTTGAAGAAAAAGGGTATAATATTAGCTCTCTATCAAAAACAAAAGAAGAAGTCCGGAAATATGAAGAGAAATTACTAAAACACGCCCAAGAGACAAAAACAACAAATATGGCACAGCCTTTATGATTGGTTTTTCAAGACAGTATAAGGGGTTAGAAAAAATCATACAGAAGCACTGGTATATTTTACAAAAAGACCCCACCTTAGAAAAAATATTGCCAAAAAAAAACACAATTCATCTATACAAAGCCCACAACCCTTGGGCACATTCTTGGATCAAGTGGGTTTTTTTGCATGTGTTGGCGGAGTGTTATGTGTAAGACCTCTAAACACAGAGTCAGGAAAACTACAAATTTTAAGTCCAACAGTAAAGGCATGACTTTTAAAATTGATAAATTTATTACCTGTGGAACTACTCATGTCACGTACCTTTTAGAATGTCCATGCAAGCTTCAGTATGTGGGCCGAACCACTCGGAAATTAGGAGTCCCGTTACGTGAACATGTGACTAATATTATAAAAAGAGTTCAAAAAGCATAGTTTATCCAACCATTTCCGATTAGTACATAATAAGGACCCATCCGGACTAAAATACTGTGGTATAGATAAAGTAGTACCCAATTGGAGAAGGGGAAATTTAACCCAGGGGATTTCACAAAATGAAGGAAGGTGGATATACTTTTTAAAACACATCATCCCCACGGGTTAAACGTTGACTTCGATCTGAATTGTTTTTTATCCAATTGGTAATTTATATTATATGGTCATTTTTATTATATGGTCATTTTTATTATATGGTAAATTTTATTATGTAATAATTTTTATCATATTATTTTTAGTCATTTTTTAGTCTGCTATTAATATTCCCATTAGCTCTCAACTATTAATTTTTAACTTATTTATTCATGTGTAATATTCATTATCCTATTTTCTGCATGATTGGTATGTATTTATTGAGTGATCCATGAACTTTTAGCCTTATTGAAATTCCTATTTCATGTTTATTATATTGTCCCACCCCTCATATTTATTAAATGAGGATTTATCACAGCTATATATATTTTTTAAAATAATTTTTAAAATATTTTTTAAAGTTTTTTAACTTTGATACATTCCTATAATTAATTAATATTTTTATCCTGCACGTACCTTCAACAATGATGTAAAATAGCAGGTATATTCAGAGCGCTGTGATTCATACCTCTTAGTGGTGGTTTTTATCTCATTTATTTATAATATATATATTAGTGTACCCTGGTTATGTTAAGAAATTGATGATATGTAATGCAGAGTATAAGTAATGTTTTTAAAATTTAGTGTGTAAAATAAAGTTTTTAAATGTATTATGGTCGGTAAGCGGCTTCCGGTTGGGTGTACATGAAGCCAGGTACACCCAATAGGAACAGGAAGTGGTTAATGTATTAGCCCAGGAGGGGGTATAAAATACACCCTTCCTGGATGAGGCTGGAAATACGTCTGTGATAACGCCCTGGAGGAGGGCGAAACGCGTTGATGCAATTTCCGGTCCCACGCTTGCCGTGACGTCACTTCCGGTAGCGGTGGAACGCACGCCGGGACCAAGGCAGCCCCGAGCGCACCGCAATCTGAATGATCCTGAGTACCTGATGAGTGATATACTAAGCCTGCTTTCTCTTACCAAATGTGAGTGATTCAATTATGTTTTATCAATAAATGCTCAAATTATCAGTATTACACTATTGTGAGCCTTTCCCTCCCCATATGGCCATATTATCCTGCTGAGTCCACATGTCAGAGGTCTACCTGATTTCTCTATCAGCCTAAAGGATATTGCCTGGGTTCCTTACTGGACTAAGCTTGAGTGACCCTTACACAGTATTGTCTAGGGGTCCATTCTGTCCGATAAGTGGAACATCCTAGGGGAGAGGATATTCACCATTATCACATCACAATGTCAGCATGATTTGGCACAGATTCCTCAGCACCTAAGCACTTTCTATGGACTATCTTTCACTTGCTGAAGCACTTTTTATGGGATTGATATGGAACTTTATGAGGAATTCTTCACTTTATATATTTATTATTGTATTTATGTTATTGATGGTAATTGCACAGGGTGCACTGGACACTTTATGAGTGTTGATATAATTTATTTAGTTATTGCTTTTATTTATATATATGATCAGTCACAACCTTTTTGCGCTGGTATATTTGCACTGTCACTTTGAAAAATCGATTTGCTTTTTGCATAGCAGCACTTTGAGTTGTTTCACCCATCACCATAGCGCAGCATTAATTTCTTGTATTTTCATGTTATCCTTGCTATCTGGGATGTGGTGTTGTCAGCCCATATAAGGAAATTAAAAGCTGATTGCATTTTTGGCAATGGAATAGGCATTTTTCTGTACGTGTATGGTATTTAGTGGGGTAAAACATGGGGAAATGTACATGTATTGTGGAGATTTACTGTCATTTTTTTGCCTTGGCATCTTTACATTTGGCATATTATTTAACCCCCAGAGTGCTAACCTTTGAAGTCGCTCTAAAATCTGATACAAAATAACAAACATTTTAAAAGCTTAAAAATAAATTGGATATTTGGTCTATGACTGGCTGGTAAGCTGCTGGGTTCCCCACTGACAGCAGAATGTAAAAAAACATGCCAGAAATAAAAAAATATGAAAAAAAAACAGCATGGGGTCCCCCTTCCAATGTATACCAGGCCCTTCAGGTCTGGTATGAATTTTAAGGGGAAACCCATGCCAAAATTTAAAAAAAAAGACGGTATGGTCCCCCCCCAAAAGAAAATCTATACCAGATCTATCTATAAGGGACAAGCGAGCGCCCCCACTCCTGAACCATACCAGGCCACATGCCCTGCCCTAGAAATGGAGGGGCTGGGTGCTTTAGGGCAAACGGCCCACCCGGAAAAAAAAAAAGCTCAGCTCCCGTCGAACGTTCCTGCGGTCTGCTTGCTCCGCCATGTGACAGTGCTTAAATGGATGGGGTAAGGGACAGGGACACCCGGCAAAATTACCTGGTCACAAGAAGACTGCAGGAGCGTTCATTGGGAACGGAGCTTTTTTTTTTTTTTTTCAGTTCCAGCATTGGCGGCAGATGTCATGATTGACGATGGATCTACATCTTTTTTTTTAAAAAAGGATTTGTCAAAAACTGTGTGTGTGTTTTTTTCTTTTTGACACTTTTTTTGGTAAATGAGTAGGGGTACAATGTACCCCTTACTCATTCATATTAGGGGGGGATCTGAGGGCCCCGCTGATAAAGGGGGCTTCCAGATTTGGATAAGCCTCCTGCCTGCTGACCCTCACAGCCACAGCCCAAGGTTGTGGGGATTGGTAGGCAGGGGGCTTATCGGAATCTGGAAGCCCCCTTTAACAATGGGGCCCCCAGATCCCCATGTGAATGAGTAAGGGGTACTTTGTACCTCTACTCCTTCACCAATAAAGTGTCAAAAAAAAAAAAAAACACACAGTTTTTGACAAGTCCTTTATTTAAAAAAATGTCCCCGATGTAGATCCAATGTCAATCACGACACCTGCTGCCATCGCTAAACCCAAGAAAAGAAAAAAGATCCGATGGTTGCACCCCCTTTTTGTGACATCACCGACCCAGCATGCACCAGTCAGTGACATCAAAAGAGGTGGTGCCACCAGGTGATGTCACCGGGTGGCCCCACCCCTTACCTATTTAGGAACTGTCACACTGTGGAGCAGGCAGACTGCAGACGCGTTCGTCCGGAGCTGAGCTTTTTTTTGTCTTCTTTTTTCAGGTCGGTGGTGTGGCATGATTAACTATGGATCTACATGGGGGGACATTGTTTTTTTTTATTTTTTTTCAATAAAGGAATTGTCAAATACTGGCTCCTGTCTTTATTCATTTTGCACTTTTTTGGTGAATGGGTAGGGGTACAAAGAACCCCATACTTAATCACATGGGGGGGATCTGGGGGCCCCCTTGTTAAAGGGAGCTTCAAGTTTCTGATAAGCCCCCTGCCCGCAGACCCCCACAACCACAGCCCAGGGTTGTGGGGAAGAGGCCCTTGTCCCCATCAACATGGGAGCAAGGTGCTCTGAGGTGGGGGGGGGGCAGAGCTCCCCTGCCCCAAAGTGCCCACCACCTCCATGTTGAGGGCATGTGGCCTGGTATTGTTTAGGAGGGGGGGGGGGGGGGCGTTCACTGATTCCCTCTTTCCTGACCTGCTGGGCTACATTCTCGGAAAAGGGTCCAGTATGAATTTTGGCGGAACCGTAGGCCGTTTTTTTTTTTTTTTTTTCATTTTGGAGTGGAGTTCCCCTTAAAATTCATACCAGACCTGAAGGGCCTGGTATTTATTGGAGGGGGACCCCACACTGTTTTTTTTTTAAATCATTTTTAATTTCCGGGATTTTTTTTTACATTCAGCTGTCAGTGGAAAGCCCGCAGACAGCTGATGAGTCATCCATTGTTAAGGATGCGGCAGTCAGCTTCCCAGCCTGCTCCTTAGCAACCAGCTATTGGGGTGGATCCCAACACTGTTTTTTGACAAATACAGCATGTGATACGCCACCAAAATCCTGGTGATAAATATTACATGTTTTTTTACTCTCTGTTCCATTTTTGAATTGGACATAAGAGTTTACCGCATGGTTTTTAAACAATATTTACCGTCATATTTAAAATGTTGCGGTAAATACCACATAATTGTTTTTTTTTTGTGAATCAGGCTTAATTTACCGCATGCAATAATTTATGCAAATGAGTCACGTGACCACGTTATCGCATGCGGTAAACATTAGTGAATTGGCCCCTTAGTTTCCTAACGCTATTTGTACTATAAACAACTGCCATTTTTTTAAATAAAATACTGATTTCACCTATTTTCTTTTTTTTCACCTATTTTCTTTTTTTTGGCTGGCGTCCGATGTCCGCCAGGCAATCGCGATCGTCCGTTACACCGTAAGAAAGGCAGGCGGCTAATGTAAACAAAGTCGCCTGTCATTCTTCCCTGTGTAAGAATGGAGATCACACAGTTCTACTATGTAGGACCGTTGATCTCTGTTCTTACACTAGTAGCCACAGCCAAACACAGTTAGAAACATGCCCCTAAGGACACACTTAACCCCTCCCTCTCCAATAAAGTTAACTCCTTCACTGCCAGTGTAATTTTTACAGTAACAGTGCATATGTATAGCACTGATTACTGCAGTAATGTCACTGGTAACCCCAAAAGTGTCAAAAATGTCAGTCAAGGGTCCGATCTGTCCGCCGCAATGTCGCTGCCCCGCAAAAAAAATCGCAGATCGCCGCCATTACTCGTTAAAAAAAAACAACAAAAATGACAAAAATCTTTCCCTTAGTTAGTAAACGCAATAACTTTTGCGCAAACCAATTAAAATACGCTTTTTGCAATTTTTTTTACCAAACATACGTAGCATAAAACAAATTGGCCTAAAATGTTAAAAAAATTAGATTTTTACATTTTTTTGGGGAACTTCATATAAAAAAATGTGAAAAATATTGTTATTTTTGCAAAATTAACGCTCTTTTTTTGTTTATAGCGCATGATCAAAAAATCGCACAGGTGATCAAATACCACCAAAAAAAAGCTCTGTTTGTGGGAAGAAAAGGACATTTATTCGTTTAGGTACAGCGTTGCATGACCGCGCAATTGTCCGTTAAAGTCACGCAGTGCCGAATCGCAAAATAGGCCCTGGTCAGGAAGGGGGTAAAATCTTCCGGGGGGCTTAAGTGGTTAAGGATAGTCTACAGACGGGTATGGTGCCAGCTGATTGGAAAAAAACCAACGTGGTACCAATATTTAAAAAAGGGCCGAGATATATCCCGTCTGCAAGATTTTGGAGGGGATGTTAAGGGACCATATACAAGACTTTAGTAATGAAAACGGTATTATTAGTAGTAATCAGCATGGATTCATGAAAAATCTATTAACCTTCTACGATGAAGTGAGCTGCCACCTAGATAAAGGCAAGCCTGTGGATGTGGTGTATCTGGACTTTGCAAAGGCCTTTGACACCGTTCCCCACAAACGCTTACTGTACAAACTAAGGAATGTAGGTATGGACCATAGGGTGAGTACCTGGATAGAGAACTGGCTCCAGGGGAGGGTCCAGAGGGTGGTGATTAATGGGGAGTACTCGGATAGGGCGGGTGTGGAAAGTGGGGTCCCCCAAGGTTCTGTCCTGGGACCAATCTTGTTTAATTTATTCATAAATGATCTAGAGGAGGGAATATCTAGTAGGGATGATCAAACTTTTGAAAAGTTTGGTTCGACCAGAACACTCGAATTTCCCAAAAGTTCGGTTTGGATTCCCGAACTCCATTGAAATCAATGGGACCCGAACTTCGGGAATCAAAAAACACAATTTTGAAGCCCTAAAACCTAAAAAGTACCTAGGGTTCTGGGTCATGCTCCAGGGACTATGAATCAGGAAAAAAAAAAACTTCTTAAAAATGTTCTTTTTAAAAAGAGAGCCAATTATTGAAGAAATTATTGGGGAAAAAACATGAGATTTCTTTGGATTTAGTGTCTGGGGGGGGGGGGGGGGGGTCTAAAAAGTGTACCTGTGAAGTTTCAGCTCTGTAGCTGGTCCAGAACCAGAATTATAGCATGCCAAACCTTCAAAAAAGACTTTTTTGCTTAACCGCGCCTTTCTTTTGCTCCTAATAAAGCAGATGTGTGTGATGCCTTTTGCAGTGAACTTAACGCTTACAACAAGAACAGGCGTTAACTTGTCACTGAGGCTTTAAGTCCACTGCAAAAGGCTTTGCTACTCTGCGTCACACACATCTGCTTTATTTAGCGACAACTTTGGGTCGCATAGCAGTGTGCGTCTTGCAGGTGATTTTCACATCGCACAGTTGATTAAGCCTCAGTGTGTAACGCTCCTGCGTTTCATGTATGGTGTGGATTTTCAGCTGCAGAAATATTCCACTTCAGTAGTCATGTAAGAGAGATGCTGAGATACCATTCCCAACCTCAATGACTCATCATGTGTGGAAGGTCTTAATTCAGCTAGTAAATACACACACTCAACAAGCTGGTTCCTAGAGTGACTTTATGTATGTAGTAACACAGTGATGAAGATCTAAGAGACAGGTTGAGTGGAGGTGGTAGGTGACAGACACTTGAAGGTAAGACAGTAGCAGATGGATGCAGGTAGGTTTAGCAATCATGTATGGTAGCAGATGACAGAGTAGCAGGTGGACATACAAGAGAGATCAACCCAGTGCAGGAATAAGTAGCAGTAGTCTTAAGAGCTAGCAATCTAGATATGCAGATGTAATAAATAGTCTTTACTATGCAGAGCTAGATAGTGTAAGCTTAGTATAAGTTTATAGAGGGTTCCCCTGCGGGGTACTTAGCACTAATAGCAATACAGCCGAAGGTTGGTTCAGGAGGAGCGGATGATCCGGAAGCGGGATACAGGGATCAGCGCAGCGAGGTTCCGTCAGCGAGGTATGCTTGCAAGCACGAAAGCTTCAAGCCAAGTTAGCATCCAGGTAAGGGTGTTTGAACGAACACATGTGAGTGAGAACCGGCGATTTAAATAGCCATCTAGTCCGGTGCTGAGTAATGACAGCTTCAGTCTTAAAGGTGTATGCGCACCTTTCCAAAAGAGAATGGTGGGGCGCATACACTTGTGAAAAGAGTAATTTAGGGTACCAAAGGTACCGGAACATTACAATACCCCCCCTTAAGGCCGGCTCCTGAAGGCCTCTGGAGCTGGTTTGTCTGGGTATCTCGCATGAAAATTGCGGATTAATCTAGGGGCATGTATTTCAGAGGTGTTTAGCCAGGTGTCGTCTTGGGGCCCATAGTTCTTCCATCTAACCAAGTACTGAAGTCTTCTTCTGTAGATACGAGAATCCAGAATCTCTTTTATCTCGTATTCTTCTCCACCTTCAACTTGTACAGGAGGCGGAGGTGGAATATTAGGCCTTATTCCTTGATCCGGAACATGGGGCTTCAGTAGCGACACATGGAAAATGGGATGGATTTTTAGGTCTATTGGCAATGTAAGCTGTACTGCAGCTTTTCCAATAAGTTTTTTGATTGGGAAAGGTCCCAAGAACAGAGGTCCAAGCTTTTTGCTAGGGATCTTCAGTCTTAAATTTTTTGTTGAGAGCCAAACGAGGTCCCCGATAGTGTACTGTGGAGAAGGTCTTCTGCGAAGATCATAGTACTTCTTTTGTTGACTGTAAGCGTGTGCAATGGTAGTATTTAATAAACCCAGAGAATCCTTTATTTGGGTAAGATAGTCTGAGGCTACTGGGTTGTTTGAAGGAAGGATGCGTGGTGGAAGAATAGAGGGATGAAACCCATAGTTCAAGTAGAACGGACTCTGCTTGGTTGTACTGTGGGTTGCGTTGTTGTAGGCAAATTCTGCCAGAGGGAGAAGATCCACCCAATCATCCTGTTGGTAAGAAGTGTAACAACGTAAATACTGCTCGATGCATTGGTTGACTCTTTCAGTCTGTCCGTTGGTCTGCGGATGGTAAGGAGAAGTGAGCTTCCGCTCGATTCGTAGTATGTGACATAGTTCTTGCCAGAACTTAGAAATAAATTGGGATCCACTGTCAGACAGAAGAGTTTTTGGGATACCATGTAATCTAAAGACATGTTTCATCAGGAGTTCTGCCGTTTGTTTGGACGAAGGTAGTCTGCGAATAGCAATGAAATGTGCCATCTTTGTCAGATGGTCCACTGACACCAAGATGGTATTAAATCCTTTGGAAAGAGGCAATTCTACGATGAAGTCCAAGGACAAAACTTCCCATGGAGTTTGGGGTATTGGTAGACTGCATAGTAGACTGGATGGTCTCGTAGTGTCAATTTTGGACCTGGCACAGACATTGCATGAAGAGACGAATTTTTGTATAGATGTTTTCATGTCAGGCCACCAGAATTGCCGGGAAATCAAATTAAGAGTCTTTGTCATACCCATATGTCCTGCCATAGGCACATCATGAGATAATTCCAAGATCTTGGTGCGTAGGGTAGGTGGTATGTAAAGTTTGTCGTTGTAGTAGAGGAAGCCTTCTGCATCAGTATTTAGTTGTGGCGGGGGTGAATCCAAACTTATACCATGCAAAACCTCTTCCTTCAAGGAACGGACAACTCCAATAATGCGTTTGTGAGGTATTATAGGAACGGAAGGGATTTCAAAGTAGTTTTCTTCAGTTAGTCGTGATAGTGCATCCGCCTTTTTGTTCTTATCTGCAGGTGTGTAGGTCACTAGGAAGTTAAACCTTAGAAAGAATAGTGACCATCGTACCTGTCGGTGCGAGAGAGTTTTGCTAGTCTGAAGATATTGGAGGTTTTTATGGTCCGTGTATATAATTATTGGTAATTGGGTGCCTTCGAGTAAATGTCGCCAATTCTCCAGAGCCAATTTTATAGCAAGCAGTTCCTTTTCACCCACGGGGTAATTTATCTCGGGACTGCTTAGGGATTTAGAAAAAAAGGCGACTGGATGAAGTGGTGAAGTGTGGGTTGGTCGTTGGGAGAGTATTGCTCCTACTGCCATGTTTGATGCATCTACCTCCAGAATGTATTGGAGGGATGGGTCTGGATGGCGTAATATGGGAGCGGAAGTAAACCTTGTCTTTAACAAGTGAAAAGCTTTATTTGCTTCTTCTGACCATTTGAATGGTTTTTTTATGCTAGTGAGCTGTGTGAGGGGTCTCACAATAGCAGAAAAGTTTTTAATGAACTTCCTGTAGAAATTTGAAAATCCCAGGAATCGCTGTAGCGCCTTGCGTGTGGTTGGTGTAGGCCAATCCTGAATGCAGGATATTTTACTCATGTCCATCTCGATTCCTGTTTTGGATATGATGTAGCCTAAAAAGAGTACCTCGTCTTTATGAAACAAGCATTTCTTCAGTTTCACATAAAGGTTATGTGCAAGCAATCTCGATAGTACAAGTCTTACATGTCTTATGTGTTCAGACAGGGATCGTGAATATATAAGTATATCGTCCAGATATACCACAACACAGACATCTAGTAAGTCTTTAAAAATATTGTTTATAAATCGTTGGAAAACTGCAGGGGCGTTGCATAGCCCGAATGGCATCACAAGATATTCGAACAATCCGTATCTGGTTCTGAATGCAGTCTTCCACTCGAGTCCATCACGGATTCGAATGAGATTGTATGCTCCTTTCAGGTCCAATTTTGAAAAATAGGTAGCTCCACGCACCTGCTCAATGAGCTCAGGGATAAGCGGTAGAGGATAGCGATCTTTTATTGTGATAGCATTCAATTTCCTGTAGTCGATGATAGGTCTGAGACTTGAGTCCTTATTGCGAACAAAAAAGAGTCCTGCTGCTGTGGAAGAAGTGGAAGGTCTAATAAAACCTTTTTCCAAATTCTCATCCAAATAGGTTTTGAGATGGGAAAGTTCATCCTGTGAAAGAGGATAAACATGACCGAACGGCAATTTGCTATTTGGGAGTAGATCAATGCTACAATCATAGTCTCGATGAGGAGGTAATGCTTGAGCATTTTTCTCAAGAAAAACCTCAGAAAGATCCTGATAACATAGTGGTGCAATCTCATCTGTCACCATAGACAGAATCTTCCCGGAAGACGGGAGGTTACACGTATCCTCGCAATAGCAAGAGAGGAAGGCCAAGGACCGTTCCTTCCAATCTATGGTTGGTTGGTGTGTGTGTAACCAGGGAAGTCCCAACACAATGGGAAAGTGGGGTGAAGGTATTAAATCGAAGGTAGTAGTCTCCCTATGAGACTCGTTAATAGTGACTAGAAGTGCTTGTGTCTGATCGGTGATCGGACCAGAGGATAACGGAACACCGGTAATAAGACTTACTGAGACAGGTTTAAGTTTAGAAATAATAGGAATTTTATTTGAAGCAGCAAAACATATATCAATATAATTTCCACAAGATCCTGTGTCAATCATGGCCTTAGTAGTAATCCTGTTCTGGTCCCACTGTAATGTCAAACAAACAAAAATGTAAGGGTTAGTGAATGAAGTTGTCAATCCCCCTAGGAGGACATGTGAACAGTCACCCTTCTTTTTGTTGACTAGGGGACAGACATTTATCTTGTGATCCGGGGATGCACAGTACAAGCAGAGATTTTCATATCGTCTTTTGGCTTTTTCCATAGTTGATAGCGGTGGGCGTATGGTTCCTACCTCCATAGGAACGGGGTTAACGGCCGGAATCCGAGAGGAAACGGATAATGGCATTCCCATTTTCTCAGCCTTTCTTTCTCGTAGTCTTCTATCTATGGTAATACTGAGTTGTATTAATGCATCCAGGGTTTTTGGTAGATCCGCTCGGGCGAGCTCGTCCTTAACGGCTTCTGATAGGCCAAGCCTAAATTGGGTTTTCAGAGATGCATCATTCCATTCTGAATCAAGGGTCCATCTCTTCAATTCCGCGACAAAGTCTTCTACAGGCCTCCTTCCTTGTTTCAAGGATCTTAATTGAAGATCGGCAGTACTCTGCCTATTGGGGTCATCATATAGGCTAGTGAGTTCTGCTAGGAACAAGGCATAGGAGTTGAGAAGCTGGTCGTTTTTCTCAAAAAGAGAGTCTGCCCAGGCTCGAGGATCGCCTGTTAGGTAAGAAATAATAGTACAAACCTTAATGTGATCAGTAAGGTAGGTACGAGGTTTTAGCAAAAAAAGTAACTCACATGCGTTTTTAAATTCGCAAAATTTTTTGCGATCGCCTGTAAATACCAAAGGGGGATTTATCTTGGGTTCAGGGGACTGAGCAGAGGTAAGTTGTGTCAGTCTAATTACCTGCTGCGACAGAGCCTGATTGTCTTCTTTTAATTCAGCAAGTGCGTGTATTAACGCAGTTACTTGCTGTTTTAATTGTGTCACCTGAGTGGTTATTTCTGCTGAATCCATTTGTGGGTTCGTTCAATCTGTAACGCTCCTGCGTTTCATGTATGGTGTGGATTTTCAGCTGCAGAAATATTCCACTTCAGTAGTCATGTAGGAGAGATGCTGAGATACCTTTTCCAACCTCAATGACTCATCATGTGTGGAAGGTCTTAATTCAGCTAGTAAATACACACACTCAACAAGCTGGTTCCTAGAGTGACTTTATGTATGTAGTAACACAGTGATGAAGATCTAAGAGACAGGTTGAGTGGAGGTGGTAGGTGACAGACACTTGAAGGTAAGACAGTAGCAGATGGATGCAGGTAGGTTTAGCAATCATGTATGGTAGCAGATGACAGAGTAGCAGGTGGACATACAAGAGAGATCAACCCAGTGCAGGAATAAGTAGCAGTAGTCTTAAGAGCTAGCAATCTAGATATGCAGATGTGATAAATAGTCTTTACTATGCAGAGCTAGATAGTGTAAGCTTAGTATAAGTTTATAGAGGGTTCCCCTGCGGGGTACTTAGCACTAATAGCAATACAGCCGAAGGCTGGTTCAGGAGGAGCGGATGATCCGGAAGCGGGATACAGGGATCAGCGCAGCGAGGTTCCGTCAGCGAGGTATGCTTGCAAGCACAAAAGCTTCAAGCCAAGTTAGCATCCAGGTGAGTGAGAACCGGCGATTTAAATAGCCATCTAGTCCGGCGCTGAGTGATGACAGCTTCAGTCTTAAAGGTGTATGCACACCTTTCCAAAAGAGAATGGTGGGGCGCATACACTTGTGAAAAGAGTAATTTAGGGTACCAAAGGTACCGGAACATTACACAGTGACAACTATACATAAATTAAAATTCATCACAAAAAAAACAGATTATTTTTCTTAGAATTTCAGTAGCGCAGGGATGGTGTTACCCTCCTTTCATAAAGTGCAAATAAATAAAGTGCATAAATTGCATAAATAATCCAAAACATCCAACTAAGCAAGAACAGAGTCCTTCAAAAGTCTTTGTTTATGTAGTGGCAGAGCTGGTGGTGGTGACATTGTACGGTGGTTCCTATAACTGACACCAATGACCCTGCATTAAAGGCACTGTGTATTGCTCTGGCACTGAGGCTTTGGAAACTCTGCGCGGTGAAATTCACCTGCAAAACGCACTGCTATGCGACCCGAAGTTGTCGCTAAATATAGCAGATGTGTGTGTCGCTGAAATGTATTTTGCACAATAGCTGACTTGCAAGCACGTATACCTGCTGCAGATATATCAGCAGTGCAACGTGCTCACTAGACGGAACACTGACACTTAAAAGTATCCCTACAACAACTAGATTATTGAATCTAACTATAGTGGTATATAGTACCCTAACTACACTGCATATCCCTTTCCTCACACTAAAAGAACAGCTCCATACAGCAGAAGATAATTTCTAACTGACACTGTCCCTTTAAAAAAAAATTTTTTCTAACTCAAACAGCACAATCACTGTATTTCTAACTACACTGACAATCTTTCTGTAAGCTGACTGCTCTTCTGCTGATATGGAGCTTTACAAGCAATCGGCCATGCAGCAACGTTGTTTAACACAGCAGGAGAAACACAAATGCTTCCACTCTCTTCCAAAGCCTCTGTATTACAGTGCTAGAGGTTAGGCGGGGCTATGTTATATACTGGGGGGGGCGTATTCACTCCTGATTGGCCTCTGGTCCCCGTAGTCACTCCAATCACGTTCCTAGCAGACTCCTGCCCCATTGGCTTTTACTGACGTTTCTGGGCCAGTCACGGTCTTTTAGAGCCCACTTCCTGTCCCATTTTGGGCGGTTCGGGTGACCGAATTTTGAACTTTTACCGCAAGAAGTTCGAAATTCGGCCGAATTTCGAACACCCAATGTTCGGGTCGAACCGATGATCGACCCGAACCGTTCGATCATCCCTAATATCTAGTACAATCTCAGTATTTGCGGATGATACTAAACTAAGCATGCCAATATCGTCTATGCAGGATGTGGAAATCTTACAAGCGGACCTGAACAAAATAATGGGGTGGGCAACCACATGGCAGATGAGGTTTAATGTTGAAAAATGTAAAGTAATGCACTTGGGCCTCAGAAACACGAAAGCAAGCTACTCACTAGGGGGGAAACCTCTGGGTGAATCTAAGATGGAAAAGGACCTGGGGGTCCTAGTGGACAACAGGCTTGGCAGTGGCATGCAATGCCAAGTCGCTGCAAGCAAAGCCAACAGAATACTGGCATGTATTTACCGTCGGTGTGCAGTAGCTACCGCCCGATAACCTTGCTTAATGCAGATCTCAAGTTCTTTACCAAACTACTGGCTCTCCGCCTTCAATCCCATCTTCCGGTCCTGGTACACCTAGATCAGGTGGGGTTTGTCCCCACGCCAGAAGCTAGGGACAACACTACCAAGATCATCAACTTGATCCATCTTGCCAGAATCTCCGGCACCCCAGCGATCTTCCTGAGTACCGACGCGGAAAAGGCGTTTGATAGGGTCAGCTGGCCGTATATGTTTGAGGTGCTGCATCGCTTCGATCTTGGACAGCAGATGAGGAACTGGATAGCGAGTGTCTATACCGATCCCGGGGCACGAGTGAAAGCGAATGGGGTCCTCTCGGACCCGATTCGCATTTCCAATGGGACGCGTCAGGGGTGCCCCCTCTCACCGCTGCTATTCGCGCTCTCCATGGAACCCTTCCTGGCGAAGATACGCTCAAACCCGGATATTTCTGGGATTTCCGTGGGGGCTGCCACATACAAAATCTCGGCTTATTCCAATGATCTCCTGTTTTACCTTTCACAACCCCTGATTTCTCTGCCCTGCCTTCTGAAGGAATTTGAATTATTTGGCGCATTATCCAACCTGAAGATCAATTTCTCCAAATCAGAGATCATGGGGGTAGCGCTGTCACCGGCATTGAGGGACCTACTCTAAACTCTCCCTTTAAGTGGGCGACGGTTGGCCTGAGATATCTGGGTAACTCGTTGTCGCCAAACCCGGCGGACTTGTTTCGTCTGAACTTCCCACTTCTCCTTGTAGTGATCCACACTCTCCTTGAAAAATGGTCATCGGGGCTCCACTCCTGGTTCGGACGGTGTAACATTTTGAAGATGACTATTCTGCCCAAGCTTCTATTCCTGTTCCAAATGATACCAGTCTTCATCCCAGCGACTTTCTTTAGAAAGGTCGCATCTATCTTTAGGAACTTTGTTTGGGCTGGGAAGAGGCCTCGGATGGCACGCCGACTACTTGTCATGCCTAAGGCGTATGGAGGTGTGGCATTGCCTGACCCCCAATGTTACTACCAGGCAGCCATGCTGACGAGATGGATTGATTGGGCCTGCCACGCCAATTTGAATCAGTGGGTGATCCTGGAGCTGTCCATATTCTCACTGCACCTACCCAGGGCACCATTGGTGTCTCGGGACATCCCTAACTCAGCAAAGCGGCATCCTACTGTTGGGCCGACGATTCGATCATGCTCAGCGGTCGTTACCAGTAAGGAGATTTCAGACCGGCTGTCTCCGCTGTATCCGATTCTGGGGAATCCGAAGTTCCCTCCAGGATATGTGAGGGATAGATTTGGGGATCTTCTACAGGGGGGAACATTCCAGGATTCTCACTTTCTCACAGGTGACGATTGGCCGCCCCTTTCCCACTTGACTGCACAGGCAGGCAGATTTCACCTATCCCGCTGGCAGGCACTGCAGCTTCTTCATTTTTTGCAAGAGCTGGGCCCCCCCTCACCGTTTGTGAGGGACCTGACACCTTTTGAACACCTCTTGGTTCCCCAGGGCCCATTACCTCATACTCTCTCCCAAATTTACACTCTCCTCTCTCTCCCTCCTGAAGGCTTCGTCCTGCCGGGTATTCTAAAATGGGAAGGGGAACTTCATAGGACGTTCTCCGAGTCTCAACTATGTAACTTTGTCAGATTCTCCCTCAAGTCCTCTATTTGCACACGCATTCAGGAATCTAACTACAAGATTCTTACCCATTGGTACTATTCCTCGACTAGGCTTCGCCACATCCCTGAGGCCTCTGATAGATGTTGGCGATGCCAAAGAGAAAAGGGCACATTGTTTCACATCTTTTGGAGCTGTCCTGCGCTTCGAGACTTCTGGACTGAGGTGCGCAGGATTATCCCGATGATGACAGAACATATAGTCCCCGATGGCCCGGCTTTTTTCTTACTACACTGATCCGGTATGGCCCCGAGACGATACAAACGTTCTGTGATTAGACACCTTACCGATGCTGTGAAGTCGTGCATAAGTCTCTGCTGGAAGACTACGGCCCCTCCGACGAACTCCCTGTGGCTCCGTAGAGTGAAGTGGATCAATGACTTGGAGGACTTGGTACTTACCACACAGGGAAGAAAAGAACAGTATTCTAAAACCTGGGCTTGCTGAAATGCATTCATACTCTTCGACGAGGGTCAGACCCTGAGCACTTCCCTTGCTTAATTTTGTGGGATGGTCCCACTTTCTACAACCTCCCTTCTTCTCCATACTGACCCCCCACTTCTATCCGCTTTCCTTATTGCTTCTACCCATTACAAAGTGTCTCCCCTTTCCTCTTTTCTTCTATCGTCTAGATACTGTATCTTTCTTGTCCTTCCTTGAACTCCCCCCCCCCCCTTCCCTTACCTGGAAAATTTTAACTCCTTTACCTGGTTATATGCGTATGAATGTAATGGTTTAGTTCTTCTATATTCATCTCTCACTATTACTGTGGAGTTGACATTGTTTATGACCAACTAATATCCTCAACTCCACTGATTCTATTACAATTTCTGCCTGGATTCTGTGTTTGATATATGCTGAGTATGTATTTGTTCTATGTGTTGTTCTTCCATGCCTTCATTTTATGTTCTAGTTATTGTATTCTAACATGCCTATTCTTGACGTACATTTCCTTTGGTTATACGCCATTTTGTATTTCTCGTTATACTTAATAAAGAATTTGATAACAAAAAAAAAAAAGATTAGAAATTGCTAATCAGACAATGGCAGCTTGATTCTTCTATTAAGCTATTGCATCAGGTTTCTCAAACCTTTGGATGCCTGCGGTTTATGTGATAATGACTAAGCCCCTTTCCCTTCTTGACATTGTCTAAAAGGGGCAGAGCATGGGTGACCTTAAAATGACGCCCCCTCCCCTGAAAAAAGTTCTGCTGATGCCCATGATTACTTGAAACCTATACAGAAAATTCTATATTTTTCATATGTAGCCAAGTGCTGGCTATGTTATCCTTCCTTTCAACAGACACTTTCTAGAGGGACTATGTGTTAGCCTTTTCCCTCTTGTGCCCAGCACTTGGACATCTACATTATTTCATGTTTGCAGCACAAAGTCCTTTTATCTGGTCAGCAGAGGATCTTGGGGCTTGTAGTCCTATAGCCAATACATACTAAATTCCTCAGTGCTGATTGAACTACAATTATCAGAGAGCTGGCAAATGAAAAGCATGCTGGTAAAGCAGATATATATTCTACTGCAAGAGACTGGCTCACTCTCTTGGCACAAGATTCAGAGCTGAACACAGGGGGACTGCCTTTGTCCTCCAGAGACTGATTGCTGGCCTACTGCTGCAGGACTCTGTACATCAGTTCAGCACAACGGTCATGCCAATTGCCACACTGGGATCGAATCAGCTTCTCTGCATCAAGATTGTCACTGTCCGGTCTTTACACAGACACATCTGCTCACTGTGTTGACAGGCCATCAGACGGTAATTTTGTACATCTCTGTACAAGAGCCAAGAGCCTGGGCAAGAAACCTTGTTCCTAGAAAGCGGTGCTATCCATAGAATTGGTGAGCGGGCGGATGACTAACTTCCTTCTGTCATCACTCTAGGGACACTGCATTCAGACACCTTTACACCTCAGTACCTTTGTTTTGAGCCATACTGAACAGTATCACAACCTCTCTGTTTAGCATCATTGAATTACCAGTGTTACCTGTTTATGGGCCCCACCATTGCACAAGACAGCAGATACTCTTTTAATCAAAGAGACTTGTGCATAAAATAAACTTCTGCATCACAGGGCTCTAGTTACTATTTCAGTTAATAGGGACCTATTTTCATTCAGGCTTTAACCACTCAAACCAATGTTTCCTGGTTGGGTTTATTTGCCTACTTAATGCTGGGGTTTCAGAGGTTGCTGACTAACTAATAGGTCTCCTCTTCCCCCTTTTTGTCGCCGGGGTTTCAGTTTAATTACTGAAGTTTACTTGCCTTAATTGTTGTAAATGATTTACCACTCGTGTCAGAGGTGTCGGAAGGTTAGCATAGTGAGGGAAATCATTAGGGACAAGCATTATTAAACGGCCCATCTGGGGGTAGCGCTACATATATAATAGTTGTTGACCACTGCCTAAGAAAGTTCAAACTATTAATGCAATACTGCACTGCATTACTTTAACTGACAATTGCGCAGTCGTGCGACGATGTACCCAAATATAATTGATGTCCTTTTTTTCCCACAAATAGAGCTTTCTTTTGGTGGAATTTGATCACCTCTGCATTTTTGTTTTTTTTTTGCGCTATAAACAAAAAAGGACTGACAATTTTGAAAATAAAAATATATATATTTTTTATTTTTTGCTATAAAACATATCCAATAAAAAAATGTAAAAAATCAAATGTATTCATCAATTTGGGCCAATATGTATTCTGCTACATGTTTTTGATAAAATCCCAATTAGCATATATTGATTATTGGGTCTACAAACTATGAGATAGATTTATGGAATTTTTTTTTTTTTTTAGTAATAGCGGCGATCAGCAATTTTCAGCGAGACTGCAACATTGCTGTGGACAATTCTAACACTAAGTGTTACTTTTTGGGAAAAGGGGACACTAATACAGGGATCAGTGCTAAAAAAAATGCACTGTACTAATGACATTGGCAGGGAAGGGGTTAACATCAGTGGCGATCAAAGGATTACCTGGGAGTGCTTAATAAGTGTGTGGGGGATGCTTTGACTGTGGGAAGACAGAGATCCGTGTTCCTGCTTAGCAGGGTCTCCATCTTCTCCTCTCACAGAATGTCGGTCTGCGTTGTTTACATAGGCAGACCGCTATTTTGCCTCTCTCACGAATGATCGATGGGTGCCGGCGAACATCGGGTCAGCCAGACCGGCTAATTGGCTCCCACTGTGTCCAATCACAGCGGGAGCGGGTCACTGGCGCCCCAAACCCAGTGCAGGAAATTACATACAGGTACGTAATTTAACGCAGGAAGGCCGCTCTGCCACAGTAAATCTGCGTGGGGTGGTCCATAAGCAGTTAAAATATGCCTCTAAACGTCCTAATTTGCAGGGACACATAGGATAACATTGAGCTGCTTCTACAGGCAAAAGACAAAGCTCCTGTAGAAGCAACATTTTTTAAGCCAGTGTGCATGGACCCTTAGAATGACTTAAGTTCTTGTCAGCTTTGCAAGCAAACAAACTACTTGCTCATTACAGAAACTAATTTTTGAATTGCACGATACCTGCATAATGTGTTCTATTATAACTAGTTTATGAAATAAGATTTCCTTAAACTTTTTAGGAGTCAACATAGTAAGAAATGAGGAAACTTTCAAGAACCTCATTAGAGAGCATATAGAAAACCACTTCCGAAGTAGACAGTTGTTTTTCAGTTCATATATACATTATTATATATATAATATACATGTTAATTCTACCAGCCTCCAGATAACTGTTTTTAAGACATGTCTCGGTGGAGAGGCAGAAGGCTTTTCTTCATAGTGAAGTGCATATAATATTAATTAATCAATAATTATACCAAAGCAGTCTTAATATATCCGGTGAACAGCCATTCATATAAATAAGGCTGTGTGTTTTTAATGGGCATATAGTGATTCAAGATTGCATTGAATGGTGTTTGACTTGCTTCCTGTTCATAATTTATCACTGACTGTACCAAACTATTAGCATGTGTTATTGATGTTCAATAACCTTACTTAAATTTCATGTACTGAGACCATCCGTGTCTGCATCAATAACCCTTTGTCATTAGTGTTGGCTGTGTTGAGAATAAAACAACTCATTGTGGAGACCTTCTGGTTTTCATTTAGAGACTTCTCAGTACACTCAATAAAAACATTAACTATTTGAAGAGCCAAAATGTCTGTTAGTTGTTTGTCTAAATCTGTTATCTGTCAGAGAGTGTGACTTTAGCCTATCTGATCTCCTAGAAAGGAAGGTTTTTTTGTTTCCTGTACAAAAATGTCCATATTGTTGGCTTTTTACGGTTTGTTCCTTCTCAAAAAGAAGACAATTACTATTAAGCTTTTAAAAAAATTGTGTCTGCAACAAATAAAACACAGAATAGCTTCTTTTATATTTGTTTATTTGACAGACTGTAGACATTTTTGCACAGTCTAGTTAACCACTTTTCATTTCATAATTCAGAAACATAAATCCTCCTCACCACTATACTAATGTCTAGCAGGCCGGGCAGCATCATGGCAGGTGAAGTAATCTTACTCAATGTTGCTCTATAATATATGTGATGGACCCAACTAGGACAGGGGCTTTTGGAGGGGACTGCAGGGTAGCTTCTTGCCTACTGACTATGGGCCCTGGCTTTTGAGGGGGCTTTATTCTTGTGGGGTGTGTGCCTGGTAGGACACTTGGAGTGGTCTTGCTTCGGAATGCGGCATTGTCTCCCCTTGAAACACACAGACTCTGGGAATCTAAGCCTGGGATACAGATTTGGGTCCTATGTGCCCAAACCAGCAATGACTGCTTTAGACAGTGAGATTAGAGCAGATGTTAATATTATCAGCTCAAACCAACTTGATACTGGGGTCTCCTGCTGTAGTCTGTTTATTACAGTGTTATGTGTTTATTTGTTAAGTATGTCTCTCCAATTGTGTGCCTCCTAGGTGGGCATTCCCATGGTAATTGAGTCACCCATTGCTTCTGTCTATCTGCTCATCTGTTGGAGATATAATTAAAGCGGAGTTCCGGCCACAGAAAAAAAATTTCAATGAACATACCCCCGGGACAGTCAGGGCTAGTACATTGCACAATGGATAGCCTCTGATCTGTCCCGGTTCGCACTTACCTTTTAGAAGAAATACTTACTTTTAAAATTTCTTCTCCAGCGCTGCCATCTCAGGTGTGGGCAGCTTGAAGCCAGCCCAGAAGCTGGCATGCCCAGAAGCTGTTTAGCAAGGTATGACGCGCCTACACCGGAACTGACGTCGGGGCCGGTGCAGGCGCATTGATTCCTGGGAGCGATGATGTTCAGTTCCCAGGAATCATTGCAAAGCGGAAGTGACGGTGCGGGCCGCGGCCGCCGAGGGAGGAAGTGGAAGAAAGGTGAGTATATTTTTCTGCAATTACAAGGTAAGCAAAAAAAAAAAAATCGAAACTAACCATTTCTTTTTTAGGTGAGCTATAGCAAGCGGATGGCCCAAAATCGACTATGTCGATTTTGTGGCTGGAACTCCGCTTTAATATTGTGACATCTTTACCTTATAATTGAACCATTGAGAGATGTTATGTGTTTATGGTTATAATAGTGTTTCTCAACTCCGGTCCTCAGGGCACACTAACAGGCCAGATTTTAAGTATTACCTTGGGGAGATGCAGACTAGAATACTGCAATCACTGAGCAGCAAATGATATTAGCTGTGATGTATTTCAGTTTTCTTGCAAACCTGGCCTGTTAGTGTGCCTTGAGGACCGGAGTTGAGAAACAGTGGGTTATAATAATGTGTAATGTATCCTGGGTTGTGGGCTGGGTGCCAAACAGTCTGGGCATCTAGGTTTGTTTAAGTGACTAGTTAATTAGTTCCTGTTAATTAGATCACTTTCAGATATTAGTTTTTAGATGTGGATTAGCATACTGTTTATGTTGGCTGTTCCTTAGATATGCTGTGTTGTATACAGTTTGAAAGAAATAGTCCTAAAAATAGGGCTATCTACAGCGCTTGCTAAAATACAAATATAAATATAAAACATAAATCTATGCAATTATATATACATAAAATGTGTAAATTCACAAATATAAGTGCAAATGTGCAAACTACTTGTGCCAATTAATTATCCATAATCTACGAATCCATGCATAAATTAATTAGTGGAAGTCCATCCTGTGTTGCAAAAAAAAAAAAAAATATATATATATATATATATATATACATATATATATATATATATATATATATATATATATATAAATATCAAAATATAAATATATAAACATATATAATAATGTGATAAACAAAATTCCGTGAAAGTTCCTTTTTCTAGGAAGTGTACAAGTGCTCTTGTAAAATTCAAATGGTGACTGATGAAGTGCAGGTGCTTGATGCCTTCTTCCCGTGCAGTAATATATAAGATGGGTAACTTACCAAATGTAGTGGGTCTCATATATCTTACAATATTGAGACCAATCACGCTTAATGGCAAGTTCCCTTTAAAGATCCTCCTATGCCGCTGGCGGTTTTTCCTCCTCACTCAAGTCAGGTTGTGTCTGTGCAGGCTGAAGGAATGAGAATATCAATTTGTGAATCACAGACTGATCTATACAGGAGACTCACACCTGTCAGAAGAGCTTCTGAACGCTGCCTTATGGAACGGTGAGGAGGAAAAACCGCCAGCGGCATAGGAGGATCTATAAAGGGAACTTGCCATTAAGCGTGATTGGTCTCAATATTGTAAGATATATGAGACCCACTACATTTGGTAAGTTACCCATCTTATAAATTACTGCACGGGAAGAAGGCATCAAGCACCTGCACTTTATCAGTCACCATTTGAATTTTACAAGAGCACTTGTACTCTTCCTAGAAAAAGGAACTTTCACGGAATTTTGTTTATCACATTATTATATATTTATATATATTTATATTTTGATATTTTTATATATATATATATATATATATATATATTTTTTTTTTTTTTTTATTTTGCAACACAGGATGGACTTCCACTAATTAATTTATGCATGGATTCGTAGATATTGGATAATTAATTGGCACAAGTAGTTTGCACATTTGCACTTATATTTGTGAATTTACACATTTTATGTATATATAATTGCACAGATTTATGTTTTATATTTATATTTGTATTTCAGCAAGCGCTGTAGATAGCCCTATTTTTAGAACTATTTCTTTCATTCCCACTAATTTTATACTACTGCTGCTGCTATATTTTATATAAATTTACACATTTGTCACTAATTTAAAGGTAATTTATATATTTATATTCAAAAACATTAATTCCTAGGCGCGGGGAGTACACCTTTTTCTGAAAGAGGTACTTGGTTTTTGTATACAGTTTGCATTAGTTAGGATAATGTGGTCAAATTCTTATTTGATCTTGTATGGTTTATATTCTGTGTGAAATTAAAATAAAGGCAGTTCCAGTTCCACCTAAGCTAGTGTCATCGAATATCTTGGGTGTAGTGATGAGCTTCGTGTTCGAGTCGAACCTAAGTTCGACTCGAACACTGCCTGTTTGCCCAAATGGGCTTCTTTGCGGGAACTTCGAGTCCCCGCATCAATAATTAATTCAATAGGTTTTATTTAATATCCATAATTTATATTAATCATCCGCTGGCCAAGAAAGTGAACCCACAGCCTCTCATTTGCAAGCCCGTTATTCTAGCAAGTACGCCATCGAGCCAGCTGTTTAAGCTAAGACTCTCTCTGCCTAACTAACTTCTATATGAGTTTGACAGCTCTTTTGTAGGGCTCTGACGTCACCAGTGCCCCATAATCCACTGCTCAGGTACAGTGAATAAATTACTGATGTCACATCAGAAGGGGCGGAGACAAATAATAGGTTTTAAATAAAATCCATAATTAATATTGATCACCCGCTGGCCAGTGTATTCAAACCCCCTGCCTCTCATTTGCTAGCCCATTATTCTACCAGCTACGACAACGAGCCAGCTGATTAACCTACAACACTCTCTGCCTAACTAACTTCTATCTGAGTTTGACAGCTCTTTTATAGGGCTCTGACGTCACCAGTGCCCCTTCCCTGCCAGTGTCATATATACTTACATGCATTGTGGTACAGTGCACTTCCAGAAAAGATGCAGGTACATTTTTTGTGTCATTGCTGTGCATCGCCAACCTATTCTTTTTGAATGGGCGGGACACAGAGCACATTAATATGCATTACATGCCTGTGTTCAACTCTAGATTCACACTTCCATGTTTTATGCGGGCTACGTTTGCGCAGACATTCAAATGAATGGGCTGCTGTGCTTGTGTTTCAGCAAAAAAAGGTGCATACACCTTTTCAAAAACGTGGCCGCAGGGAAAAAGGTCTTTTTGACCATATGATTTCCCTGTGGTTTTGAGCATGTGATTTCTGAACGCGCTGCATGCTGATATGTGTGGGGGTGCTATTCAGAGATTCGGATCCTAAGAGCAGCGTGATTTGGCTACATGTGGTTGCGAGTGCGGGAAAAGATGTGATTCCACATGCATAGGTGTGAACCAAGTCATAATGTCTTTAACCTCCCTGGCGGTATGATTCTGTCAGGAATTCTGTTCCAAAAGCGGTACAATTCTTTTCATGGAAATTTGGCGTTATGTATTATAGGCCTACAATTCTTAGTAATTACTGACTTAAACCTGACCAAAACAAGAGTCTAGTAGACATCCCAGATGTGATAAATTTGAAACACAAACAAGTGAATTATAATCGAATCAATAATATTATTTTATTATTTAATATATAATATATATAATAAAATTATATTATTGATTAGATTATAATTCATGCGTTATATATTATATATATATGTGTGTATATATATATATATATATATATATATATATATATACATGTGTGTATATAGATATATATATATATATATATATATGTGTATGTGTATATATATATATATATATATATATATATATATATATATATATAAAACGCATGAATTATAATCGAATCAATAATATAATTTTATATATATATATATATATATATATATATATATGTGTGTGTGTGTATATAGGTGTATATATATATATATATATATATATTTGCATATACATATATATATTTATATATATATATATATATATATATATATATGCATATATATATGCATATATATATATATATATGCATATATATATTATATATATGCATATATATGCATATATATAATATAAAATGTGTTATGTGTTTTGTGCAACGTTTTTTTTTTTTTTTTTTGAATTTCCCTCCCTAGTTCCGCTCCCATGCAGCATTGCTGCTGCAGGGAACGGAACTAGGAAGTCCTCCTACCGACAGACGAGCGGCGGAGATCTCGGCTGGCGGTCACAGCAATGAGAGCTCATCGCTGGATCGCCAGGATAAGGTAAGAGAAGCTCCGCTGCGCTGTCTGCACGCTCTGCCCATTGACCCTGAGCGTGACTCGGGGATACCGCTAATAGCAGAAAATTCCTACCCCGAGTCACGCTCGGGGATACCGCTAAGGCGATTAATACACCTCAGAGGTTGGGTACGAATCTAGCCTAAAGGAGTTAAGAATCTTCACCTAATAAATTAAAGCATCACATTAATTATCCATACAGGTAAAAAGCTAATTCTTATTATTTTACCTGCACATGATTGGATAACTGAAGAGAAATTTCAATCAATCCATTGAGCAGCCCTCAAAATTTCCACTCGCCTGCTCGCAGTGAATGGAAATAAGCTGAGGACGAGTGGAGCAGGCAGAAGCAGCCAGGATCCTGCATAGTTGCTAACTGTCCTGATTTAGCTGTTGTTCTGGCAGGACTTTGTCCTAGGCTGCATCCTGAAAATCATGAAAAGACCCTTGATTCAGAATGGAATGATGCATCTCTGAAAACCCAATTTAGGCTTGGCCTATCAGAAGCCGTTAAGGACGAGCTCGCCCGAGCGGATCTGCCAAAAACCCTGGATGCATTAATACAACTCAGTATTACCATAGATAGAAGACTACGAGAAAGAAAGGCTGAAAAGATGGGAATGCCATTATCCGTTTCCTCTCGGAGTCTGGCCGTTGACCCCGTTCCTATGGAGATAGGAACCATACGCCCACCGCTATCAACTATGGAAAAAGCCAAAAGACGAAATGAAAATCTCTGCTTGTACTGTGCATCCCCGGATCACAAGATAAACGTCTGTCGCCTAGTCAACAAAAAGAAGGGTGAGTGTTCACATGTCTCCCTAGGAAGATTGACAACTTCATTCACTAACCCCTACATTTCTGTTTTTTTGACATTACAGTGGGACCAGAACAGGATTACTACTAAGGCCATGATTGACACAGGATCTTGTGGAAATTATATGGATATATGTTTTGCTGCTTTAAATAAAATTCCTATTATTTCTAAACTCAAACCTGTCTCAGTAAGTCTTATTACCGGTGTTCCGTTATCCTCTGGTCCGATCACCGATCAGACACAAGCACTTCTAGTCACTATTAACGAGTCTCATAGGGAGACTTCTACCTTCGATTTAATACCATCACCCCACTTTCCCATTGTGTTGGGACTTCCCTGGTTGCACACACACCAACCAACCATAGATTGGAAGAAACGGTCCTTGACCTTCCCTTCTTGTTATTGCGAGGAAACGTGTAACCTCCCGTTTTCCGGGAAGATTCTGTCTGTGGTGACAGATGAGATTGCACCACTATGTTATCAGGATCTTTCTGAGGTTTTTCTTGAGAAAAATGCTCAAGCATTACCTCCTCATCGAGACTATGATTGTAGCATTGATCTACTCCCAAATAGCAAATTGCCGTTCGGTCATGTTTATCCTCTTTCACAGGATGAACTTGCCCATCTCAAAACCTATTTGGATGAGAACTTGGAAAAAGGTTTTATTAGACCTTCCACTTCTTCCACAGCAGCAGGACTCTTTTTTGTTCGCAATAAAGATTCAAGTCTCAGACCTATCATCGACTACAGGAAATTGAATGCTATCACAATAAAAGATCGCTATCCTCTACCACTTATCCCTGAGCTCATTGAGCAGGTGCGTGGAGCTACCTATTTTTCAAAATTAGACCTGAAAGGAGCATACAATCTCATTCGAATCCGTGATGGACACGAGTGGAAGACTGCGTTCAGAACTAGATACGGATTGATCGAGTATCTTGTGATGCCATTCGGCCTATGCAATGCCCCTGCAGTTTTCCAACGATTTATAAACGATATTTTTAAAGACTTACTAGATGTCTGTGTTGTGGTATATCTGGACGATATACTTATATATTCACGGACCCTGTCTGAACACATAAGACATGTAAGACTTGTATTATCGAGATTGCTTGCACATAATCTTTATGTGAAGCTGAAGAAATGCTTGTTCCATAAAGATGAGGTACTCTTTCTAGGCTACATCATATCCAAAACAGGAATCGAGATGGACATGAGTAAAATATCCTGCATTCAGGATTGGCCTACACCAACTACACGCAAGGCGCTACAGCGATTCCTGGGATTTTCAAATTTCTACAGGAAGTTCATAAAAAACTTTTCTGCTATTGTGAGACCCCTCACACAGCTCACTAGCATAAAAATACCATTTAAATGGTCAGAAGAAGCAAATAAGGCTTTCCACTTGTTAAAGACAAGGTTTACTTCCGCTCCCATATTACGCCATCCAGACCCATCCCTCCAATACATTCTGGAGGTAGATGCGTCAAACCTGGCAGTAGGAGCAATACTCTCCCAATGACCTACCCCCACTTCCCCACTTCATCCAGTCGCCTTTTTTTCTAAATCCCTGAGCAGTCCCAAGATAAATTCCCCCGTGGGTGAGAAGGAACTGCTTGCTATAAAATTGGCTCTGGAGAATTGGCGACATTTACTCGAAGGCACCCAATTACCAATAATTATATACACTGACCATAAAAACCTCCAATATCTTCAGACTAGCAAAACTCTCTCGCATCGACAGGTACGATGGTCACTATTCTTTCTAAGGTTTAACTTCCTAGTGACCTACACACCTGCAGATAAGAACAAAAAGGCGGATGCACTATCACGACTAACTGAAGAAAATTACTTTGAAATTCCTTCCGTTCCTATAATACCTCACAAACACATTATTGGAGTTGTCCGTTCCTTGAAGGAAGAGGTTCTGCATGGTATAAGGTTGGATTCACCCCCACCACAACTAAATACCGATGCAGAAGGCTTCCTCTACTACAACGACAAACTTTACATACCACCTACCCTACGCACCAAGATCTTGGAATTATCACATGATGTGCTTATGGCAGGACATATGGGTATGACAAAGACTTTCAATTTGATTTCTCGGCAATTCTGGTGGCCTGACATGAAAACATCTATACAAAAATTCGTCTCTTCATGCAATGTCTGTGCCAGGTCCAAAATTGACACTACGAGACCATCCGGCCTACTATGCAGTCTACCAATACCCCAAACTCCATGGGAGGTTCTGTCATTGAACTTCATCGTAGAATTGCCTCCTTCCAAAGGATTTAATACCATCTTGGTGTCAGTGGACCATCTGACAAAGATGGCACATTTCATTGCTATTCGCAGACTACCTTCGTCCAAACAAACGGCAGAACTCCTGATGAAACATGTCTTCAGATTACATGGTATCCCAAAAACTAAATTCTGGCAAGAACTATGTCACATACTACGGATTGAGCGGAAGCTCACTTCTCCTTACCATCCGCAGACCAACGGACAGACTGAAAGAGTCAACCAATGCATCGAGCAGTATTTATGTTGTTACACTTCTTACCAACAGGATGATTGGTTGGATCTTCTCCCCCTGGCAGAATTTGCCTACAACAACGCAACTCACAGTACAACCAAGCAGAGTCCGTTCTACTTGAACTATGGGTTCCATCCCTCTATTCTCCCTCCACGCATCCTTCCTTCAAATAACCCAGTAGCCTCAGACTATCTTTCCCAAATAAAGGATTCTCTGGGTTTACTAAATACTACCATTGCACACGCTCACAGTCAACAAAAGAAATACTATGATCTTCGTAGAAGACCTTCTCCACAGTATACTATCGGGGACCTCGTTTGGCTCTCAACAAAAAACTTGAGACTGAAGATCCCTAGCAAAAAGCTTGGACCTCTGTTCTTGGGACCTTTCCCAATCAAGAAACTTATTGGAAAAGCTGCAGTGCAGCTTACATTGCCAATGGACCTAAAAATCCATCCCATTTTCCATGTGTCGCTACTAAAACCCCATGTTCCGGACCAAGGAATAAGGCCTAATATTCCACCTCCCCCTCCTGTACAAGTTGAAGGTGGAGAAGAATACGAGATAAAAGAGATTCTGGATTCTCGTATCTACAGAAGAAGACTTCAGTACTTTGTTAGATGGAAGAACGATGGGCCCCAAGACGACACCTGGCTAAACACCTCTGACATACATGCCCCTAGATTAATCCGCAATTTTCATGCGAGATACCCAGACAAACCAGCTCCAGAGGCCTTCAGGAGCAGGCCTTAAAGGGGGGGTATTGTAATGTTCCGTTACCTTTGGTACCCTAAATTACACTTTCCACAAGTGTATGCGCCCTACCATTTACTTTTGGAAAGGTGCGCATACACCTTTAAGACTGGAGCTGTCATCACTCAGCGCCGGACTAGATGGCTATTTAAGGCGTCGGCTCTCACTCACATGTGTTCGTTCAAACACCCTTATCTGGATGCTAACCTTGCTTGAAGCTTCCATGCTTGCAAGCTTACTTCGCTGACGGAACCTCGCTGCGCTGATCCCTGTATCCCGCTACTGGATCATCCGCCTCTCCTGAACCACCCTTCGGCTGTATCGCTAATAGTGCTAAGTACCCCGCAGGGGAATTCTCTATAAACTTATACTAAGCTTACACTATCTAGCTCTGCATAGTAGAGACTGTTTATCACATCTGCATAAACTAGATTGCTAGCTCTTGAGACTACTGCTACTTTTCTGCACTGGGTTGATCTCTTTTGTATGTCCACCTGCTATTCTATCATCTGCTATCATACAACATTGTTAAACCTTCCTGCATCCATCTGCTACTGTCTCACCTTCAAGTGTCTATCACCTACCACCTCCACTCAACCTATCCCTCAAACCTTCATCATTGTGTTACCACATATATAAAGTCACTCTAGGAACCAGCTTGCTAATTGTGTGTATTTACTGGCTGAAATAAGACCTTCCACACATGATGAGTCATTGAGGTTGGGAATGGTATCTCAGCATATCTCTTACATGACAACTGACGTGGAACTATTTCTGCAGCTGAAAATCCACACCATATAAGAAACGCAGGAGCGTTACACATGGCCATTCACAGACAGCAGCTAGGAGTACTATTCTGTCACAGAGCAGGTGGCCGGTGCTACAACAGTACTTCCAGCTGCTGTCCTTAACCGGCTGTTACTAGATGCATGTCGGGGCTTTGTTATTCACATCAGGGACACACGTTGCTGTGATGCTAGGCAGGCACATTGTGATCCTGTGGCTTCCAGCTCACTAACTGAAGAATATCACAACCCCCTCATCTGATCCATACCACCCACCCCGGGCATCATACACAGCCGTATCATGCCAGCTTAGGAGGGAGGAAAATCCTGGGGATTTGTTTGCCAATGCAAGCTCTGCCCCTTCTGTTCGGGCAGAGTCCAGGAAGGAATGTGCAGGTGGAGGAGGGACACGTGACCAGTACGGGGCAGCTCTCTGTTGAAATCTATGGGGGAGAACATAGACCTCAGGACATAAGGGGTAAGAAATTGTACCAGCTGGAAGGGAGTACCTAACTGGCCGGTGAGGAGGGGGTGGCGTCTCCTTATTTATATTGTGAGCCCCAGAACTTGAGGAGGGGTCTTGTCATAGACACCTGCAACACCCAAAAAGAAGGTCAACTTTTCCTAAGGCTCTGTTCACATTTGGCATTTTGGGATCTCAGGCAGAATCACAGCGTTTCTGCCCACAATCTCAATCTCTGCATTTGCAAAACGCATGTACAGGTGCTATTCGTTTGCAATGGGACCTAAAACACAGTGCAGTTTTGCGATGATTATTGCATGGAAATCTGCAACATGCAAAGGTTGTCACCCAAAAAGGAGCAAGAGCTATATGATCATGGCATACCCATACCTCCCAACTTTCTGAGATGGAAACGAGGGACACCTATGAGCAAAATAATGTAGCAATAGGACACACACCCTGTCACACCCCTTAAAGGAGTATTATACAAAAGAAAATGATTAAATAAACCTTCAGCTGTCATTGTACCCTTGCTGGGTGTCCCGTGCATCCCTATACCTTTAAGGAGGTCTGGTCTCCCTCCAGGGGAAAGATTTTGTTTTAATGATAATCTTTGAAACAGTTTAGAACATTCTGTCCAAATATTTGTTTTACATTTTGACTTGACATACATTTTAACTACTTGCCGACCGCCCGCTGCAGTTGTACAGCGGCAGTGTGGCGCTCCCAGGCAAAGTGGGATAAGCAAGCCTGGGAGGAGCTAGGGGTTATCGGCTTGTCGGCTGGGAGTCAGTGTGTGACCGGCGGCTCCGATGGCCTCCGGCCACTCGCGATCTCCTGCTGCAGTGAGAGAAGGACAGGCGGCTGATGTAAACACAGCCGTCTGTCATTCTCACTAAAGTAATCACAGAGGCTATACGATTCTGCTATGTAGGATCGCATGTCTCTGTGATTACATCACAAGCCACGCCCCTCCACAGTTAGAATCACGCCCCTAGGGACACACTTAACCCCTTGATCACCAGTAAAGTTAACTCCTTCCCTGCCAGTGTCATTTTTACAGTAACAGTGCATATTTATAGCACTGATTACTGTAGTAATCTCACTGGTACTCCCAAAAGTGTCAAAAATGTCAGTCAGGGGTCCGATCTGTCTGCCGCAATGTCGAAGTCCCGCAAAAAAAATCGCAGATCGCCGCCGTTACTAGCTTAAAAAAACAATAAAATAAACATAAATCTTTCCCGTAGTTAGTAAACGCAATAACTTTTGCTCAAACCAATCAAAATACGCTTATTGCGATTTTTTGTTACCAAAAATATGTAGCAGAAAACAAATTGGCCTAAAATGTTAAAAAATTTAATTTTTACATTTTTTTTGTGAATTTCATATAAAAAAATGTGAAAAATATTGTTATTTTTTCAAAATTGTTGCTCTTTTTTTGTTTTTTGTTTATAGCACAAAAAATAAAAATCGCTCAGGTGATCAAATACCACCAAAAGAAAGCTCTGTTTGTGGGAAAAAAAGGACATCAATTTCGTTTGGGTACAGCTTTGCACAACCGCGCAATTGTCCATTAAATTTACGCAGTGACGAATTGCAAAATAGGGCCTGGTCTTTGAGCAGCCAAATCTTCCGGGGCTAAAGTGGTTAATGGCAGCCACTTCTAATTATTTTAAATAGTGTTCTAAATGACCGCTAAATAGAGTTCCTTTAAATAGAGTTCTAAAAAACATATTACCATACCTCCCAACTTTTGCAGATGGGAAGGAGGGACACCTATTAACAAAAGTATGTAGTCATAGGACACACCCCCCTGCCATGCTCCATGAAAGGAGAATTATAAAAAAGCATTACTTAAATCTACGAGTGCTTACTTTACCACTACTATACCTTTATACTGGCTTTTGAAATTTACAAATGCAGCAATTTAGAAACTGGATGAAATGTTTAGCACTGGGAAACACTTTTTGAAAGATAAAAGTTGCATTTTATATACAACTATATAGATCAGACCAAAATCAGGGACAAATGAAGAGGAAAGAGAGACAGAGAGACTTTGTTCCAAATGCAGGACAGTCCCTCAAAATCAGGGACAGTTGGGAGCTATGCATACTGTATGATCTGGGCATACTATGTATGATCTGAGTATACCCTTGTATGATATGGCTAAAATGTTATAATTTACAAGGGCGTGTTTAGGGGGCAAATAGGGGCAGGGCAAGGCAGGGTAGGGTTTGTTGGGGAAACTGACAGGGAGTAACTCTTAAGGCTAGTAGCTCAGGACTTGAAATTTTGAACCTTGCATGGAGTACAGATTCTCAACTCTTTTATTAAATCAATTTCCAATAAACATAGGAAAAACTATCAACCAAATGTTACTTTGATACTTAGCCCACCAGCTTCAACTACTGCTGTCAGGTGCCAGTCCTTAAGGAGAGCAAATCTAGCTCAGTTGCCGATATTCAAATATCAAAATGGGGTCATACACTGTTAATGATAGCCATGATAACTAAAGTCCAAAGACTGGCTTCAGCCTAATCTCCCTCTATTGAGACACACATCTCTTTTTGGGTGAAATGCGTTAGAGAGGTGTGTGTCTCTATGGGAGGAAATTCAGCTGAAGCCAGACCTTGGACTTTAGTTACGATGGCTAACATTAACAGTGTGCAGGCCCTATTTTAATACTTTAAAATCAAGCCTTTAAAAGCAAGTCTTGCAATTTGAGTCAACCAACAGGTATGTGGTGTCATTCCACAAGAGGAAATTAGGAGCTGAGCTCATTTGTGGCAGGTTAAACACTAGAGTTGAGCGAACACCTGGATGTCCGGGTTCAGCGGGTTCGGCCGAACTTGAAAAAAAAGTCCGGGTTCCTGACCCAAACTTACCCCAAACTTTACCCCGATCCCGAACTCCACTTTTGAGCACTAAAATGGCTCTAAAAAAACATGGAAAGGGCTAGAGGGCTGCAAATGGCAGCAAAATCTTCTTAAGAGCATGGCAAGTGCTCTGCAAACAAATGTTGATAGGTAGATAACAAAAGAGTGAGAACAATTAAAAATACAACAATGGCTGGGTAAGGCCAGTATACATGTCTATTCTGCACAAGGTACGGACAAGTCCTGTGGGATCCATTTTAATGAACGTGAGCTTGTCCACATTGGCTCTGGACAGGCGGCTGCGCTTGTCTGTGATAACGCCCCCAGCCGTGCTAAATACACGTTCAGATAATACACTGGCTGCAGGGCAGGCCAGCACCTCCAAGGCGTAAAGGGCAAGCTCAGGCCATGTGCCCAATATGGAGACCCAGAAATTGAAGGGGGCAGACCCGTCATTCAGTACGTGTATAGTACGTAAGGAATGGTAAGGAACTGTATATGGTATATGGTAGGCCTGCTGAATATAATCGCCGAATCGATGCATCGCGATGCGACCCTTCGCGATTCTGCATCGATTCGGGGTGATTGAAAAATCGATTACTAATGACGTCAGTTCCGGGGGCGGGGACAGAAGTGACATGGCGGCGCTGGCCGGGCTTGTGGAAAATGGAGCTCCTCCTTGCGGCGCGGGAGAGGAGAGCGGAGCTATTGGTGCTCTCTCTGGCCCCGGGATACACACGGCATGCCCACTTAACACACTGCTGCCCAAGGGGCGTGGCTTCCGGCGGACTGAATGGTGGCTTTTTAGCTCCGCTCTGCTGGCCATCGGGGACACTGACCTCTTCTACGACCCCCTGACACCATCTACAGCCTCCATCTAGTTGTAGTATAACAGGCCCTGGTAAGGAGGAATGCTGGGCTCTGTAGTCCCCCTAGTTGTAGTACAGTAGGCCCTGGTAAGGAGGAATGCCGGGATTCTAAAAAGCCTGTGGTGTATGTGCCCCTGGAGTGGCAGTCCAGGAGTGCCATAATTCATGGTGGATGGCAACACTATGAGTATGGCACCAAGGACACTGCACTTCCTACACACGTTTTTCTCACCTGCCTCTAGGGCCGGGCCTTTTGGTCAGGAGTCAGGACCAGAGGAATTTTTTATTCCTGGCCGAAGGGCCTGACATAGTATTGCAACGTGGCACTAACCTTGCACTTATCCACTATCCCTTTCCCCACTTTTATGTATTGTGTGTCTCACGTTTTGTGTTTTTATTGTGGTGGTACACTTTATTTTGCACAGCGTAATTAGTAGGGTGTAGGTCCTTGGGTCTGTCCCTGAAAGTCTTGGGAGGGGGGGGGATATGGCCTTCTGGCTTGGTTCGCCCTCTCTCATGGGGTCTGTCTTCAGGAGAGCCCCACCTAGTTCTTGGGGTGGTCTGTTTCAGCAGACCTCCTAAAGAACGGGGCTGCCTGGTTTCGGCCAGGTTAGCCAGTGTAAGTACCCCAGTCCCTGTCAGGAGCCTTGCGCCCCGGGGGATCAGGGTCAGGGACCATGTGTACTTTTTGTGTTTCACTTTTTTGGTGTGCATTTTTTCATACAACCCCACGGGCTTAAAAAAAAAACAGCTGGTGGTCCTGGTTGTTGTGGCGTGCCGACGTAGCTTTTCCACATTTCATACATGCTAACCCTACCTTCTGAGGTGCTGGCGATGCCCTGGCTGCGTTGGCGACCTCCTCCTCCTCTGCCTTCGCCTTGTGCTTCCACTGTGCCCCCACTGTCAGGTGGGAATGCCACCAGCATCACTTCTCAACCTTTTGGCTAAGATCAAGTGTAGTATCTGTTGTTATCTGTTATCTGGGTGCCACCCTGCTGTGAACATGGTTCCTCCTCCTCCACCTCATCCTTCACCTCGTCATCCTCCAGAACTGTGCCCTTGCTGGACAATTGTGTACCTGGCGTTTGTGGGTGCAGGAACCCACCCTCGGAGCCACTTGTGAATGACTGCCCTGAAAGCCTTGGAAATGATCACTGCTCCGGATGCGGAGGCAGTAGAGTAGGAGGAGTTAGCAACAGGAGGCAAAACTGAAGCGCCCTGCAATCCTCGGTGGTGGAAGGAGATGCGCCAAACAAATTTAAAGGGTGTTGTAATGGTATCGTGCGTTGGGACCCCAGTTTGTCAGGCAGCCATTTAGTTAAAGCTGTCGCAAGCAACCATTTTGTGTTTCAGAGCTCAGCTGACAGTTTTAAAAAAACAAAAAGGTCATTCCTTTACCCGCCCCTCACCCCAGCTCCTTTTGGCAGTGTTAATTAACTCCCGGGGTCACCGAACATTAGTATGCAAGCCTCAAAGTAGCCTTATCTTAACACATTCGGGCCGGGTCATAAACGAAGCAACCCTTATCAGCACAGATGTTCACTACGGCTGACCAGGCTGTGTCGAATTCCACAAGCCAAATTAATCATTAGGAAAATGACCACAGTTACACACAAAATGCATAACTTTTTACCCGAACATAACATATTAACAAAAAGCATATATTTGAATGGCAAATAACCTACTGGACGTAACAAGACCACACATGGTCATCCTGTCATACAGGGAAGAGGAACGAGCGAGAAGATATTCCCTCTGTGATAAAAGATATTCATGTTTGATATTGTTTGAAAGCAAATGACATGCTTACTTATAAAATATCAGTTTTAAGAATGTAACCCTTACATCTGTCGAGATATTAAAAGTGGTATGACTCTGTCCACAAAAGTACATTTGAAATGGTCGTAAACCACTGGACAGCCCTTTTGCCACTCTGTTGTAATTGGTCAGGGGTGTCCGTTACCGCCCCTTTGATCTCAGAGAAAAAGACAGGAGCTGATGGAGCTCTCGGTCTCATGTAACATATCAAGGAAAGGAACATCTATCCATTGGAGACCGATCACACAGCTTCTGGAATTAAGATAATACCAGGACTTTTTGAATGCAAATATTTCATTTCAAATTCTTATCTATTCTTCTAAATTGCTGTGTCTCTATTTCTTTGTAACCCATTTTTCTGTAAATATTTTTATTTGCACCAATCTTAAACCTTTCTTATAATTAAACCTTATTTTGAAAAGTGTTAAATTTGTCTCTAAGCTCTTAAACGCAAACTGACCCAAAGAACCTGCCTCCTGAAAGAGCGCTACTGTTTAGGATAAATCATCCTGTCTGAGGTGACAGTGTGTGTAAGGGCCCTTTCACACGGGCGCTCCGTATGTCCGGAAATCATCCTATTTTTTTTGCGGATGATTTACGGACATAATGTAAGTCAAGGGCATTGCGGATGTCAGCGGAATACCATCCGCTGACATCCGATTTTCTTCCTTTCAGTTCTGTTCCGTTTTTTGGAACGGAACAGAACCCTATTTTTCCTCCGTTCAAAAAACGGAAAGGAAGGAAAATTGGATGTCAGCGGTGTCATCCGCTGACATCCGCAATGCCCATAGACTTACATTATGTTCGCATATCATCCGCAAACGGATGGGATGATATGCGGGCACACGGAGCGGATGACAGAAATGTCATCCGCTCCGTGATAAAAAAAAAAAAGTCCCGCAGCGGAGCCAAACACCGTGTGAAAGAAGCCTTACAGATGGTTATTCCAAAGTCATAATTGGTATTTCTAAAATTACGAGCATCCTCTGGGCTCATTATAATGTAGAGATGGTGGCAGAGAAAGGGTTAATTGTTTAATTAGCCTGGTGACGATTGCTCTCAGTCTGCTGGCATCTAGATTGTGGTCCCGCAAGCTGGACAATCTGTGTGCCGGGTGCAGCTGAGAGTGGCATTGTTACGCAAGTGACGGCAGGGTGTGAGATTGCTTGGTCCTAGGTCACGAGTTGGATGAGAAGGCCAGGGGTCTGATACCCGCCACCGTCACAGGTGTATCTCACAGTAACATAATCAGCAAATGCTGCAAAATTATTAATTTTCCCCTAAATGGGTGTTTATTGAATAGCAGAATAGAACAACAGTATCTAAAAGGGTGTATCTCACACGTACAGATACAGACTAACCAGCAATTTAATATCTTTCTTTCCCCTAAATGGGTGTTTATTGAATAGCAGAATAGAACAACAGTATCTAAAAGGGTGTATCTCACACGTACAGATACAGACTAAGCCGCAATTTAATATCTTTCTTTCCCCTAAATGGGTGTTTATTGAATAGCAGAATAGAACAACAGTATCTAAAAGGATGTATCTCACACGTACAGATATAGACTAAGCCGCAATTTAATATCTTTCTTTCCCCTAAATGGGTGTTTATTGAATAGCAGAATAGAACAACAGTATCTAAAGGGTGTATCTCACACGTACAGATACAGACTAGGCCACAATTTATTATTTTTTCCCTAAATGGGTGTTTATTGAATAGCGGAATAGAACAACAGTATACAATGGGTGTATCTCACAGTAACATATGCAGACTAGGCCGCAATTTCATTTTTTTTCCCTAAATGGGTTTTTATTGAATAGCGGAAAAGAACAACAGTATCCAAAGGGTGTATCTCACAGTAAGGTATGAATGAAAATGTCTTATTTTTCCCTTTAATTGGTGATTTTTGAAGAGCAGATTAGAACACAGCAGTGTCTAAAGGCTTTATCTCACAGTAACATATAAAGGAAAAAATGAAAAAAAAAAATCCCTTTAAATTGGTGATTTTTGAATAGCAGATTAGAACAGCAGTGTCTAAACGCTGTATGTCACAGTAAAATATGACAGAAAAAAATGTTTTTTTTTTTTTAAATCCGGATTAAGCAGACACATATGCACTGAGCTTGCATTACATGGCCGCTGCACGCCGCCCACCTAACAGGTTGGATACTGTTGTTGTTCTATTCCGCTATTGAATAAAAACCCATTTGAATGAAAAACTGAAAAATAATGATTTTTCCCTAAAACTGAAAAATAATTATTTTCCCCTTAAATTGGTGGTTTTTGAATAGCAGATTAGAACAGCAGTGTCTAAACGCTGTATGTCACAGTATGAATGGAAAACTGAAAAATAATTGTTCCCTTAAATTGGTGCTTTTTGAATAGCAGATTAGAACAGCAGTGTCTAAACGCTGTATGTCAGTGTCACAGTAAAGTATGAATGAAAAACTGAAAAATAATTTTCCCCTTAAATTGGTGCTTTTTGAATAGCAGATTAGAACAGCAGTGTCTAAACGCTGCATGTCACAGTAAAATATGAAGGAAAAAAGTTTTGTTTTTTTTAAAATCCAGATTAAGCAGACACATATGCACTGAGCTTGCATTAAATGTCCGCTGCACGCCACACGCCGCCCACCTAACAGACTGATAAAAGTTTTTTTCTCCCTCCTCCTCACTGGGCTCAGGTCAGGGCAAAAAGATCGTGCACTGCACCCCCACACAATAAAATCGATGTAGATCGCTGTCTGATTAACCACTTAAGCCCCGGAGGATTTGGCTGCTAAACGACCAGGGGGTATTTTGCGATTCGGCACTGCGTGACTTTAACGGACAATTGTGCGGTCGTGCGACGCTGTACCTAAACAAATTTGACGTCCTTTTTTTCCCACAAACAGAGCTTTCTTTTGGTGGTATTTGATCACCTGTGCGCTTTTTACTTTTTGCGCTATAAACAAAAAAGAGCGTAAATTTTGCAAAAATAACAATATTTTTAGCATTTTTTTATATGAAATTCCCCAAAAAAAAATGTAAAAATCAAAATTTCATTTTCAGCCAATTTGTTTTCTGCTACATATGTTTGGTAAAAAAAAAAAATCGCAAAAAGCGTATTTTTATTGGTTTGCGCAAAAGTTATCGCGTTTACTAACAAAGGGAAAGATTTTTGTCATTTTTGTTGTTTTTTTTTAACGCGTAATGGCGGCGATCTGCGAATTTTTTTGCGGTACTGCGACATTGGGGCGGACAGATCGGACCCTTGACTGACATTTTTGACACTTTTGGGGTTACCAGTGATATTTCTACAGTAATCAGTGCTATAAATATGCACTGTTACTGTAAAAATACACTGGTAGCGAAGGGGTTAACTTTATTTGAGAGGGAGGGGCTGTGTGTGTCCCTAGGGGCGTGATTCTTACTGTCATTGGCTGTGACTTGAGGTGTAAGGACACTGATCAACGGTTCTACATACTAGAACCGTGTGATCAGTGTTTTTACACCGAGGAGAATGACAGGTGGCTTGTTTACACAAGCCGCCTGACTTTCTCCCTCTCCCCCCGACAATCGCCGAGTGAGCGGCGGACATCGGGTCCGCCGGTCGCACGCGCGGGGGGGGTCCGTGACCGCGCGGGAGCGCGCCTCCGGCGGCGCGCGCTCGCTCCCCAGACCCTCCCAGGCCAGTGACGTTAATTAACGTCACTCTGCCTGTGAGGGGCTGACCGCCGCAGTAAATTTACTTGCGGCGGTCGGCAAGCGGTTAAAGAAGATTCTTCCTATTCTTTCCCTGAAAGCAATCTCCAGCCTGCCCCTACAATAATCTCCTACCTCTCCCTCAGCAGCATCAGGAACCTCTCCCTACAGTAGTTAGAGCAGAGTGACGTGCGGCGCTATGTGACTCCAGCTTATATAGAGGCTGGGTCACATGCTGCACTGGCCAATCACAGCCATGCCATTAGTAGGTATGGCTGTGATGGCTTCTAAGGGCACACTAGTTAAACGCCTGCAGCTGTTGAAACCGCGCCATTAAAACCGCGTCAAAACATGAAATAAATTACCGAACAACGGACTGTATCCCGAACATACAGTAAAATGCTCGGGTCCATGTCCGGGTACCGAACACCCAAAAGTCCGCTACGATCCCGAAAAATTACAGTCCGTGTTCGCTTAACCCTAGTAAACATGTATTTTCTGCATTTAAAGGGACTTTAAAGGTATAAAACTTGGGGAAATGTTCATACATTACAGAAATGTATTGCATTTTTTGGGATTTCCCCGAAACACAGTACACTTTAAAGCTGAATTCCAGTCAGAGATAATATATAAGATAATGAGATAAAATACATGTATAAGAGCTGTTTTACTTGCCAATGACTTTGTATTACTGTTTATCCAATTTACACACAGCTCTGTCTGATAGGGCAGGTGACCTGATTTTTCTATACTGCAATTATGTAACACATCTAGGTCTTGTCCCCTGCCCCCAGTCTAATCATGTTACTCAAGAGTTTTCTGTTTACTGGAAGCATATTATGGCTTCCATTCCTATAGGCAATGTCAAAGCATTTGCATTAAATAAAATTATTTGAACACACTCCAGTGTACATGGGTGTCCTTTTACAGCTGAATTGTCTGAATTCTTTACCGGAAACAGCAAAGGTAATACAAACATTCACTTGCTGTCAAGATAAAATGTTGTTCTGTTCCCAATCAGAAACACCACCTTATGTCTCAGGGAGATGAATCCCTTCAAGACTAATAGGTCAGCTTTTATTTTCTGTGAAATATCAGACATAAACATAAAACTTATTTTGAACTTTTTGCTAAGGAGTTCTAGGTACGAATGTTTTTTACATAATTACATTGCTCCAGCTTGGACCAATGTAAGCTTGAAATTACTGAAGTAGACATTGGTAACTGCTAAGTATGTATAAAACATCCATACCTGGAATTCTTCTTTAGCCTAGGTTCACACTGAGGTGGGTTTAAAAATGTGATTTGATTTCAAATCGGCATTTTCAGTCCAACTTCGAGGGGGGGAATTCACAGACATCTGTGCAGGTTACTGCACAGATGTCTATTGAAATTGCCCCCCAAAGTCGCCAAAAGTAGTACTTTTGGGATTCGGTAAAGCGCTGCAACGTAGGCTGAAGTATATCTTCTATGCTTCTTCGTGTTGCTTCCAGTTTGCTGGATTGCTTTCCAGAAACCTTCATGTAGTTTGTAATAGAGTGAGAGGTAAACTTTTGTTTAGGTAAAATAATAAGTTATCATCAAGTAAATGTATCCAGGTCATGGTGTATCTAATAGGTAGTTGTATTCAGCTGGACCTGCCATGTTGTGTTGATGATTTTTTACCACTCATCAAGTTTCTTAAACAGAGTTTCAAAGAAGCATTTACAATATCTCACAAAAGTGAGTACACCCCTCATGTTTTTGTAAATATTTTATTATGCCTTTTCATGTGACAACACTGAATAAATTATACTTTGCTACAAGTAGTGAGTGTACAGTTTGTAAAACTGTGTAAATTTGCTGTCCCCTCAAAATAACTCAACACACAGCCATTAATGTCTAAACCGCTGGCAACAAAAGTGAGCACACCCCTAAGTTAAAATGTCCAAATTGGGCCCAATTAGCCATTTTCCCTCCCTGGTGCCATGTGACTCATTAGTGTTACAAAGTCTCAGGTGTGAATGGGGAGCAAGTGTGTTAAATTTGGTGTTATTGCTTTCACTCTCTCATACTGGTCACTGGAAGTTCAACATGGCACCTCATGGCAAAGAACTCTCTAAGGATCTGAAAAACAGAATTGTTGCTCTACATAAAGATGGCCTAGGCTATAAGAAGGTTGCCAAGACCCTGAAACTGAGCTGCAGCACGATGGCCAAGACCATACAGTGGTTTAACAGGACAGGTTCCATTTAGAACAGGCCTCACCATGGTCAACCAAAGAAGTTGAGTGCACGTGTTTAGCGTCATATCCAGAGGTTGCCAGCATTGCTGCAGAGGTTGAAGGGGGGGTCAGCCTGTCAATGCTTAGACAATACGCCGCACACTGCATAAAATTGGTCTGCATGGCTTTCGTCCCAGAAGGAAGCCTCTTCTAAAGATGATGCTCAAGAAAGCCACAAGCAGTTTTCTGAATACAAGCAGCCTAAGGACATGGATTACTAGAACCATGTCCTGTGGTCTGATGAGACCAAGATAAGTTATTTGATTCATATGGTGTCAAGCATGTGTGGTGGCAACAAGGTGAGGAATACAAAGACAAGTGTGTCTTGCTTACAGTCAAGCATGGTAGTTGGAGTGTCATGGTCTGGGGCTGCATGAGTGCTGCTGGCACTGGGGAGCTACATTTTATTGAGGGAACCACGAACGGCAACATGTACTGTGACATACTGAAGCAGAGCATGATCCCCTCCCTTCAGAGACTGGGCCACAGGGCAGGATTCCAACATGATAACGACCCCAAACAAACCTCCAAGATGACCATTGCCTTGCTAAAGAAGCTAAGGGTAAAGGTGATGGACTTGCCAAGCATGTCTCTAAACCTAAACCTTATTGAACATAAGTAGGGCATCCTCAAATAGAAAGTGGAGAAGCACAAGGTCTCTAACATCCACCAGCTCCCTGATGTCATCATGGAGGAGTGGAAGAGAACTCCAGTGGCAACCTGTGAAGCTCTGGTGAACTCTATGCCCAAGAAGGTTAAGGCAGTGCTGGAAAATAATGGTGGCCACATAAAATATTGACACTTTGGGCCCAATTCGAACATTTTCACTTAGGGGTGTACTCATTTTTGCTGCCAGTGGTTTGTTGAGTTATTTTGAGGGGATAGCAAATTTACACAGTTTTACAAGCTGTACACTCACTACTTTACATTGTAGCAAAGTGTAATTTCTTCAGTGTTGTCACATGAAAAGGTATAATAAAATATTTACAAAAACGTGAGGGGTGTACTCACTTTTGTGAGATACTGTATAAATCCACAGCTTATCCACAGATCCCTTAAAAGAGTCACCATTATTCCATGAAATGTGTTAAATATTAAAGTAAAGGTTCTGTGTTTTTTTTTTTTCTTAATAACAAACATGTTATACATACCTGCTCTGTGCAGTGGTTTTGCACAGAGTAGCCCGATCCTCCTCTTCTTGGGTCCCAGTCAGCGCTTTTGACCCCTTCCTTCTGCCAAGTGCCCCCATAGCGAGCAGCTTGCTGTGGTGGCACCTGGGCAGGCTCACTCCTAAGCTGCTGCTCTGTGTGTCCATTCACACATGTAGCCCCCGCTCTCTCCTCATTAGCTCACTAGCTGTCATTGACAGTAGCAGGAGCCAATGGATACCTCTGTTGTCTCAGCCAATGAGGAGGTAGAGACCCGAGAGATCTGAGGCTGTTGTGCACATTGCTGGATCAAGCTCAAGCTCAGGTAAGCTTTAGGGGTGCTGATGAACACAAAAGGTTTTTTACCTTCAAGCATATAATGCATTGTAACAAATGTGGGAACAACAACATTTATAATGAAGGTATACTGGACAGCCACTGAAATATCTAGTGAATATTTAAAATGAACAGACACACCAAGAGCAGTTTTGATAAAAAGCATAAAACAAAACTTTACTGGACATCAAAATACATAAAGCTTTTTACACATAAAAGTTACCATAAACAATACACCAAATAACAAGTCTTAAACATACACTCGTATTCCCAATATCCCAAAGAAAGGTCAAATAATACTTAACTATGGCAACAGCTTGCACTCGATATCTGGAACAGGACAATGAGGGCTTGGCTGCATCTTTTTACAGCTCCAAACAGCGAACCTTCTCAAAACAAACCTCCCTTTATAGTCCTGTAGACCAGAGACCACCCACAGGATGTAAATATTCCTTTTAACCACTCACAGGTTGTTTTGTGAGTGATATCAGCAAGACATGGTTGTACCACATAGTCAATTGGATATGCGGCAGCCATCTTTACACATGACGTCAAAGCTCACTAATCCACCTGTGGGTGACAGATATTATTACACATGTTTGGGAACATTTGTCATGAATCAGTTAAAAAATATTGAGAGAAAGAGGGGGACAGACTCATAAGGGTAGTATATAGAATAAAAGCACCACGTCCCAATCCGAGTATAAAAAGAAGAAGGGGTAGGGCTCATAAAGCGGGGGACTTTCAAATAAGGGTGCTGGTAGGCAAAAGGTAGATGGAAAAAATGAAAATATGAAAAATATGAAAATATGAAATATCAAACAAATTATTTATTTTATTCAAAAGAAAAGACAATTATAAGACAATTATAAAATGTATACTGTATATTCACAGATACAAAGGTAATGTAGACACATTAGTAATAAAAACAATTAGCTGTTGTAGATCATATTCTTATATATAAAGTATAGACAGTATTATGTACAACAAATCCTACACAGGGGTAAACCGTGATATGATTTACCCTTTACCATTAAAGATGATGTCTGTGCTGAAAAGTGAAGATACCCACAGATTCAACCCGACATGTTTCACGGCAGTAGCCGCTTCCTCAGGGGTATTTTTTAACAAGGGGGGTACATTCTACACAAAATACAAATAAGAACACTAGAGTGGAGAAAAGAAAAAAAAAAGAAAAAAATAATAATTATAACAATCCTTTACATATTAGAAAAAGAATCTCATATATATCGTTAGTACATATAGATGACATATTAACATATAGCATTTGATATCTCTTATAATCGTGTCCACTGAAATAGATCAATTGAATATGAAAAACAGTGTAATCAAAAAATGTTTATCACACCTGTCTGGTATACGGTCAACCACCGGATGGTACAGCTTCTGGACCACAAGGTGAGGGGAGGACCCCCCCCCCCCCGGGGGGGAACACGGGAGCGTGGCCAAAAAAGGAAGGCAACACTGCAGGAATACTATAGGTATCTATAAGTAAGAAAAGTTGTGTAAGGAAACAGCAATAACTGTATGTGTCTCGAAGTAAATAACGAGACATATTTCAGGTATATTGGTACCACATAGAGCTTTAAATCCCATGTATCGGTTTGTTTACATGCCTAGTTGTCCATAGGTAACTTTGTAATAGTCTTACCCAGATAGCTCCCAAAAGGCTGTATATGGGCAGGGGTCGGGCAAAGATGTAATAGAGTCCCCAAGCATGGAGATTAGACCAAACAAGGGTTCCTAGATGTACCTCCTACAAGGTAGATTAAACAAAAGTTTATCGTTGTACATATACTACATAGGGTAAATATACAGAGTATATAAGACCCATTAGAATCTCAAGTTGAATGATTGGAAAATCCAACCTGAGTCCTTGATGGAACCTTAGATAGACATAAACAGGTATAGATCCTTATAAAGTATATGGATGAAGCTAGCCATCAGATGGTATATCCCGATAACATGGGGTAACTTCATTAGCAATAAGTAGAAAAATTAGAGATATACTGTATTCATAAGGTTCATAAGGTCCCATCAAGTGTGAGGATAGAGTAAGCATCAGAGGATTGTCATAAGAAACCCATGAGTATATGGAGCTTCTAAGTAGCACATAGTTACCTGTAGCAGTGTTCTGTCCAGGCGTCCCGACCCTGCAATGCAAGGAGAGACGCCTGATTCGCCGCCTAAATGGTGGAAGCTCCGCCCAGATGACGTGCAAGATGTGCATCTCGCCGGACCATCCGGGCTGGCGCCGGGAAGTGCGTGCGCGTAGTTCGCGCCTGCGCACTAGTCGACTGTCCGCAAGTCCCAGCACAACGGCCGCGAGCGTGTGACGCAAGAGACGGAGTCACGCTAGCAAGTCGGGGTATGATAGTGACAGACCGACATATCACCCATACAAGAAAGGAGGGTGATACCCGACGTCACGTGTCCGCCATAGGTGGAGGCACCCAAAGTAGTCCATCCACATAGGGAACGCAGATGTAGCCCCCGGTGGAGAATACCAAAACCAGAGAACATGAAACAATCTACCATTTCAAAGGACCAATTGTACATAGAGAGACAACTACATAGCATATGTCATAACATTGTAAATCAGATATTGAACATTTAACAAAAAGATCTATTAATCAAAACATATGTATTTTTTATACAGAAGACAATCTAAATGTGCAATATACAAAATGATATACAATGAGATAGTACATCTCAATGAAATAAACTCTGGGTTTTACCAAAGTATAAGGAACTCTGGAGAATAAAACCCAAGGTGTATACATATTTAATCCTATATCACTAGAACATGGATCGGTGCTGAAGGACAGGAAGAGGGAGGGCGGAAGAAAGGGGGGGAAAAAAGAAATGGGGAGCGAAATGGGGAAAGAAAAAACAAGGGAATAATAATTCAGTTGAGATATTGCATCACAAGAAAGATTTGTAAGTATGGGCTTCATTCAATCCCGGGGGTATGATAACATTTAATTTCTCAATCCATAGGGTTTGGCGTTGTAGGATCCGCTTATCCCAGTCCCCTCCTCTAGGGTCTGGAGGAATGATCTCCAGAACCCTAAAGGAGACACAAGAACTATCAAACCTGTGGTGCAAGCCAATATGGCGAGTAACCGGGGTGAGGATCTTGCCCCCCCCGGAGTAATATACATGGTCGCCCACTCTTTGTCCTAATTGCCTAATTGTTTTGCCAACATAAAAGGCTGAGCATTGGCAGCTCATAAGATAAATTACACCACGTGTGGAGCAATCTGCGTATCCAAAGAGTTTATGGGTTGTACCATTAGGTAGATGTGTAATGGAGCCCTCCTCGATCCAGGGGCAACGGGGGCAATCACCGCATTGGTATGTCCCCAATATGCGCCTGGGCCGGGGTGGGTCACTACAATAATGACTTTTGATGAGAAGGTCACGAAGCGATGTCGCTCTTCTAAAGACTAATTCTGGATATTCCTTAACATGTTTAGAGAGGGTTGTTTCCTCACTTAGAAGGTGCCAGTGTTTTTGAAAGATGGCTCTTAACTGTTGGTTATTATCAGAGTATTGGGTTATCAGTTTCACTGTTTGGTTGGAATTGGTCTTAGTCTTTTTTTGTAGTAGTTAAAAAATATCCATAACTGATACATGCCTAAAGGTGAAAAACCTTGAGCCTTTACAACCACTTTAAAGTGGAATAGGTAACTTAGTCACCCATGTGGATTAATAAATGTTTGAGTATGTTCCTGACACTTATTTCAACTGATGAAGTCACTAGGATGAGTAGTGACTAGTGAATGCATCTTCAACATTACAGAATAACTATAAAAGAGAATGAGAGATACTCTATATCCTACTATTGCCACATCCCTGCAAATACAATTGAGTAGGAGAAAGAGGGGAATGAGAGAGTCCCACAAAACAATGGGGTCTCTCAACCTCTCAAGAAAATTTGGACTTTAGAGGCTAGTAATAGGTGCTGATCTTGATGGAAATAAGTACAACAATTATCTAAAAAAATAAAAAAATAATAAAAAAATAAATATCCAAAAAAATATAATTGTAATAAATGATATTTTTTTAGATGATTGTTGCACTTAATATTTTAACTTCCTCCTACTCAATTACAGAATAACTACTGACCTTCAGGGAGAAAATATACAGCATGGATGTCAAAAGTACTTTAGCCCCACCATGGCTTCTTTGCACCATCTTCACCTCTGTCTTAATCCCTATCTAGTATTGACTGTAAGAATTGCTATGTAGTACAAACAGTACATGGATGTATGTAGTACACGTTGCCATGCAATGACAAGTGTCACATTGGCTCTTTAATGTAATTAGTATACACTGTATATTGAGGATATTTCTACAGAAAAAGGACGTGTTCTGTGTTAACTTCACAAAAGCAGTGTTATCAGCCCCTGGGGGCAACTATTCACTTGTTGTAGGAGGAGCACACATGAATAACATGACTGCCGACCTTTCTTTTTTATTAGCTGGGACAATGTGATTTCATTTTTTTTTTTTTTTACACAGAACTAGAAACAAGAAACTAGAAACCATAAATTAAAACGTTAAACATATCTAAGCGAAAAACGAAATGTAATAAATTGCAACTTTCCCATCCTTAGATGCGGTGGCTGTTTATTTCAGGCTAAGAAATTTTTCAGCAAGTACAGAAAATACATGTTGATCTTGAACCAATGTTGATCTTGAAAGCACTAGAAATACTGATATTGAAAGCACAAACACCCTTATCTTTCTTTTTTAAACTACTAGTCCCATCAATCCACCATGAGGTGAATAAAGGCAGACATATTTGAAATCTAGCCTTGATGACAACTATGGCTCCTTCCACCGACACAAAGGAGAAATGAATGTAGCCATTAAGGAGCAAGAAGTGTGTTAGCAGTTGAAACAAAAGAGAAAATAGCCTGGGAAAAAAAAGAAAACGAATGCAGCTACCTCATCTAAGGCTAGCCTCACATCTCTGTACGTAAGAAACATCTGCAAAAGAATGCACTTTCCTAACACGCAGAGAAACATCCTGCACATTAGCAGATGCACAGGGGTGCCATTAATTCCCTTTCTCTGCTAGGACCGTACATCGTGTGGATCTAACAGCAGGGGGTTTTATATATCTGCTAATATGTATATCTGACAAGCCAAATTCTGGCTCTCAGATGGTATCGATCCAGTGGCCGGGCAGCTGCCCCAATCCCGTCATGTATTCTGGGCTGTGCGCACTCATCCGCACACCCAGCACCGGGATGGCAGGTGCCGCCGACTAGAGGGGAGGGATTCAAGCGGACATGCCTCCACTCTCCTTCCCTTTTCTGGGCCACCTTTCACTTTCCTTGGCTAGCATGGCCAGGAAAGAAGCTATTTAAACTGCATTAGATTTATTGGAGCACAGGTGAGACTTCCAGGATCTTTTAGACCCCGGGAGTCTCAATAAAGACAACCTGTCATGAAAATATCATCACATACTGGACTTTTTGTAAAAAAAAAAAAAATTAAAAAACTTAAAAAAATGTAAGTTTCACCCATGCACATAAGATCCCCCCCAAACTTTTGAGGCCCCCACTCCCACATACATGGACATAGGAACATAAGAGCATATGTCGGGGGCACTTAGGCATGAAAATATTGATTGTGATATGTGTTACATATCGCCGCACACACTCGAGTGAGAGAAATAATTCTAGCACCAGAGTTACTTGTGTAATGCTAAACTGATGACCTGTAAGGGCTTTTAAAGTGTTGCTTATGGGAAAATATAGGGTACCGAAGGTTGTCACTATTTCACAGGCGCATGCGATTTTAAGGTTTGACATGTTGGGTATCTATTTACTTGGCATAACCTCATCTTATTCAATGGGAAAATGGAAAATGTATCGACTCTGCCCCACCCCTGCTCCCTCATCACTGGTTTTGATTGACAGCAGGGGGAACCATTGGCAAGCCCAGAGATACTAGAAAGTGAGGGGAGAAAAGAGCTGCAGACTGGCACAGAGGGCTTAGGTAAGTAAAAAGGGGGGGGGGGGTGGCGGGGGAGACTGATGCTTAAACATTTTGATTGCATGAAGGTAAAAAATGTTTAGGATTTATAATAACTTTAACCGCTCTTAAGGATCGCCCCATGTACATATACTGCAGCAGGGCGGCCCTTAAGTGCAAAATCACGCCCCAAGAGCCCCGCTCCCACTGTGATTGGACACAGCGGGAGCAAATCAGTGGGTCCTGCGGACGCGATGTCTGGCGGGAAATCAGCGATCGTTCAGAGAGAGAGGCAGAACGACGGTCTGCATATGTAAACAAGGCAGACCTCCGTTCTGTAGGAGAGGAAAATTGAGATCTTGTGTTTCTGCTAAGCATAAACATGGATCTCTGTTTTCCTTTAGTCAAAGCTCATCCCCCACAGTTAGAAAGCACTCATAGGGAACACATTTACCCTTTGATTGCCTGTGATGTTAACCCCTTCCCTGCCAGTGTCATTTATATATTGACAGTGCATTTTAATAGTAATGATCACTGTATTGGTGTCACTGGTCACTAAAAAGTTTCACTTAGTGTCAGAGTTGTTTGCCGCAATATCGCAGTCCCGCTAAAAATCACTAATCGCTGACATTACTAGTAAAAAAATAAAAAGATTAAAAGAAAAAGTCCCTAAATCTATCCCATAGTTTGTAGATGCTATAACTTTTGCGCAAACCAATCAATATACGCTTTTTTATTTATTTTTTTTTTTTTTAAATAAAAATAGGTAGCAGAATACATATTGGTCTAAATTTATGAATAAATTCAACTTTTTAAACATTTTTATTAGATATATTTTATAGCAGAAAGTAAAAAATATAGTTTTTTTTCGAAATTGTCGATCTTTTTTTGTTTAACCACTTGCCGACCAGCTGCCGCCTATATACAGCAGCAGGTTGGCAGGTTCCTGCGAACCACTGTACCTGTATGGCGGTTCGCGTGTGCGCTGACTCACTAGCAGGGAAGCCGAAGCATAGGGCCGGCGTCCGCGATTGCCGCCGGTGACCCACGATCACTCAACGTGGAGAGAGAGCGGCGGTCTGCTTTTGTAAAGACAGCAAACCATTGCTCTCTCAGGAATCAATGCAGAGCTCCTGTGTTCCTCCTATTTAGGAATGCAGGTCTCCCCCCCCCCACAGTTAGAAAACACCCCCTAGGTTCACATTTAACCCTTTGATCGCCCTGGGTTAACCCCTTCCCTGCCAGTGTCATTTTTACAGTAACAGTACATATTTTTAGCACTGATTACTGTAGTAATGTCACTGCGCAATTGTCAGTTAAAGTAACGCAGTGCCATATCGCAAAAACAGCCTGGTCATTAAGGGGCTAAAGTGGTGAAGGGCACTCTATACATCAGCAACCGCCAAACTGTGGTGCCCTGCAGTTCAGTGTGTTGAGATTTCACAAAAGGGTCAAAGACTTATTTTCCCGCATTTATCACGGGGGGGGGGGGGGATGCAGTCTACACAGATGCGAATGGAGGCTGAGGTCTAATAAGCTGCAATATATTATATTTTTAGGTTGTAGGTTTAAATGTGATTTAAAGGATCTTGATTCTTATTAGCAAGGTCTCATGTTCTGTACATTAAATAGAGCCCTTTCATTTTATTTTATTATTATTATTTTTTTTGCTTCAGGAATTATTTGGTTCTTCACAGAAGAATAGTCAGAAATACAAACATATTGCCAGTATTTGATTACAGTTTTCCATGCGGAAGTCTTAAAACCTGCATGGATAACAAACATCCTTACAGAGTACTTCAATTAATGTTTCATTCACATTCAAAGCCTCTTGAAATAAGTGTTTCTAAAAATGACAAGACCTCGTTGAGTATATCCGTTTGCAAATGTTTCTTTACTACAACCTGCTGACACTATTCATCAACTAACAGATGCTTTGTTCTAGAGGAGCGATCCCAGAGGATACATTATTTAATGGCATCTTTCAGTCAGGAGTCAATGTGCTGTCATTTCTTTTTCGTTCTATTCAGACAGGTGTCTCTTCCTTTCTTTGACCGCGTGCAAGACACTCCCCCAAGGTCTACTTACTGAGAGCCCCTTGTTGCCACTTAGTGCTCTTGTTGACAGGAGTCTCTCCATTTACCAGATGACAGGTGCTTGTTTGCATGACCTGACCGATATGCAAGAAAATCACTACTGCAGTAGACAAAGATGGTTTATTTTCTTCTTGATGACAGTGATAATTACAAGTAAAAAAAAAAAAAAAAACAGACATATTGATGATGATTAGACTGATTATACAAAACTGGCATACATTGAGAAACAAACTTTACTTTTAGAATGAAAAATAAATAAATAATTTTCCAATGGATTAAAAAAGTATATAACATAAGCAAAAAACACTATATTAACAAAAGTATTGAGAAGCCTGCCTTTACACGTACGTGAACTTTAATGGCATCCCAATCTTAGTTCGTAGGGTTCAATATTGAGTTGGCCCACCCTTTGCAGCTATAACGGCTTCAACTCTTCTAGGAAGGCTGTCCACAAGATTTAGGAGTGTATCTATGGGAATGTTTGACCATTCTTCCAAAAAACGCATTTGTGAGATCAGGCACTGATGTGGACAAGAAGACCCGGCTTGCCGTCTCCACTCTAATTCATCCCAAAGGTATTCTTTCAGGTTCTATTCTATTCGACTCTGTGCAGGCCAGTCATGTTCCTTCACTCCAAACTCCTTCATCCATGTCTTCAGTTTGGGGAAGGCCCCTTCCTGTTCCAACATGACTGGTGCACAGTCATGTTGGAACAGGAAGGGGCCATCCCCAAGCTGTTTTCACAAAGTTGGAAGCATGAAATTGTTCAAAATGTCTTGGTATGCTGACGCCTTACGAGTTCCCATTACTGAAATGAAAAGGCCAAGCTCAACCCTTGAAATACAACCCCACACCATAATCCCCCCTCCACCAAATGATTTGGACCAGTGCATAAAGCAAGGTCCATTAAGAAATGGATGAGCAATTTTTAGGTGGAGGAATTTGACTGACCTCAACAGAGTACTGACCTCAACCCAATAGAACACCTTTGTGAGGAATTAGAGTGCAGACTGCGAGCCAGGCCCTCTCTCCAACATAAATGCTTAACTCCATAAATGGGCTTCTTTGAAGAATGGTCAAACATTCAACAACAAATAACATACACATATGTGGTATCACTGCAATGCTTGGGAGCAGCAGAATTTATTATTTTGGGTTGTTCTTTGGTGGTAGGTTATGATAGTAACAAAAAATGTACAGATACATTTAAAAAAAACGATTTTTTTACTATTTTCCTTTGTTAAAAAAAAAAAAAAAAACATGTGATATCTATTACCATTTACGAGCAACTGAAAGCCCAATTTGCCCTGAAAAAAACAAGGTATAATGTGATGAATTGTATGGTTTTACTAACACATGGCAAAATTGTGCTTTAAGTTTTGTATTACCCTTAGACGCAAAGAGGTTAATAAAAAAATAAACCAATTTTCCGTTGAAAAAAAAAAACCATGTGATAGCTATTACCATTTACCACCAAATGAAAGCCCAATTTGTCCTATAAAAAGGTATAATCCATCTGGATGCAGAAAGTAGTTGTGTTGATATGTACGGTTTTATGTCAAAATGGCAAAATTGTGCTTAGGCATTAAGATTTGTTTTACCCTTGAACGCATAGGGGGTTAATAAAAAAAAAAAATAAAACTATTGCAGCCACCACACTTGCAACAGATTACATTTTTGTTTTTGGTTGTAATACAGCTTTAAGTTGAACTCTGTAAGAAAAAATGTTTGTATATTTTTGGACATTTGCAATGTAAAATAAAAAAAAACTTATTCTAATAATGTGTATCTTATACAGTATGTGGACTGTTTGGTAAAAATAATTATTTATTTCATCCCAGATACTACTGTACGTAGCGAACTTAGGGCACTAAAACTGACAGCTCTAGTACAGTGAATGATAGTGAAATGTATATAATTGTCAGCACACAACGATCAGCTGTGTTTACAACAGCTGACCGTCCTTCTCTCTCAACGGGGAGTAATTGTGGGTGCCCAGCAGCAATCGCGGCCACCGGTCCTGTGGTTCGGCATCCCTACTGCCTAGTGGGGGCGGGAACGTGCCACTGGCTGCGTGCGCTTGCCTCCCAGCACCACTCCCACGACCGACGTACCCCTGCATCGATTTGCGTAGCCGAGCAAGCCTGCCCCAGTAGAAGAAGTGGTTAAAAACCCTGCAGTCAGCCATGACACCTTGACCTGAGAAAGATCAAAATGTTTTTAAATGAATTTATTTTTTTAGGCATGCTAAGTGAATAGGAACACATAACAAACATATCATGGGGTTTTCTCAAATTTGACTGTAAAACTGGAAATACACTTTACAAATTTTATTGCACATGATTGCATATGGAGGATGAACACACTTTTGGCGCACTCTCCAAGCTCAATAAAAATGTACTTTGCATAGTGAAAATGCTCTACTCCCCTTAGTAAGTCCACCTTAGTGTGACCATAATAAAACACAGTTGTATTGCTAAGATCAAGGAGGATAACTTGGTGTTATGTCAGTGTCAAAAATAATTTAAAAATATTATTTTAGCTCAACTATGGTTTTCCCACACAGGCACTTTGTGTTAAACATCCTCTGGGACAAGTCACATCATCAGCAAAGGAATGCAGCTTTTCAGACAATCTGATAATAATGTAAAACAAGCTTTGGTGCAATTAATTTTGTTTTGATAAATGACAAAATCTAGAAATGTACAATGCTGTTGTCACTCCATAACAGGCACAGAAGAAAACAGATGTTTTCAAAGACTGAATGGAAGTATGACTAGTCATTTAAGGACCAGGCAGACAGTTCTAATCCCCACTTATTTTACTCTCAATTTTCAAGGAAGTGTTAATGAATGATTGAAATCAATAATAACACTATCAGCACTTGAGGGATATGCTTGTGCTGAAATACATCTTACTTTATTACTTTACTCTTAAGCCTTTAAAAAACAAGACAAAATTACATTTTTTTTTCCTAGAGCAAAAGCAATGATGAAGAGAACACTTGTGGGAACTACTTGCTTTACTGCAATGTATATACACCGATCAGCCCTACCATCATGATCACTGACAGGTAAAGGGAGTATCTCATTACAATGGCATCTGAAAATTGGTGGGATATATTAGGCAGCAAGTTAACATGTTGTCCATGAAGTTGATGTGGTGAAAGCAGAAAAAATGGGCATTGCAGTTTGTTGTGTATGGGGCTGTGAAGCCCATGGTGACCCATGTCCACAGCCAAAAGCTTCTACAATGGTCACATGAACATCATAACTGGACTATGGAGCAAAGAAAGAATCATGGGGATGGCCGGGTGCGTGTGCGTCACTTACCTGGGGAAGAGAAGGCACTAGGATGCGGTATAAGAGTGATGCTTTGGGTAATGTTCTGCTGGGAAATCTTGGGTCCTGCCATTCATGTGGATGTTACTTTGGTGTCCATGACTCAATGTGTCAGGGCTGTTTTAGCAAAGAGGGGTCATACTTAATATTAGGTGGGCGGTTATAATGGTATAGCTGAATGGTGTATACTGTATAATATATATAGTTATATATAAATATACAATGCTCAAAAAAAAAAAAAAAAATGAAAGGAACACGTTTTATTCAGAGTATAGCATTAAGCCAATTAAATTCCTGGGATATTGATCTGGTCGGTTAAGTAGCAGAGGGGGTTGGTAATCAGTTTCAGCTGCTTTGGTGTTAATTAAATTAACAACAGGTGCATTAGATGGCCAACAATGAGACCACCTCCAAAACAGGAATGGCTTTACAGGTGGAGGTCACTGATATTTTCTTTCCTTACTCATCTTTTCTGACTGTTTTTCACTAGTTTTGCAATTGGCTAGGGTCAGTGTCACTACTGGTAGCATGAGGGGATACCTGGAACATTTAGAGGTTGCACAGGCAGTCCAACTCCTCAAGGATAACACATCAATATGTGGCATTGCCAGAAGGTTTGTGGTGTCCTCCCAGCACAGCCCCAAGAGCATGGAGTAGATTCCAGGAGACAGGCATTTACTCTAGGAGAGCTGGACAGGGCCATAGAAGCCCAGCAAGAGTGGGAAGCAGGATGAGGAACAAGCTGGGGTCAAGTCCAGAAGTGGATAGTCATCCAAGCCAGGGTAGAGTCCAGAAGTGGGTAGTCTGCCGATGCCAGGTCGTCTCCGCAAACCAAAGAGGATAAACCCTGCCACGAGGGGAAATGGCACCAGGTTGCAAGTCTATAGCACAATCGTACGGACGATGAGGAGGAAGAGTACCAGCGCACACCTTGTCAAATATATCTTGATACTCATATTCAGTAGGTGACACTGAATACGAGGAGGTACAAAAGTACCTTCACAGGCCCATGGATACAAACAGCGCCACACTGAGGAGACCAAGAGAGGATCTCGACCGACTGCCAATCAAAGGTCGGATTGTGTTTCTTAAGCCAAGGGTTCCCCAAAACAACGGAGTAGTGCGGGGACGAAATAAGCTGGAAACAGGTCAACTCCCTGTGAACAGCCCCTATCGCCATATCAACCGATAACCTGTGAAGGTTGCAGGGGTCTGCCATCAATCGCCTCAATAACCAGTGGAGAAACATGAAGCTGCAAGGGTATGGAATTTGCAGCAGCAAACGTACTGTCAATAAAATATCTGCCAGCACCGGAGTCTACCAACGCCTGAGTAACCACCAAACTCACTGCCCAGGAGAGGACAACAGTGATTAGCAGTTTATCTTTACGGAAAACTGGGAATGAGGAAATTCCACCTAAGATCTGCCCCCGACAGGACCTTAGGTGCAAGTGTTTCCAGGACAAGTCGGATAAGATTTCATGAAATGACCACCAAGACCACAATACAGGCACCGGCCCTCCCTCCTCCTAAAGGCCCACTCAGCCTCGGAAAGGTGAGTGAACCCCAGCTGCATGGGTTCACAGCCAGACACACCAACCCCAGGAGGCATGGGAGGTGAGGAAGGAATGGGTGGGAGAGAAAACGTAGGAGCCAATCTAGTAGCGGTCCACCGCATGCGCTCTTTAAAAGATGGTCTCTCCCTGAGTCTGGTATTGATCAGAATCGGGAAGGAAATGAGAGCCTCAAACTCGTCAGGGAGATCCTTGGTCGCAATCTCATCCTTCAATGCATCGGAGAGACCATGAGAGAAGACAGCCACCAGAGCTTCATTATTGCAGCCGATCTCTGCTGCTAGGGTAATAAATTCAATGGCATACTTGGCAATGATTCGTATACCCTGTTGAATAGACAGGAGCTGCTTTGCAGCAGAGACAGAGTGAGCATCAAATACCCTATGAAAGGAAGCAACAAAACTCAGGTAATCCAGTACCACAGGATTATTGTTCTCCCATAAGGCCTTGCCTTAGAGCAACGAGATTAGGAAGTTTACCATGGAAATACCTGGGGAACCATCTCAATATAAATGCCCACTTGATTTAAGAAGCCACGACACTGACTCAGTTCACCCCATAGCACTGAGGAAGGGGGGTTCGAACCAATAATCCCTCTGGTAACAGGGACTCCAGCTGCAACTGAAGGAGCAGGAATGGCAACAGGAGCAGCAGCACGAGCAAAAACAGGAGGAACCACCAGTCTAGCAGTACCAGGAGCAAGGTGCACTGTGCGTGCAAGCAATGTCTGCACTGCCTGAGCGAAATGACCCAAAAGGTGATCTTGTTGATCAAGCCTTGTAACCAGCATGGGGAGCATAGGAGTACCTGCATCGTCAGGATTCATGGCTATTGCGTACTGTCAGGGTGCCAGGAAACCAGACCAAATGGGGATGCAGGTAAAATAAAGCAGTTTATTGGAGCAAACAACAATAAACGCACAGCAAGAGTGGAAAGCGGGATGAGGAACAAGCTGGGGTCAAGTCCAGAAGCAGGAAGTCATTCAAGCCGGGGTTGAGTCCAGAAGCGGGTAGTCATCCAAGCTGGGGGCCAAGTCCAGAAGTGGGTAGTCATCCAAGCCGGGGTCGAGTCCAGAAGCGTGTAGTCTGCCGATGCCGGGTCGTCTGCCGATGTGGGGGTTGAGAGCCAGGAGAGTTGTCAGCCAAGCCAGGTCATGCACAGAGGAACACGGAGAACATAAGACTGCTAGCAGAGATGCACCTTGGAGCACAAACGCAAGGGTGAGGACTGCAACCCCTCAGGTGATTGATATAGTCAGGTGTGCAGCATCATCACTGTGCGACACCCAGGCAGCAGGCAAGTGATGATGCAATCAGAGTTTATAAGATGCAGCAGTCTGCACATTTTCAAGATGGCTGCCAATAGGAGGGCAAGGTAAGAGCTTGACAATACCACAGATAAGACAAGACATAGATACAGATAAGACAAAATATTTTAACAAGGAGTGGTATGTATCTCATTTTATTTAATCTGTTAATGCTTGCTTATTTTGTTTGTCCTTTCTTCTACATACATCTGTATGTATTTATTGTGTAACTTACAAGTAGTGCATTCCTTCCATTCCACAATACTCTTGCAGTCCACATGCACTCTGCATCCAAGGCACATGTAAAACAGAATATTTAATTCAGTATTTTTGTAACAGCAGCGTAACAGTTCAAGAAGTTATATTAATTGCAACATGTCCAGCCGCAGCGTAACAGTTCAAGAAGTTATATTAATCGCAACATGTCCAGCCTCTCCTAATATTCTTGACCACAAGCACCATTTAATTAATGAATTAATGTTTATTTTTTACACACAAAACAATACCAGGAGCTTGAGTCATACTGTATTACGGGTATGGGAGTTCAGCAAAGCAGCAAAAGGGAGTTGTTTTCAGGTCATAAATCAAGAACTACACCTAGCTCTCGTTCAGTAAGTTGGAGATCCTATTGGAAAATCAGTGTCAGCTATAACTCAGGGGTAAGACACAGGTGCACAGGAGAAAATTACATTCTTATTTTCTACTTACATTCTAAGATATAAGTATAAAATTGATATTGGTCAGAAGTGTAATGAATATTCAGCAACCCACGTGAAAACAGCAAGAGAATGCTGAATCAATGCTACTATAAACTGCAACGAAAGCATAAAGTAATGATGCATGAAGGGAACAGCTGCGAAACAAAAGAAGCTATCCAAAAATAAACACAATGCACACTCCTTAATGAAATGTATGATACTTTCTGATCTTTAAATATATTTTACTTATTTAAACCTTAATAAAAAATATAATGTACTATATATAGCATAAAATAGCCAGTGTCACTGGTTAATATATTAATATTGTTAAATTACACTACAATTCAGGGCTATAAATAACATTTGATTGTCAAATAAATATAAAGTATTCAGCAAGGTACCTGTATATATTTTATCATACTTTGAGAGCAATATAAAGTGTAGAGTTACATTTTTAAACATGTTTGTAAAGCATTAGTGCTTTAGTCTAGACTGCTTATTGCTACTGCCTACTAGTGCCACTTATAAGAGAAGTTCTGCTTATTTCCCTCCTCTTCCCCTCCTCTGCCACATTTGGCATGTTTTTTTTTTTTTTTTGGGGGGGGGGAGGCTAAGCGCGTACCTGCTCCCCCTTCTGTCCGGATCACTGCAGCGATCTGACCAAAAGTTCACCCACCTTTCACCCACAGCCTTCTGGGACACATCACAGGTCCCAGAAGACTGTGAGACCATTCCCAAAGTGCATCGGAGCTCACACAAGCACAGTAGGAAACCGGTTGTGATGCTTCAGGGCTTCACTGCTGGTTTTCCTTAGCTAAGATGCCGACACCTGGACCCAAAGCCCATTGAAGAATCAGCTCAGGGGAGGACAGTGCTAGATCCCTGGACAGGTATCTGTCCTTATAATAAAAACCAGCAGCTACATTATTTGTAGCTACTGACTTTCTTTACTACTCTCTCAGCGGGGAGCGATCGCGGATGGCAGGCGGCAATCATGGTCACCGGCCCCGTGTATCAGCATCTCCACTGCCTCGTTGGGGTGGGAGCGCGCCAGCACCACGCGCGCGACCGACATAGAGCTACGTCGTTTCACACAGCCGAGTCAGCCTGCCGCAGTAAAACTGCTGCGGGCGGTCGGAAAGTGGTTAAAGCAAGCTCTACAGTAGTAGAATTTTGTGCAGGCATATAATATACAGGTATTTTATTCAACACAATTCCACAATGCTTCACTAGTAACAAATGTCATTTAGTGGCAAATCTTACCTATTGCAGAGAATGAAAATGTTGTTAACCAAAATCTATTTACAGTCTGAGAGAGGAAGATTATTTTAATCTTCCTAAGCCTACCATCAGATTTTATTGAAAAAAGTTCTACAAGTACTTACATGATTGGCTGAAGCTTCATTTAAGCCAGGGGTATCAAAACTTTTGACCTTCCTGGGCCACATTGGAAAAAGAGGAATTGTCTTGGGCCACACATAAAATACACTAACAATAAGAATAGCTGATAAGCACAAAAAGTCAGGCAGATCACAAGTTAACGATCACTGATGTAGGTAATTTACCTATCTGAGTAATAAAATTAAATTTTTTTTGTAATTTTTTAAATTATAAAAGTAAAAGAGGGCAACATAAACATAGTGCAATATTTGACACTGTTTTTGATAAATTAACGCCTCAATATCTGGTTCGATGGATGTAGCAGCAATTCTCAATGAATTCCCAAGGTGCTCATCAGATTTTTGGTTAAAATGTTGTCCTTCGTGTGCTTCACCCTTGTTGTCCACAAAAATAGGTGCTGCCGAAAACTGATGACATAAATAAGTCATGATTGTAAAGTGTGGGATATTTTTCTTTGGGAAGACAAATCTTATAAAAGTCCAGTAAAGAGGCACTGTCAATTTTTTCTTCAAACCACGTGTGTTTGCGAAGTGTAAAAGTATTTAAAAAAAAATACCCCCAAAAAATTAACATTTTTAACTGTCTTGAGCCACATGCGGCCTGTGAACCATAGGTTGGACACTCCTGATTTAAAGTGGAACTTTAACAGAAAAAACAAGTTCCCACTGAGTGAGACTATAACGACCTACAGTATAAAAAGTCACAAAATGGGTATAAAAGGGTAATATAAAAAATACATATTTATTAAATAAATAGTTTAAAATGTAAAAAAGGTTGAAACATTGTAGCAAAACAACACAAAAAATAATAATCTGGTTGTTACATGGCAAAGTCATAATAAACATACACAATCCCTGTATAAAATACAGTAGCTCACAAATGGATAAATGTAATACAAGGCAAATAAAATCCAACCCTTTTTGGAAATGAGTAATATTCCTTCTTCAAGGGTAGCACACGTCTTGTGATCACCTAATTATTACAGTTCAAACAAATGATGAATATGTTATTAGAGGCAGGTAAATGCTTGATTACATAAGTAATCAAACTTGTAATAATCGAATCAGAGTCCGATAGAAGCCAAAATTTACTTACATAATGAAAGCCAGATATTAAAACCAAGGACCGGGTAGTTGGCAGCAGCAAGAAATAAACACACAGGAAGAGTTTATCCCAGAGCTCCCCTCAAACAGCAATTCCTCCAATAAGATCCAAAAAGGCCCAAAACAGGATCAGCATATGGGGATATGCAAGATTAAATTTGGAAGTCTGTTGAATGAGAGTCATAGAAAAATCAATGCAGCTGAAAAATCAGTGCCACTAAAAACCAAGACAAAAATGTGAATAGAGTGAGAGTTTATATGTATGCGGAGGGGGGGGGGGGGGCGTGACTTCCGCATGGAGCTGTGAGGACGTGCGGGACCTGAGCTCCGCCGGAGGCCTTCTGTTATATTGCTCCATGCTATTGCCTACTTTTTCACCCACCGAGCATGGGAAAGCGCACGGGACGTTCTCTATCAGCGAAAGGTACGGCTACAAGTTCTATTAAATGTTTCCTGGCCCCAGAAACGGACGACTCTATGGACACCAGAGGCCTGAGCCGATCGCAGCATGGCGGTGACCCCACCTCCAGCATGAGACCGTCTTCCCGCCATAGCTCGTCAGCTTCCTCTTGTGACACTGACGGCCGCAGCATCTCTCCGAGCCGGACCGAGGTGGCTGCTTTAGTTAGCGGTCTTCCCACCAAGCAGGACCTGGCTTCCTTGCTTCATAGTCTGGAGCGCACAATCCGCGATCAGCGGTGAGATCGGACCTCTCTCAGGTGCTCACGCGGGTGGAGGAGACCGAAAACAGATTGGATGTGCACTCAGCTGCCATAAGAGACTTACAAGTGAACCAGAAACGGATAGCTATTGCCCATAGAATGGCGCTATATCGGATCGAGGATCAAGAGAACAGGAATCGCCGCAATAACATCCGTGTGTGAGGCCTGCCAGAGGCCACTAAAGATGAGGACCTTGCTGCCACTATCAGGGGAATCTTTAATAAGCTGCTGGGCAACCCTTTGGATCACCCTCTGCTCCTGGATCGTGTCCACCGTGCCCTTCGACCGTGCAATTTGATGACTGATAGCCCGCGCGATGTCATCTGTCGAGTCCATTACTATGGGGAGAAAGAACTCATTATGAAACGATCTAGAGAGGCGCAGACCCTTGAGTTGGATGGGGTCACATTGGCCCTATACTTGGACCTGGCAAAAGAAACACTGGATCATCGCTGGGCACTTAAGCCCCTCACGGAGAAGCTTAGACAAGCGAATATTCCTTATCGTTGGGGTTTTCCTGCCTGCCTGGTCACCTCGAGAGATGGTCGCACTACCACGCTCCGGTTCCCAGAGGACCTTGACAAATTTTGTATGGAACTGCCCATTCTGGAACCCTCGATGGAACCGCAATGGCATAAACCGTCAAAGAAAAACAGGCTCTCTTCCGCTGCTTCTCCACCAAAATGAGCTAAGCTATACGCAGCTATTTTTCTTATGGGCACCTTGACTGTTTTTGTTTTTCTAGTTTAATTTTTTACCATGCCACTGTTCGGATCTAGTAACTTGCTCTTGCTACCTGTTTGTTGCAGATCTCATATGCTGACCACCGGGTATTTTTCACCTTAACCATTTTCTTGCTGCAGCACCCGGGGATTTTTGTTCTTGACTTTGGCCACTTGTTAAGCGAATCAACCCTGCTTGCCTAGTTCTGCTAGCCATGTCTTTACTATGGTATGGTGCGGTAGGATGGTTGTGCAGCTTGTTGCTATACCCTTGCCACCTTCTACTGCAAGTTATAAGGTTTATCACGGTACCTGGTTTCTCTGTTCATGTGTTACTGTTTTACTGGTTCCATATATTGTGGCTTAGCAATGTGAAGACTTGATTATCAATGCTTGACATTCTGCCATTGCTAGCTGGAGCGCTGTTATTGTATTTGCACAGCCCTCGGTGGAGCTCCGCCCTCTCCACTATGTGCCGCCCTATGCCCAGAGAACCCCTGCCTCGGGTTGTAGGGGGCGCGCATCTTGTTAGGGACACACTCGGCGCCCACCCCTTCTTGCCGATGCCTCTTGCGGATCGCCGGCGGTCGGGTTCTGGGCCCCGGGCAGACCCTATATGTCTACGCCGCCTGCTCGCCGCTGCTGGTAAGCCTGACGGGCATGCGGTGTTCTGTAAGGTATTTTCAATGCTTTACCCTTTTTGTATGATTGCAGTATACTTTCAATTTCCTTTTTCTTCCTCTCCCCGATTAACCTGTTTCTGACCCTTCTCTTTCCATGTCCGCGGCTGGTCATGTCTCCCTCGCATCCTTTCTGAGGTAAAAGATGGACATCCATGGCGACCATTAATTTGATTTCCTTGAATGTGCGGGGACTTCAAACGGCAGGTAGGCGCCACTCCCTATACCGGGAATTAAAATGATTGCGAGGCGACGTGATCTTTTTGCAGGAGACCCACATCTCCCTACATACTTCCACCCGTATAAATTCAGCAGATTTCCCGCAATGGTTTTATAGTATCTCTGATGTTAGGAAAGCAAAAGGTGTCGCCATTGGTTTCCATAAGGACACCCCATTCGCTCTTCAGTCAATGGAGGCGGACTTGCATGGGAGGTATCTGTTTCTGAGGGGCACCCTGGGCAATGATCTCTGCACTCTAGCCAACATATACGCTCCAAATCACAACCAGGTTTCTTTTTTGAGCTCCATTCTAGCTAAATTGCAGTCTTTTGCGCAAGGCACAATTATTACTGCGGGGGACTTTAATGTCCCTATAGAGCCCGCACATGACACGTCCGTAGGCTGGTCCTCCCTTTCCCACAAATCACTAGCCCTCCTACGCAAAAAGTTGCACGATGCCCAATTGATTGATACCTGGCGTATATCCCACCCCTTGGAGAGGGACTACTCTCATTATTCAGCTCTTCATAATTCATACGCCAGGATAGATTATATCTTCCTTGACCACCAACATCTTCACCTCCTTCAAAAAGCTGCCATTGATACGTCCACATTTTCTGGCCACGCCCCCATCTGTGTTACTATTTCCTCCCCTACTCTTCCCCTCAAATCCACACATTGGAAACTCAATGACAATCTCATTTCACAGGAGTTGGACAAAACCCATGTCTTAGAGGAACTCAAGCTATTCTTCTCTGACAACCACACGCCTGATGTCGATCCTGGGGTACTCTGGGAGTCACACAAGGCCCATATTAGGGGAAAACTCATCGCCCTAGGTTCTAGGCGCAAGAGGGAACGTCTCCGGGAACAATCGTCTTTGTTAGCAACCATTAGATCCCTAGATGCTTCTGTGACCCTAATGCAACAGCTTACCCTGAAACTGGAAGAACTGAAACAATTATACCACATTGAAAACGTGAAAACGTATCGTATGCTCTCACATAAGCAATATGAATGGGGGAACAAGTCCAGCAGGATGTTGGCTAGATCTCTCAAGGCCCAAAAATCTGCCGCTTATATTGCTAAAATCAAGGGGGCTGACGCCTCCCTCAAACACGAAACTAAAGCTATAGCTGGTGAGTTTTGCACGTTCTATCAGCAGCTTTATCGGGTGTCGCAGGGTCATTCAGCCGTGGGGTCCAAGCGGGACCTAATTAATTCTTATCTAGCTAATTCCAACCTCCCCCGCCTCCCACGATCCATGCTCCAGACGCTTGAAGCTGATCTTTCGGTTGATGAACTTAAACAGGCGCTTAAATCCATGGCCACTGGTAAAGCCCCCGGTCCGGATGTCTTCACCTGCACATACTATTGAACACTCTCAGATATCCTTCTGCCCCGATTAACTACATATGCTAACTCTTTTTCCACAGGTAGTCATGCTCGTCCAGAGACACTGCACGCTCACATAACTGTAATACCCAAACCTGGTAAAGACCCCTCTATGTGTAGTAATTTCCGGCCCATTTCACTTTTATATTTGGACGCAAAACTATATGCAAAAGCTTTAGCAAATAGGCTGCTACCACTGATCCCCAAATGGATATCTCAAGACCAAACGGGTTTTATTCCTGGGCGAGAAGCACGGGATAATGAGTTGCACACTTTGTCACTCATTGCTCATATGCAGGGGAGCTCCCAGCCCACCCTCCTGCTGTCTACGGATGCTGAAAAAGCTTTTTACAGGGTGGACTGGGAGTTCCTACGTGAGACGCTGATTTCCCTTGGGCTGGGGCCTCGCATGCTCAACATGATATTCGCCCTATATAACATGCCTACGGCACAGATTAGAGTTAATGGCACTCTAAAGATCGTCGGCCGAACGATCGGCCGTCTTTTGTCCGAGGGCTGTCTTGTCTGTTGAAAACTGCAAAAGACTGCACACGAATTTTGTCGGCCAACAACAGCCGACTGCAGAAGTGATGTCATGTGATGGTTAACTTTCCGTGTGTTTTTTCTTTTCTGAGCATGCCCAGTCTTGCAAATCTGCTGTCTGTCGGCCGAATTCTGTACTGACTGGCGAACAATCGGCCGTTCTGGTGTTGGCCAACAAAAATTTTAATGCTTGCACGACAGATTCTTTTCAGCCGAAAGTGCGCTGTCGGCTGTCGGAAGCATCATACTAACAAGCCGAAAATCGGCCGATCGTTCGGCGGCCGAACATTTTCGGTCGACAATCGGTACGTGTGTACGGGCCTTTAGTGAGTCTTTTACATTCCATAACAGCATGCGTCAGGGCTGTCCGCTCTCCCCCCTCCTGTTTGCTGTCTCACTAGAACCCTTCCTTTCCACAGTCCGACATAATCCCAACATACACGGTATAACTGTAGCCAACACGGAACATAAATATGCGGCTTACGCGGACGATATTCTCTTTTACGTTCAACAGCCTACTATTACTCTACCTAATCTTATGAAGGAATTTTCCCTTTTCCAAGATCTTTCAAATTTTAAAATAAATATGTCCAAATCCGAAATTTTAAATGTCTCGGTCGACCCCCCAACGGTATCTGCTCTCAAATCCGCCTTTCCCTTTACGTGGCAAAAACGCACTCTTAAGTATCTGGGAGTTCACCTATCACCCTCCCTCTCCTTTTTTTTTTTCCCACAATCACATCCCTCTTCTTAACAACATCAGAAAAGACCTCCACTCTTGGCGTTGGCTGGCGACTTCCTGGTTGGGGCGAATTAATGTAGCAAAAATGAACGTTTTGCCCAGAGTGCTCTTCCTGTTTCAGATGCTTCCGTGTAGACTCCCCCCGAGTTTCTTTAGAACCCTGAATAGTTTGATAAGTAAATATGTCTGGAATACCACCCACCCCCGTATTGCCGGTCTTACTTGGGACTATCTATGCAAAAAACACCCCTGGCCCTATAACTCACCTATTGTGCCTTTGTTGGGTCACTCCTACTTCCCACCGGGCAACCTTGACCCCCTGTTTGGGACATGGATGAAACACCCGGACCCACTTCTTCATCAGGTGCTGTCACCTACTGGAACTCTCCCACTAAGAGACATATCAGTCAACTCCCCCCCCCCACACGTTAATGGACGCTTGGAGACACTCTCAATTGACGCATTTTGTGAAAGCATTGCCAATGCCGCTTCGCTCCTATGCGGATCTCTCGCCTATTGAACACATTTTGGCTCACTCCCCTCCCCCAGCCAAGTCGTTGTCATCCTTTTATAAAGCGCAGTTGGATCTTCATACCTCTACGGATCTTCACTTTTTTGCTGCTTTGGAAAGAGACTTGGAGGGTTCTTTGTCAGACGAACAGAAGACGACTATTCTGACCATGTCTCACAAAACCTCGGTTTCCACCCGCACGGCAGAGATGAACTAAAAATTACTCACTCGCTGGCATCTCACACCCTCCAAATTGAACCATATCTTCCCTACCTCCTCGGACTGCTGCTGGAGGGGCTGCGGGGGCCAGGGGACGCATGCTCACATTTGGTGGACTTGCCCAGTCATTAGGCGATATTGGGACGCAATACTTCCACTGATACATAAAATTCAGGGATGCCCGGTCCCGGATGACCCATGGACAGTGTTGTTCCACTCCACAACAGAACCGATTTACAGCTACAGGAATTCAATAACTCCTCATCTACTGAATGCTGCTAAGTCCCTTATCCCAAAATTATGGGCTCAACCCTCAGCTCAGACGGTTCGCCAATGGCTGCTAGCTGTCAATCACACCTACCGCATGGAGGACATGTCATACTCATTACGCAACCTCTCTGCTAGATCCAATACTATCTGGACTTGTTGGCTGATGTTCACACACTCGGACGACTATGCTACTTTACTATCTACTCCTAACGATGTTGCTCACACCCTTAAGGGAGAGTATAGATTCTTAACTGGTCGTGATGCTAAATATTGTGTTTTTGCTATAGTATGAGGTCATAGAAGGTTTATCATCTTGGGGACTGATCAGCCGCCCCCCCCCCCCTATCCTCTTCCCTGTTTCTCACCCTCTTCCCTCCCCCCTCTTTTCTCCTTCTTTCTCCCCGCCCCCCCCCCCCCCCCTCTTTTCTACCTTCTTTTCTTTCTCTCCTACATCTCCTTCTGTACGGTTTAAGTATTCACCAGAATAACTGTATCATCCTTGACCATTTGACTGCATTGTTGTGATTTGTATCCAGTAATTTTTCTGGTTGATTTTATGTGTCTATATGTTCTTCTGCTTTTTCTGGTTAAAAACTTCTTAACTAAAACTTATTAAACAAAAAAATGTATGCAGAGATAAATGTCACAGCGTCATACAGATTCCACTCTAGCAAGTGTCTGAGGCCACGTCTCTCAAATAATAGCACCAGAGGAATGTGATATTCCCAGCTATAGATGTAATATAAAAACACCAAGGGATTTTCTGCGCTAAAAATGAAAATAAAAATGATATAAGTGATGTGTACAAAGAAACCCGCAATACACTGATCTATAGAAAAAATCATTTGTATACAATGTGTAGCGCTAAACATAAAATTTGTGATGCAAATCCTCAAAAATATAATAAGTGAGTACAAATAATTCATGTGCAAGAAATCCCAAATCTCCAACCAGTGACTATGAAGAAAGTGACAGTGATAATAATGTCCATAAATCTCCAGAAAATGACAATAAATAATAATAAATAAAAAGAAAAAATAATAAATAAAAATAAAGTCAGTGAAAACAAGGAGAATCCTCAAGCACCTTGAACAGCACATCACTTAAGAAAAAGGAACCACAAGTCCCAGCAGAAGTGTTTTAATCAGGAGACCTCTTCCCAGCATGAGCAGAAGTAAAGTCACCCGTGAGTTAAAGGGCACATAGATGGCTGCTTACCAGACAAAAGGGGCCTCCCAACCTAATGGGTTGGCCATACGCACTTTAGGAAAACAGCTGATGGGAGATCACCAGTAGTCAGTCCTCATGATATACCAGATAACAACAATGGCGGACCATAGATGTTGAGAGGAGATTAGAGAGGCACATAGCGTAATACTGTATACTAAAATATAACCCTTTTATTTAAAAATTCCACTTACATACAACGGAGAAATGCAGGCATATCACAACGATGTGTCAGAATAAAAACCGCGGTGTCCCGCGTTCACAATCAAAAGCCGGCGTCCAAGGGGGCGTGGTGACGTCATGTCTGGCACTGCCCGACGTGTTTCGATGTCAACCTTCTGCCACATCGTGGCAGATTTATATATCACAATATCACATTCCCCTGGTGCTATTATTTGAGTGACGTGGCCTCAAACACTTGCTAGAGTGGGATCTGTATGATGCAGTGACGTTTATCTTTTTGAGGGGAGATCTGGGATAAACTCTTCCTGTATGTTCATTTCTTGCTGCTGCTGCCAACTATCTGGTCCTTGGTTTTAATATCTGGCTGTTAAGTATATTTTCATAGGCTTTCATTATGTAAGTAAATTGTGGCTTTCATCAGGACTCTGATTCGATTATTACAAGTTTGATTACTTATATAATCAAGCATTTACCTGCCTCTAATAACATACAGTATATTCATCATTTGTTTGAACTGTAATAATTAGATGATCACAAGACATATGCTACCCCTGAAAAAGGAATATTACTTATTCCAAAACGCGTTGGATTTTCTTTGCCTTGTATTACATTTATCCATTTGTGAGCCACTGTATTTTATACATGGATTGTGTATGTGTATTATGACTTTGCCATGTTAACAACCAGATTGTTCATTTTGTGTTTTTTTGCTACAACCTTTTTGACATTTTAAACAATTTATTTAATAAATATGTATTTTTTATATTACCCTTATATACCCATTTTGTGACTTCTGCTGTAGGTCGTTATAATCAAAACCCTTATTCCCCTCTTTTCCTTTTTTTTAAAGTGGAACTTTAGTCAGAAAATGAAGTCCTGCTAGATCATTGCAGGCTGGCCCATTTCGGAAGTATAGCTATGTAAAATATTATAAATGAGTGTCTATACTGTTTAAAATCCAGTAATACACTGTCTCATCCTGTTCTGCACATGCTCAGCTGCTCTCTATTTTAGGCATTTTTAGGCACTGCTGAGTTTGAGCCTTAAAGCAGAATTAAACTATCCTATCCTTTACAGCCAAGGACACTGCTTCTGTTTAACTTGCAACTGCCATGGCGCTGTACATGTGATCAGTTCTGACACCAGCCATTTGATGGTTTGACAGTTTGGTTGAGGAAACAAGCAAATGTAACCATTAGCAATCCCGGTATTCCAGGAATATAACTGCTTTTTGAAACCATTAAATCATTGGGTTTAGTTCCACCTTATAATTTACTGCTGTCTGGGGTCTCTGAGCTTCAGCAAAATGGCAGCCTCCAGTAAGATGCAAGTTGTTATGGGTAAAGTTCCGCGTTAAGTCATTCCAGTGTTTATCAGCTATTCTCTATTACAATATTTCAACTACCTATCAGAGTATTTGGAGGATTATATTTGTTGCAAAATAGAACTGCAGTTGGGATAAAGGTAAATTGGAATGAGGATTGTTCGGTAATCCGACTTATTTTGGTTGGATTGTGTAACAATTTCTTGTTATGAGTACCATCAGACATTAGGGTTTATTGACTAAGGGATAGAGATTGTCCAACAAAGTGAATATTCTCTTTGGAAAGTGTATGTTCAGTTACTTTATTTATTAAGGTGAAGCTATATTTAATGACAAAATAACAACAAGAAGGCGCAAATGGCTAGTGCGTTACCTAGTAAAAAGTTTATTCAAAAACAAGACATGCAAAAACATACTCACAAAAAGCCGAAAGGCAAATGACATTGAATAAACCAAGTGGCAAAAAAGTTGAGGTATAGAAGGGTATCACCAAGCCCTAGGCATCACTCAGACACACGGTGCTGATATGTTTCAAGGGACAGGTCCTATTCCTCCAATCATAGTCCCCATGCTCAGTGGAAGATGGCCTGTCCCTCAAAACACATCAGTGCAGGACTTCATATTGCCTTCAATCAGTCAAAAGGCCAGTCATTGTACACACTGCCACACAAAATTGATATACACATTTAATCGTTCCCTTGGGCCCTGTGGTAACTAGTAGACATTTTAACCACTAGTGTGGCCACTGCCTTGGCTGTGATGGATATAGGGAGGGGCAATAATGTATACAGCACAAATAATAGGGAAACTAAATATCAATTTTTCTTTTGTATGACCTGCAGAAGTCTGTAGATTTGCAACTATTGGATTGCATTTAGAAGTTGAGAGCAAAGAAATTCAGTTAGGGTTGGAGGAGTGTATTGTGACTTACTCTTGTGTCCTTTTTTTAACATCCATCATAGATATAGACATTTGGCCCAATGATCAATATTAGGGTCCATCTGTTCAGGAGATCTCAGCTCTTAACCAAACATATATGGTTACAAATGTGAAAATGTCAGGTCAAAGAACTGACAGCTATCATATTTGGTTCAATTTTTAATGCACTTTATGCACTTGCATTGCTCATTTGACATTCAGTTAGTTAACATTTACATCTAGTACAGGGTGGGCCATCAAAGGTATCCCTATTTCAGATATCTCATATAAAAAAAAAAAACATCATTAAAAAACATAGGTTATGAACAGATTTCTGTACCATACCTCCCAACATTCAGAAAAAAATAAAAACACAAATATTATAAACATTGTATACCCTGACACCACATAATATATTCACATGTGCTTTGTAAGCCCCAACCTTTCTGGGTCTTAAACCAAAAGTCATAACTGCACTGCCAAAATGTGGACACTTGGAAAATATGTATGAAAAAATATACCAAGGAATATTCTAGCAATTATGATATATATATATAGTATAGGGTGCAGCAGCTACTATAGAGTAAACAGATAAAAGAAAAATGTAGCCTTAATAATAAGGCCAGCTACAGCGCTTGCTAAATATAACCCTAGTGGTGAAATCCAGTAATGGTTCACTAAATTGATAAATTAAAAATTACAAATAATATATGACAAGTAAAAAATATCAGTGACTTTTACAAATAATCCAAATTAATCAATATAAAATAATAAACATATAGTGAATAATCAAACATGAATGTATCAAGTCCAAAAATAAGTGACTGTTGTGCCCAAACAGTTCAAATAATAAAGTCCTTGAGTGATTGTGTTTATCCAATACCTTCAAAAGTGAAGGTGCTCAAAAGTGGATATCCATAATTTCTGTGACATTGGTTTGTTTCACCGTGGTGTGGGTAAATTAAATGACTTACCAGATCCAATGGGTATATAGGAGAAGAAAAAAGCTCCAGATGGTGTAGTAAGATTAAATGTTTATTGCCCACAAAGCGGGTTAAAGCAGGTAAAATAATACAGGTGCTAAAAAGCGTCTGTCAGCGGTCAGCTAACGAGCTGCACGTCCTCTCTGCAGGGTAGCGAGCGGAGCTTCCGGCTTGCGTTCCACCTGACGTGACGTAATTACGCCTGGAAAATATGGTTTTACTGGTCAAAAGTTACAATTGCTTAATATTACATCCATGGGCTGAGGAAAAGTGTTCTTGCGTAAAGGAATGGACCTCTCAAAGACAAAGTTGATCCCTTTTTAATTGTAATAAAGAATAACATCATTAGGCTAAAAATGTTCATAAAGTCATTTTATTAATGAAAATAATAAACATGTTATACTTACCTGCTCTGTGCCATGTATGGTATGGCACAAAGCAGCCCCGATCTTCCTCTTCTGGGGTACCTCACCGGCGCTGTCTGATCCTTCTCTTCTTCGGTTCGCACCCATAGACAACTGCTTTCTATGTGGGAAGATCTGTGGGCTAAATCCTGAGCTGGGCTGTCTATGTCCATTGATATGCACAACATGGTTTTGACCCCCCCCCCCCCCCCCCCATCCTCCTCACAGCATTTGATTGTAAGCAGCAGGAGCCAATGGATCTTACCGCTGCCTCAGTCCCTGTGTGTGGAGGGATATAGGAGAAAAGAGATGCAGACATTCACAGGGCTGGATCGTATTTAGGGAGGTGGGTCAACTTTAAAACTACTTTAAATTGGTTCTATACGCTAGACATTTTTAATGCATTCCTGTAAAGTTACAATGTACAGTGCTTTCTATTTTATTAAGGAAAAAAAAATAACTTTAGTAAGTCACAAGGTGGCAAGTAGAAACAACTTTTGGCTTTATATGTATGTACACTTGGCTTATTAGGAATTTTAGATGCTTTGAAAAACCAATGAACCAGTCTCTTTTAGTCTGAAAAAAATATTAGTCTCACACCCAACTTTTCTTTTCCTTGCCTCGATTGTCTCAAGATTCCTATTTTCATTATGAGAGATGTGCACTAAGGAGGGCATGGTACAAAAGCTCATTTCACTTCAAGGACTTTTTGAAACATTTAATGAATAATGATTAAAAGCATCAAGTACAGCCAATGCAATTCAGGGGGAAAAGCCTCACCCTTCTTAAGGACTAATGTACAAAAAAAGGAAAACATTAATTATCTTGTGCAAATAATATAGTAAAATATGCCCATAAAATGTATATAGTATTATCCTTAAAACATATATGTTAATAAAATGGTAGTCAATCCAATGAACCACTTGCTGCTCAAGCCAATTCTGACACTTCTCACATACATATAAAAATTTGCATTTTTTCTACGAGAAAATTACTTAGAACTACTAAACATTATATTTTTTTCTGAAAGAAAAGGCCGTGGAGAAACAAAGAGGTTATTGTAATTTTTTATGTCACACGATATTGTCAAGTGGTTTATCAAACAAAATTTTCAGCAAAAATACATGTTCATTAAATTTTCTGTATGCAAACACAACATAATACTCCATTTTGGTAAAATAAAAAAGATGACGTAATGCTGAGTAAATAGATACCTAACATGCCACATGTTAAAATTACAAGCAAACGTGACAAACTACAGTTCCTAAAAAACTCCATAGGGGATGCTTTAAACAACTTTACAGGTTACCAGTTTAGAGTTAAAGCGGAGTTCCAGCCTGGAGGAATAAAAATTAAAAGTCAGCAGCTACAAATACTGTAGCTGCTAACTTTTAATATAAGGACACTTACCTGTCCAGGGAGCACGCAATGTCGGTACCTGAAGCTGACCTGTCCAACAGCTCCGGGTGCAGGCGCCGGCATCCTTACTAAGGGAAACAGGAAGTGAAGCGGCTTCACAACCTGTTTCCTACTGCGCATGTGTGAGTCGCGCTTTCTGAATGGTCCCGCTGTCTTCTGGGACTTGTTTGTCTCCCAGAAGGCAGTGGGGATGAAGGATGAGGGGCCGCAAATGGCGTAAGTTGCTGCTGCGCCCTTGCACTGAAGTACAAGCGGGTACCTGTTTTTGAAAGGTATCTGCTCCCCTCTCCCCCGGAAAGGTACCTAAAGTGGGACTGGAAGGGGAATCAGATAAGCAGAGCTTCCACTTTAACAGGAGACCTGGTGCTATAATTATTGCTTTTGCTCTGATGTTTGCAGCAATAGCTTACATATGTGAAATGCGATCACCATTTACATTAGCATGCTGAACCTAGGTGTGCATTCACATTTGCCCTTGAGCATGGGGGGGGGGGGGGGAGGGACAATTAAATTTTTTTCTTTAATTTTATTATTAACTTTATTTATATTCATTTTTTTATTATTATTTTTATTTGGTTTTCAAATATAATAGAAAAAAACAACAGTATGTACATAGGTTTACATAGTAAATCTACATAACAATAGTACAGTCATTTGCAATAACTGAAAATAACTTTGGGAAACATCAATTTATATTCATTTTTTACACTGCCTCATTGAATTAATTTCTTTCATCTTTATTGCTATCACAAGGGATGAACAACATCCCTTGTAATAGCATGGGCTATAATAGATCCTCTTTACTGGGAAATCTGGGATCTATTAGACCCCATATTTCTCCTCTGCCCTCAAAAGCATCTGATAAAATTGAGATTGGTTTGAACAGATGCTTTACAACTTGGTAAGCAACAAACCAAAACCAGAAGTGACAAAATCCTTTATATTTTCAGTATTATACACTATAGAAAGGATTAGAGAAGGAAGCTCCTCCTTAATCACTATGGTAAGCCAACCTGACCACCCACATCAGTCCTATACTCTCTGGTGGAACAGAAGAGCTTGGGTAAAACGGGGGCAAAGGCTGGAGGTGGGGTCCTCTTTCTGCCTAATGTAAAAGTGATCTGGCTGCTTTATAGCTGCTCAGATGACATTTATATAAAAGAACATCGCTGGCTTTAAAAAAAAAAAATAAGAGACCAGCTGCAGCCATGGTCGTGTTAGAACCACTGAAACCCAAGGACGTACAGGTATGTACACTTGCAGTAAGTGGTTAATCTGGCATTCAAGGTGATTCAATAGTCATATAAGGCCTCTTGCACACGATACTCCTGTTTAAGCATCTCACGGCTTGAAAAAGCTCAGTACAGCTTTTTGAGCTAAAATACAGCCCATTAATTGTAATGTGCCTGTGCACACAGGCGCATAAACAAGCGCTGTGCATTCTTCAGTAAGAACAAAATAGAAAAATCTGCATTTTTGGTTAGTAATTTAAGCCTCAATACACGCAAATACTCGTGAATACTCGCAATTACTCGCAAATACATACAAAAAAAAAGGTCTGGAAAAAGTAGATGCTCAAACAGGAGTATCGTGTGCAAGAGGCCTAAAAGATATTATAATGCATAAAAAATAAATTAGAAAAAAAAACACAGAGGGCCTAGCGCTATCTAAAGTTAAATTATTTGAATGGAAATACAGTATGAGGTAGGGGCACCACTCCCAATTTTATTTGCATTCAAATAGTTTAACATTCCAGATGCACCATCCGCTGTTTCCCATCCCCAGCATGGTATCCCCAGCGTCTCTCCAAATGGGCCTGGACCGCATGCTAAACTCTCTGGGGTAATCTGTTTTGTCATGTGACAAAGGTGCTGCAAACTCACCAAAAAGCAAGGTACAGAAACACACCACACTTCAATAAAAAAAAAAAAAAAAAAAAAAAAAAAAAAATTCTGGAGCATTTGTCATGTGTAGGGCAGTCCGTTCAAGTGAATTGGCTGCCCAATGTGCAATAAACAGAAACGCTCCAAAACTTCCCCCAAAAAAATATGTACAGAGATGTGAATGGGGCCTGACGCTGAGTTTCCTCTGTCCACTCTCTCCTATGTATATATATATATATCATACCTCGTGCTAAATCAAATAAAAATTAAAATGAAAAGATTGCTGCACGATAAACAATTTTCGAATACCAGAAACAAACAGCAGGTCCAGGTCACAGTAACGTCTCAACTCCTGTCTCCTTCTGACACATTTCCCCGTAAAAGGCTACGTCTACAATATAATTTATTCTGTATTGGATGTTTTTATAGCACCAGCAATTTGCACAATAGTTTTGTCCCTCACAGGGAAGAGCTTATATAGGGGTTTACCCTTCAGAGGGCACGTTATTTTTTCTTATTTTCACTTCACTTTGATATTATATATTATTCTTTATTACCCAGCTCATTGAACATTTACATTGGAATTTTTTTTTTGTGGTATTTATTCTCTCATCTGGTTCACCCAGTAGGGACTTTTGCGCTGGTTCTTCTCTATTTCTATTTGTTTTCTATGTGGTGACACTTAGAAACTAGCAGCAGAGTCCGGGTGCTCCATTTCTTATACCAGCTTCTTTTACTACCTCCTCTATTTCCTAGTGGTAGCGCATAGATTCACCCCTTTCTACGTCTGGGAATGGAGGACCATGGATGGAGCACTGAAGAATATTGTTTATCACTGGGAGCAGTGTATTTTTTTTTTCATCACCCCCGTTTGGAATATAACAAGAACATTGATGTGTTTATATTTTACTGAATTACGGCCATTTTTTTTTTTTACTTGTTTAACATTAAGTTTCTGTTATGTGTATTTTTTTATCATTATGTGATTGTTCACTGATTTTAAAATTAGTTTAACACATGGGTTTATGTTAGATAGCACATTTTTCACTGTTTTTAAAACATGTAAAAAGTTGGCCATGCACTATACAATCTGATCGTACAATCTTTATACAATTTTTTTTAGATTGACCAAAACTATGGAAAAAGAGGACCCACCTATCTATCCATTTACTCTGTATCCAATCAGGCAGGCTCTTGAACTCCATCAGGGGTGTCCAACCCGCAGCCCCAGAGAGTTTAGTATGTGGTCCAGGCCTGTCTGGAGGGACGCTGGGGATGCTGTATAAAAATAGCAGCTGTGGCACCCTACATTAACAAGCTAGGTAAATGCACACCTGGAGTAATTCCAGAAATGCCATGTGTAACACAGGGTTGATTTTCATGTTACATATATTCATTTATTGGCAGGGTCATATATTTACCCTTTCAGATTTGTGGATGAAGTACAATAATTAAGACCACACACAAGTAGTATAGTAATAAAAAGATTTACTTAACTTCGATTAAAGATGTAATACAGATGATAATACAAATAAATTCAACTTCAGTTTCAATCCAGGGAACCCCTCAACTTCTGAAGTCATCGGAAAGTCCTGGAATCGACAGTCTCTGCTATATCCCGGCACACTCACTTGCTTCGTCCTGGTTGAGGTTCTTCTGATTCATCTCAATAGTATTTTATAGGTGAAAAAAGGCGCCAATAAGCTGTTATTTTCCAGTTCTAACAAAAGAATGGCTATAATACCATGAGACAAAGTAACCATCTGTGAGGTCAGAAAGATCAATGTATGCAGGAATGGCAGAGCTATTCAGTATACAGAAATGTTTATATATATATATATATATATATATATATATATATATATATATATATATATATATATATATATATATATATATACACAAAAGTGATGACCTTATTAACTATCATTGTTAATAACAACTAATACCAAGTTCTTTGTAAATCAATTATGAATATAGACCCATACTACACCATGCAAACCTAGTTGATTGGAGCAGGGTGTGTGTGTGATTGTGAGATTAGCTGGTGAACTCCTTCCTGTGTCTTACTGGTTTTTATGTCTGAAATCTACATACCAGGAAGTCGTTAACTTTTTTATGATACACACTAGGGACTAAGTTAAGACATTGTTCTAAAAAGCTAAGCAAGCTTTAATTTTTCGGCAACAGAGGTACATAAGGCTACATTCACATCTAGGCATTTCTATTTTATAGGTGTTTTCCAGACATTTTTATAGGCGTTTTTACAAGCGTTTTACAGGTAAAATGCCTGTAAAACGCTCTATATCGCCTTTCCAGCGTTTGCATTAAGTCTATGGGGCAAAAACGCCTGTAATCTGCCCAAAAAGATGCTCATGTACTTTTTGGAGCGTCAGTCATTTTGCTAAAGGCTTCAGAACGCTCAGATGTGAACAGGGACCATTGAAATGAATAGGATTTGTCTTGTTGGGCGTTTTTTGAGCTGATCCTTAGAGCTGAAAAAACGCCCCAAAATGCCTACATGTGAACGTAGCCTTAATGATATATTGGTACATAGGGGAGCTGGAATTTAGAAAAAAAAAAGATGCAGCTAGCTGTTGGTATGGCTTGGTGGAAACGCTTTTAATGTGGATACAACAAATGCATATGACCATTTATAATATAATGGGCCCGCAGATCTGGTAAGAGGAAAATATGATCCTATCACTTGGTGGTGGACCCTTTTGTACAGTGGAGGAGAAATATTATGTGCACACTTTAATGTTGGACTTTCCCAAGTGGAGATCTTTTAAAGAGAATTGGTAAATCATTTTCTGTGAAAGTTCTCCTTCTATGGACATTTTTTCTTCTTATTCATATTTTTTTATTTTACATGCTACTGTACATGCACCTAATTAATGTTTATTACTTTTCACTAGTTGAATATTATACTATAATTAGTACTGCTTTTTATGTGTAATGACGATTGTCAAGTCGTTTTCTCTGAGTGTTCTCCTTCTATGGACACTTTTTAATTAATTAATTAATTAATTTATTTATTTATATTCTTTTGTTTTACATGTTTTTGAAAGTATTTCAAAATAATTTCACTGGTGTTTATCACTTATCACTAGTTTAGTATAACACTGGAATTAGCCCTGCTTTTTACGTGTATTATTTCGTGGACTGGTATCAAAGTTATAAAATGGCTGCTTTTTCTTAATAATTTTGTGACCTAGTGTGAATATTATTTATTTTTACATTTCAAAAAATACTTTATAAATACTTAAGGTCTCTGGACCTGACATTGTGTCCCTAAAAAAATTATGAGCTTTTGAACGGCACTCAAGCATTACTTTAAAATGCATTGTAACAATATCATTATAAAGTATTTATAAATCAAGCTCATAGTCACGATTGGCAAGCTTTGCTCACACAGGAGTTGTTGCTTTTGCTGCTGATACATAGAGAAGTATTTCAAAATAACAGCCAGGTCCAATATATACACTGGGCAGGGTGGGCACGGTGGTAAAAATAGCAGCCAGGTCCAATATATACACTGGGCAGAGTGGGCACGGTGGTAAAAATAACAGCCAGGTCCAATATATACACTGGGCAGAGTGGGCATGGAGTTAAAAATGACAGCCAGATCCTAGCAAATACATAGGGCAAAGTGGTTGTGGTGATGGCTAGGACCACCTGGGTATATAAGGTATGTACAGAGTCTTAACATCATTTCCTTTTTTTATTTTGTTTGAATCACAAAGTATCTGATTGCTTTAGGGGATCGGGAAGGTTTTTTTTTCCAACATTGAAAAACATGTGACCATGCTTTAAAGTTTTTTTTTTTTTTTTTTTTCCCTTCCTCTTGATCAGCTATGGGTTCTGTGGATGCAGGTTTTACTTTTCTTTTCTTTTTTCATACCATAGGGTTAAACTCGATGAACATGTGATTTTTTATTTTTGCAAACTTACCAACTATGTAACTTGTATGCCAAAGGCTTTGGGGTTGATTTCCTAAAAGTGTAGAGGCTGTTGTTCACTTAGCAAAGTGAACATTCACTTATCTTTGTAAATAACATTAAAGGCTAATTTCCCCACTTTTGTGGGAAAAAAAGATTAGCAAATTAAAAAAATAAAAAAACATAGCTTACACTATTGCGTCACAAGTCATATTGCAATTGAACATTAATAAAAATACCTATATTTTTCAATCTGCAGTGCTGTAATTCATACTTTTTACTCTCCAGTGCTGTACTTTTCTGTAAAAATGCAATGCAATATAGTTGCCTAAAGGCATTCTGTACATAGATGGTGTAGCGGAGAAGCAGTATGATCCACTGGTAGTCATGCACAGCATACAATAATCCTGGTAGCGTATAATATACCAAACCCTCCAATAACCAGACGGCACATGGCTTGAAGGTCAACTAACTCTTTTATTCACAGGACTTTCATTTTTAAACAAGATTCTTATACGGGGTCTCCACAGAGGAGCAGCAGGGGTTTCCAATACACATTCATGAGCCAGCAGCTAACACAATACAAAATCCTACAGGTACTGCACGGGTTACGTTTCCACATACACAACTGAACATCCCATAATACCTTACTCTGCCAGACAAACAATAGGACAATAGGAGGCAGGTATGTAACAATAACAAACCCCCACCCATCTACTGAGGGACACTGCTCAGACATATGATAGTCCCAAGTGAAAGAGTTCTCACTCTCTCCACACTACAAACGCTTGGTTCTTAAAGGTATACACATGCCATACACATAATGCATACACGAAGGACAATATACAGTGGCTGGGTTTGCCACAATGCTCCCCCAGAACCAAGCCGGCATACACAGTCTGATCCATAACGGATCGGCTTGGGGATGTCCGGGGAGTACTCACAGATCATTTTTCCAGTTCAGTTTGTCGCGATAACCCGTCAGCATTGCCATTCTGTTTTCCGGGGCGGTAGTGACTAGTAAAGTCATAAGGTTGTACCACCAAACTCCAGTGCAACAACCAGGCTCAATACTGTTCTTAATCCAAACATGGAAGCGTCTGGACCTCAGAAGGCCAGTAGGTCTACGGGATATTGGCCGGGGATCTGGACTGGCAGGATCGCTGAGGGCAACTGGCCTAGATCGTTCCCCAGTAAGATGTCGGTGGGGAGCTCCCGTATCAACCCCACATCAATCAGACCTGACCCGGCACCCCAATTAAAGTGGACCCTCGCAGTGGGTAGTCGGTGTCATGCTCCTCTGCCATCCGTACCACTGCTGAGCCTCCGGTTCGGGCAGCATCTGGAACCAGGTGTCGCTTGACCAAGGTGAGAGTGGCTCCCGTGTCTCGGAGACCTTGAGCGGGCATTCCATTTAACTGGACCAATTGTAGATGATGCTGTTGATTCTCCGTAGCCGCTTGCATCGGGTTAGCTTCATGAAGGGTACCCCATTGCTCCTCTGTGTGTTTGAACCTGGGTACGACTGGGGAAACCTCTATGGGATAATAGGGGACCGTTGTCCGTGCTGAAGGGGGTGACCCTGGTCGGATCCACACAGCTTGGTTCCTGCTCTGGGTACAGTCTCGTCTATAGTGCCCAAACTGCTTGCACCTGTGGCACTGTACCCCACTGCGGGACGAGTATCTGGGTGTCTGGTGTTTGGAGGAGTTTCGCCCCGTCTGTGGTAGCAGTGGTCCTGTGGTGCGAGCCTGCTGCTGGGTAACAACCGAATAAGCTTCGTGAATGGTCGATTGGTGAACAAATGCTGAAGTCAGCTCCCCCAGGTCGTTGCCCAAAATAACGTCTGCGGGTAAATCCTGCATCATGCCCACCTCCACATTCCCTGACCCAGCTCCCCAATTCAGGTGTACTTTCGCAGTGGGAACTTTGAAATTGGCTCCCCCTGCTACTCGCACAGCTACAGAATCCCCAGTGAGTTGTCTGGATGACATAAGGTGATTCCGGACCAAGGTGATGGTAGCCCCAGAGTCACGTAACCCTTCTAGTTGTCTCCCCTCCAGGTGAACAGCTTGTCGGTGGTTTTGTCGATTGTCCGATGCCTTGGATGGGGTTAACCTCGTGTAGGGTGCCCAGGGGTTCCTCCATTTGGATTGCTGTGGAGGGTTGTAATGCAGGGGCTGCTTGGTAACAGTGTACCGCGGCTCGAGGTGCTGGTGTGTAGCCCTGATTCGGCCAGGGCTGACGAGGCCGATTCCGGGGACAGTCTTTCTGTATGTGCCCCATTTAGTTGCAGAGATGGCACCGGGTATGGGCTCATGGTTGGTACCTGGGGTACTGACTGTTACCTCCTCCTGAACGCGGGTGTGCTGGTTCGGTGACTGCTGGTCGGTGATAGGGTTGCTGGGCAACTACCCTAGGCGGTGGTCGTTGTTCCCGTCTAGTGTCTTGGTGCTCATCTGCTAATTTGGCAGCCTCTGGAAGGGTGCAAGGTTTACGGTCCCTTACCCAGAGCTGCATTTCTTGAGGTAGTCTCTGGAAAAACTGCTCCAACAATAATAATTGCAAGACATCCTCTCGTGAAGTGGCTTGTGTGGGAATCTTGGTCCTGCTTTTTAAGATCCCGGAATTGGAGTCGGTATGCCTCGGAGGTGATGGCATACCTGGTCAAAATCGCCTGCTTAACTTTCTGGTAGTCCCGGATGTCGGCATTAGGGACTGCCCGATACGCATCGGCCGCCCGGCCAGACAATTTCCCAGCCAATATCTGTACCTGATCCTCTGGGTCAATGTTATGTAACTGGCACAGCCTCTCGAAGTCTTGCAAATACCCATCTATTTCTCCCTCCGTGTCCGTGAAGTTTTTAAATGCCTGGCACGGTATTTTGGGTTTACCTTGCGGCATGCTGAGTGGAGTTGGGTGTACTTGGAGAGGTTGTGGCTGGGGCCCCATTTTGGCCATGATGTATTCATGTACGTCTGCTGCGACCCGTTCATGGGTTTCCATTGATGGGGTACTTGGATACAACGCTATCCTGCTGAGAAATTCCAGTTCAAATTCCTTGGTCTGTTTCTGGCCTTGCATCCATGGCTGCTCTGTCTTCTTCCATGAGTTCTTCGATCAGTGTCGCCTTGTTTTTGTTGCTAGCTATCTTGCCTCTTGCCTCCAGCAATGCTTTCAATGTCTGCCGCTTTAGCCGTGTATAATCCGTTCCCATTCACCAGCCTTTCGTGTAGTTTTACGTACTGCCGAACTCCGGTTTCATCTGAATGGTTTCTTTTCTCTTTGTTCGCATGAATACTGCCGAACGCTGCTTCGCTGTGTGGATAAAGATCCCATCGCTTGCCACCAATTGTAGCGGAGTAGCAGTATGATCCACTGGTAGTCATGCACAGCATACAATAACCCTGGTAGCGTATAATATACCAAACCCTCCAATAACCAGACGGCACATGGCTTGAAGGTCAACTAACTCTTTTATTCACAGGACTTTCATTTTTAAACAAGATTCTTATACGGGGTTTCCAATACACATTCATGAGCCAGCAGCTAACACAATACAAAATCCTACAGGTACTGCACGGGTTACGTTTCCACATACACAACTGAACATCCCATAATACCTTACTCTGCCAGACAAACAATAGGACAATAGGAGGCAGGTATGTAACAATAACAAACCCCCACCCATCTACTGAGGGACACTGCTCAGACATATGATAGTCCCAAGTGAAAGAGTTCTCACTCTCTCCACACTACAAACGCTTGGTTCTTAAAGGTATACACATGCCATACACATAATGCATACACGAAGGACAATATACAGTGGCTGGGTTTGCCACAGATGGTGTACAGCATGCCCCCAGAAATTTCCGACTTGTGCGATTGGTTCACTGATTTTCCAATAAGTTTACACTAAGATACAAATCAGATTTTCAACATCCCCTGCAACAAAAATATAATTTTTGGTGAGATGCTCTCAAAGGGAAATTATGGCTAAAGGGATGCAGACCCTGCCATTTTCCTCCTTAGAGCCCTGCAAGTGCAGCAGCTGATAGATAATTATAATACCTCTCCCATACATATTCACTCAGCACATGGGCAGAAACAAACAGCTATTTCTTCAGAATAACAAAAGGTAGGAATCTGCAACAAAGTTTGTTAAAATCCCTGCAAAGTACATAGATCACCCAGAGGGGAATGTTTTTTTCTCAAAAAAAGTGGAGTTACTCTTTAAGTGCTAACTCTAAATAGCCATTCATGCAAGGGAAAAGAAAAACAAAGGATTTTTTCTTATGCATAATTGACGTGAATACAGGTTATTCTCCTTATCCCCCAAGCTACGTGAACAATACCCAGTGCTTTAGTAAATCAACCCCTTTAACTGGTTAAATAGTAAACTTTATAGACAGTTTTAATTTTATTTTTCTGGAATTTTGGTACAGATGGTTATAGTATTAGTTGTGCCATGCAGGAAATATTTTGTGTTCAGTCTAAATTTTCCTAAATACTTCTATTACTGTTACTGTTAACTTTTAACTGTTACATGAAAATGTGTACTAAAAATTCAGGGCTAATTTGCTGATTGGAAATCCTAGATGCATGTTGCAGACTGAGGTAATGTACATATAGGCGTTGATTTACTAAAACTGGAGAATGCAAAATCTTGTGCAGCTGTGCATGGTAGCCAATCAGCTTCCAGCTTCAGCTTTTTCAGGCTGTATGTGTTTTACCTAATAAGGGCTGTATGCATTTTACTTAATAAAAGTTTTCTTTGGATAAAAAAAAAAATAAATAAAAAATTCAGCTTGTTCAAATAAGCTTTGACCAAAAAAAACCCGGAAGCTGATTGGTTTCTTTGCAGAGCTGCACCAGATTTTTCACTCTCCAATTTTAGTAAATCAACCCCGTAGTAGGCTTAAATTTGAACTCCTGGCAAACAGGTAAATGAAAAGATAAAATACATAAATATAAGCTGTTTAACCTTCCAAATTATGTATTATTTACCTTATTTACCATTATGTATTTATTGGTCCAACCAGTCATGACAGTTACACAGCTCTGCCCCACAACACAGTTCTGTTTGACAAGACAAGAGACCTGATATTTACCTGCTGCAATTTACCACTTCCCGAAAACCAACGTACCAGTGCAGCTGCAGGCATCACCCCATTACCGTGTTTTAGAGCTGGCGGTCAGCTTTCTGGGGATAACAACAGCTCAACAGCTCAGTGGTCATCTCAGCAAATGGGAGGGGACGCCCCCCCCCCCTCTGGCCGCCTTCCGCCACTCTGCCCGGGAGACCGGAGCAACCAGTTGGCCTTTTTGCCAGCTGGCTAGAGTCCCGAACTAAGCCGGATTCGGCTTCGATCGGGTCCCCGATCATGTAGCCTGGAAGCGACGTCACAACGTAATTTCCGGTTTACTCGGCTGCCAACGTGCCGACTTAAAAGAATTGTCAGTATTCAAAAATGCAGATTTCGGCGTATTTTTGAAGTGCAGTGGAGGTATGACCCCAGATCCCTCCACAAAGAGTACCTGTCACTGCCTATTACTGTCACAAGGGATGTTTTTTTTTTTAGGGGATGTTTACATTCCTTGTGACAGCAATAAAAGTGATCGGATTTTTTATTTTTATTTTTTTTAAACAGTGTTAAAAATAAATAATAAAATAAAATAAATAGGAAAAAAAATGTTAAAGCGCCCCCATCCCCGTAAGCTCGCGCACCAAAGAAAAGACATACGTAAGTCGCGCCCACAAATTTAAACGATGTTCAAATCACACATGTAAGGTATCCCCGTGATCGTCAGAGCAAGAGCAATAGTTCTAGCAAAATACCTCCTCTGTAACTCTAAACTGGTAACCATTAAAAAATATTAAATCATCTCCTATGGAGATTTTTAAGTACCGTAGATTGGTCGCCATTCCACGAGTGTGCACAATTTTAATCCGTATCATGTTAGGTATCTATTTACTCGGCGTAACATCATCTTTCACAATATACAAAAAATTGTGATAACTTTAATGTTTCGTTTTTTTTTAATTCAGTGGAGTGTATTTTTTTTCAAAAACATTGCATTTGAAAGACGACTGCGGAAATTTGCAGGAATTTCCTCTCCCATCCTGTTTTGGCTATGAAACAGGAAGTGAAGGTAAATTTCCCCAATGGGGCATGGATGACCGACAAAAAAAAAAAAAAAAAAAGAAAATGACAGGGGTATCACCATCCCTTGCTCAATCCAAAATGAAAAAGAAAATTGCCTTTATTTATAATTAAATGTCTTTTATACTGTATCTGCCTTTAAGTTCATTCTCAAGGTCCCTTCTGTAAAGTGAAGTATTATTCTATTAAGAATAGGCAAAATACAAGTTTACTTAAAGCCCCTTTCACAGGGGGCGGATGCGGGCAGCGGATCAGACCGATCAGCAGGGGATCTCTTTGGTGATCCCCATTGAGCATCTGAATGACAGGTCCGTGTCCGCTCTGCTAATTCAGAGTGGACATGGACATAGCCCTCTATTCTCTATGGGGCAGTTGGATAGGAATGGACTGCCTGTCCATTTCCATTCGACTGTCATACGATCTGCTGGATGGATGGGGAGCGGATCCCAATCTCTCTGTTTTAAGCGGACCCGATTGGATGCCAGTGGATGCCCGCTGACATACACCGCTATATAGAAGAATGGAGGTTCCGATCAAGTCCCCTGAAAAACTGGCAGGTGGACCCAATCAGAACATCCGTGTGAAAGGGGATTGATGTGCAGCAATTTGAGAGTAACAAGCAGTAGACACAAAACAGTCTCGGTGCAATTTTGTTTAACTCTCCAATACTTTCACAGAGAGAAGCATTTTTAGCTGCACAGACACTACGTGCGCTCAGGACTCCAGAACCTGTTCTGCATCTGGATGGCTAAACCCAATTTGTTGTTTGTATAATACAAGTATTAACTAAGACACTGAAAACTTTAGGGAAATGATGCCGCTACGGCTTATGATATGATATATAAGACTGATGCACGTTTAAGCATTCTTCTGTAAATGACAGATTCCCTTTAAATTACAACAAGCCTTAATGGGTTAAGCTGGTCCTACACATTAAACGTCAGTCAAACGTGTACACATGATCCACCCAAGTGTGATAGCACATAAACATGAATTTTACATGACTGTGAATATCTATGCACTCCATTATTACCCTTGGCTTTACTGTTATCTCAGGTGAACTGACAACCAAATGGGAAAATTTAGCAAATGTGACCATAATCTGCCAATTTAGTTACCAAGCATGTATATGTATCTTGTAAAGGACAGCAACATAGAGGCTGCCACTAATGTCTTAACCACTTAAGCCCCGGAAGATTTTACCCCCTTCCTGACCAGGGGGTATTTTGCGATTCGGCACTGCGTGAATTTAACGGACAATTGCGCGGTCGTGCGATGCTGTACCTAAACGAATTTGGCGTCCTTTTTTTCCCACAAACAGAGCTTTCTTTTGGTGGTATTTGATAACCTGTGCGATTTTTTGATCACGCGCTATAAACAAAAAAAGAGCGTCAATTTTGCAAAAATAGCAATATTTTTCACATTTTTTTATATGAAATTCCCCCCCAAAAAAATGTAAAAATCAAAATTTTTTAAAATTTTCAGCCAATTTGTTTTATGCTACCTATGTTTGATAAAAAAAATCGCAAAAAGCGTATTTTGATTGGTTTGCGCAAAAGTTATCGCGTTTACTAACAAAGGGAAAGATTTTTGTCATTTTTGTTTTTTTTTTTAACGCGTAATGGCGGCGATCTGCGATTTTTTTGTGGTACTGCGACATTGCGGCGGACAGATCAGACCCTTGACTGACATTTTTGACACTTTTGGGGTTACCAGTGACATTTCTACAGTAATCAGTGCTATACATATGCACTGTTACTGTAAAAATACACTGGTAGTGAAGGGGTTAACTTTATTTGAGAGGGAGGGGCTGTGTGTGTCCCTAGGGGCGTGCTTTCTACTGTGATTGGCTGTGGCTTCAGATGTATGAAGAGTGATCGACGGTTCTACATAGTAGAACCGTATGATCATCCTTCATACACCGGGGAGAATGACAGGCAGCTTGTTTACACAAGCTGCCTGACTTTCTCCCTCTCCCCCGCCGATCGTCGAGTGACCGGCGGACATCGGGTCCGCTGGTCACACGCGCGGGGGGGGGTCTGTGACCGCGTGGGAGACCAGCGTCGCTTTGCCTGTGAGGGGCTGACTGCCGACGTAGATCTGCGTTAGGCAGTCGGCAAGTGGTTAATCTTCAAATTCTATTTGACTGGCTTTCATGGAGACCCTCTGTTTTTTATTTTTCAATAGTTCGAGTCACAATACTTCTGACCTTCCTGATCTGCTTCCCTGTTTAACATCAGTGTCTCAAAAAGTATTGGAGGTAGTGGGTCAACAACAAAAATGAGTTATAGTTGTATATTCAACACCACATTCCAATTGGCATTAGAAAAACCTATTACATTTACTTCCTCAATCATCCTTAGCTGCATCCCTCGAACCCCTGAGGAAGCTAGAACAGCAAAACGTGTCGGGATGAGGCATCCCTCCCCCTATTTTTCTATGATATAGGTGATGATGGTTACTGTATATTTTTTTATGTCTTTTAGGGGATGATTACCCCATACTAAATATTTTAACGATTTGATTTTATTTCTTTTAGGGGATGATTACCCCATACTAAATATTTTAATGATTTTATTTTATGTCTTTTAGGGCATGATTCCCCCATACTAAATATTTTAACGATTTTATTTTATGTCTTTTAGGGGATGATTACCCCATACTAAATATTTTAACGATTTTATTTTATGTCTTTTAGGGGATGGTTACCCCATACCAAATATTCTAATGGTTTTATAATAAAAAAAATATATTTTTATGTATACAGTATGTGGTGGTGAATTATTTTGAATGAAGGTCTCAACAAAGTCCAGTTTTCTCTTCCAAAAAGTTTTTCTAAGGTAGTGGGTCAACCCAACAGCCTAGCAACTAGCAATTTGTGATGAAGGTAAGAAATGGGGGTAGCAATTTTCCTCTCAGATGCCTAAAGATGTTATATTTCAGTCTCCTATATGAAGAGATAAAATATTTATCTGGCATCCCCTATTGACCCCAAACCAAACTGAAAACAGGAGACAAAGAAAAGAAAAGTGGCTTAGAACACCTTTTTGCAACCTGATTGATTTTTGTGTCCCTTCTGAAAAGTTGCCACCGGATCTACCTGCACATGACCTCCCACTTGATTCCTAAACAGGGACGCTTGCGCCACCAAGTGTTTGGTACAGAAACGTACCTAAAGGTAGAGAGTGAGACAATAAGAAGAAGCATGCATGTCTGATTGATTACTAATGTCACAGACAATGTGACATTAGTAATGACAGTTGTTTCCATTATGGTCACCTAATTATCCTACCAGTAACTTACTTCCTGTCCTAGGTTGACAGCACTCACTTCCTCTACTGTACCTATAAAGAAGCGTTGTAACACTCAGATGGGACTACCAACATCCCCCCCCCCCTCCCTTTTCCAAAAAAGCAGAAGAATTAAATAGTTATCAAAGAAAGCTAGGAACAATGTACCTGATAACAGTACAGGTAGGAAGAAATCATTCTCTGATTGGACTAGGTGGAGAGGTGGGTAGGTAACATTGCAATCTCCATTCATTCCAATGAGAGAATTCTTTGCATTCATTGAGAAAATGCTTAGCATTCTCTGAATGTTGTCCATGCCAAGCAAGCAACCCACTATGTTCATACTGCAGCAGGGCAATCACTTGGCACAGGACCTGAAAACTAGTGGAGATCACTGTAGTAGCGGTGTCTATTTCTAGCTTCCGGAGGATTCCCACAGGCATGGGAAATCCATAGTGATATAGGTCCAATTCTTCTTTAAATCTCAATTCCACTAAAACACCTGAAAAAACAGATGAATAACATATATGGGAGCTGTCAAAAGATGTGTATTTTTGTCCATCCTGTTTTCAGATTTACATCACTTTGCCACACAGCACAGTGCTGACTGATTAGAACAGGCGCTGCTCTTCTCCCCATCGCCAACCTGTGATGAACAGTGAAAAAAGAAGCAGTAGACTAATAAGCTAATCTCTCCATTACTCTGCTCTCTCCTCCTATCAGCAAACCCTCTACTACCACTTGTACCTCCAGGCAAGCCTATAATAAAGCTTACCTGTAGGTACTGTGAATATCTCCTAATCTTGCAAAGTTTAGGAAATATTCAGAGTGCATGCAGCCAATGACATCACCAACGCATGTGCTCTGAAGGTCTGGCTTACAATGCCAGACCTTCACAGCCCATGCCAGAAACAGCGGCTCCTGTGCGTATACGTGGGAGTAATGTAATCGTGCCCCTGGCTACTCATGTAGCCAGAGGCCGCTACCTCAGAAGGAAGACCGGTGGAAGATGTCAGCCATCTCAGCGGTGACAGTGCAGCGCTGGAGGGCTTTGTTCTCAGGTAAGTCTATCATGATGTGCTAGTATGCGATGCATACTAGCACATTATGACATTGCCTTGCAGGGTTTTTTTTTTTAATCACCTGCCATTTACAACTGCTTTAAACTGTAGCACAACTGACTGGCTCCTTGTGCTGCTTCTCCCTCCCTGCTGTCAGTGGCGGTTCTACATTAAATTGCTCCCCGGGCAAGACTCCCTCCCGGCGCCCCCCCCCCCCCCAAACAAAAAAAATAACATGACAACATAACAATAAATGCAGAGTGCCACAGCATTGCCCCCAATAAATGCAGAGTGCCACAGCAATGCCCCCAATAAATGCAGAGTGCCACAGCAATGCCCCCAATAAATGCAGAGTGCCACAGCAATGCCCCCAATAAATGCAGAGTGCCACAGCAATGCCCCCAATAAATGCAGAATGCCACAGCAATGCCCCCAATAAATGCAGAGTGCCACAGCAATGCCCCCAATAAATGCAGAATGCCACAGCAATGCCCCCAATAAATGCATAGTGCCACAGCATTGCCCCCAATAAATGCAGAGTGCCACAGCATTGCCCCCAATAAATGCAGAGTGCCACAGAAATGCCCCCAATAAATGCAGAGTGCCAAAGCAATGCCCCCAATAAATGCAGAGTGCCACAGCATTGCCCCCAATAAATGCAGAGTGCCACAGCAATGCCCCCAATAAATGCAGAATGCCACAGCAATGCCCCCAATAAATGCAGAGTGCCACAGCAATGCCCCCAATAAATGCAGAATGCCACAGCAATGCCCCCAATAAATGCATAGTGCCACAGCATTGCCCCCAATAAATGCAGAGTGCCACAGCATTGTCCCCAATAAATGCAGAGTGCCACAGAAATGCCCCCAATAAATGCAGAGTGCCAAAGCAATGCCCCCAATAAATGCAGAGTGCCACAGCATTGCCCCCAATAAATGCAGAGTGCCACAGCAATGCCCCCAATAAATGCAGAGTGCCACAGCATTGCCCCCAATAAATGCAGAATGCCACAACAATGCCCCCAATAAATGCAGAGTGCCACAGCAATGCCCCCAATAAATGCAGAGTGCCACAGCATTGCCCCCAATAAATGCAGAGTGCCACAGCAATGCCCCCAAAAAATGCAGAGTGCCACAGCAATGCCCCCAATAAATGCAGAGTGCCACAACAATGCCCCCAATAAATGCAGAGTGCCACAGCATTGCCCCCAATAAATGCAGAGTGCCACAGCAATGACCCCAATAAATGCAGAGTGCCACAGCAATGCCCCCAATAAATGCAGAGTGCCACAGCATTGCCCCCTTTCAATGTAGAGATGCCTCCTCCTCTGCCAATGGCGTGGGGTTTGCCTTTTGGCCAATCAGGAAGCGGAAGGACCCACTCCCTGATTGGCCAGGAGGAGGATTAGTGTGACAATAGCAAATTTTCATTCGCTATTGTCACACAATGGGCGGGCTCGGGGGGGGGGGGGGAGCAATGCTCTGCATCTCGGCTCGGCTGCCACAGTGAAATTATTCAAAGTTCCTCGGGCGGCCCGGTACCATTTGATCCATGGACCGGTGCCGGTCCGCGGCCCAGGGGTTGGGGAACACTGTTATGCCGCCCCCCCGTTCGCCCATGCCTAAAACCGCCACTGCCTGCTGTACAGAGAGTCCTGCTGTACAGGGACTAAAGAGGCTGATACCAAATAAAATTCAGATACTTATATTGCTTGCATTATTTATTTATTTTTTTTAAGTATGAAATAATGATTACAGACTTGCATTTATTTATGTCTTTTAAATCTGCCAAGAGTCCAGCTATTTACTTGGCTGTCATGCTAAAGCTTTGGTACTTTGAGCCACTAATCTAGAACAAGTAAACTAATAAAAAAAAAACATACTTTTCTCTAAGTTTCAATAGTTCCATGCTTGTTGTGGTTTTGTGACCGAACTATCGTAGTTACACGCAGCCAGTTAACTAGCATTGTCAATAGGAGGCTAGCAATGACAGTTCCTATATGTCTCTTTTGACAGGTGTACCTTAATATACATGCTCATCCTTCCTCAATTACAGACTGCTTGGTGGTTGTATCTGGGTGATGGTTGTATTTTCCCCACACTGGGAAAAGATCTCATGAGTATCACTGACATTAACATGTAAATATATGAAGTGGTTTGATAACATATGATCATTTTGTGCAGATACAGAAATACCAGCAGGCAGTGATGTTCTAAACACTGCATTAAAACTTTTAACATCCATGGTTAAGTATTTAAAGAATGTCAGTTTATCTAGTAAATGACAGATTTGGCTTTTCGGCTAGAAAGGGATTGTGAATGCTCAGGTTTCTCAAGGATGAGTCCTTAGCGGATTGTCATTAATCATTCATTGTGGTCCTCACATAGCTTTAGATCTGCTCTCAGGAAGAAGCTGCATATTCGTTCTGTAAACCATCACAGAGAAGACGGGTGAAAACAGACAAGTAGAAATGCAAATAATGAAGGTACATCACAAAAATATGGATGCAAAGGTCCCAACCACAGCTTATGGAATGGAAATTGTTGCATGTGGTCAAGTCTTCCAGGGCTGTTTTGATCATATGGGACTAAACTGCAGTTCAGCTGCTGCAGAACCTCTTGTTAGTGTAGCACAATTCCCAGCCGTTTTGCTGGATATGGGTCCCCCTGGGTTGCCGCTAGCAACCACATTTAAGCATGTTCTCCAAGTCTGAGCACTGAGACAATGACCAGTCCAGTATCTTTGGACTTTTTGTATTTATTTGGTAACTTGGATGGGAGAAAGGATGAGTGGGATAATCCTGGAACTAAACTAGGCACATTTGGCGGAGATACTTGAATATTGCTGTTTGGCACTGACTTGACGCTGGCTGAATGCCTATCAAAGCTGACTTGACGCTGGTTAACGCTGGCTGGATGCCTGTTAATGCTGAATTGACTTGGGACTGCTTTCTGACTAAAGGAGTCATCTTCAAGCTCCCCTAAGCACTCTTGCTGAAGTAACTACTTGAATACACTGCTGCATGGCTGAACACTTCAGGGCCCGCACTGGCGCCCCCTTTCTCTCTCTAATCTTCAGGGCTTAGATACTGGCACCCCCCTTTCTAAGCCACCACTACTGGCTAGCAAGCTCCTGGATCCCTTTGAACTTCCGGAGTGGTCCCCTCTCTCATGCAGACCCCTGGGCAGTTTTGAGTACTCACAACACTATTTTTCCAGGAAACTTCTGCCCAGCAGCTCCACTCGGTCCACAGCACTCTGAATCCTTCCTGCAGCCCAGCTCAGCCTCCGGTCCTCTAGGTCAATGGCCCAGGACACCCTCACTTGCTCTGACAGAAGGAGAGACAGCCGTCAGCATCCTCCTGGGACTCTGCTTCCTGCCAAAGACGACCTGTCACATGCTCCCCTCAGACTTATATCTTATCCCAGGGTGCATTGCGGCAACCTCCACCCACTAAGACAGCTATAAGCCTGGGTGCGCTATTGGCCAGGTTTCCTCCACTGTCCAATAAGAGCCCTCATTGGATACAGTGGGGAGACTCCCCAGAATAAACAGACCACACCTAGAAGCACATAATAGCCTAACTGATTAATCAGGCCCCCCTGATATGCAGACATGGCCAATATATACTTTTCCTAGCACCTACCTAGGAGGGTGCTAAATCAGAAAATCATCATCTGCAGAGCTCAGGGATGACGGACAGCTGAGGCAGTATTGCTGCTGGTTTTATTTTCCTTTACTGCTGCTGTGTGTTGTACAGCCAGCTATTTGTCCAAAATAAAAGGAAAGAGTAGTGGGCAAATTAAAAGCAAATAAGTAAGGACAAATGGATGACTGACCACTTTCAGTTATGCAGTAGTGATTATATTAAAAGGAAAGAGTAGTAAGAATAGTAAAAGGAAAGAGTAGAGGGCATAATAAAGGCAAAGAGTAGTGAGCAGCATATTGAAAAAAAAAGATAGTGAGCATATCATTAGAAAAAAGTAGTGTTCATATTAAAAGGAAAAAGTAATGAGCATATTAAAATTTTGGAATACGTGTAGTAGGCATATGAACATAAAAGAATAGTGGCCATATCAAAAGGAAAGCATAGTGAGAATATGAAAAAGAAAATAATACTGAGCATATCAATAGTAAAGAGTAGCAGGTATATGAAAAGGAAAGAGTAGTGATCGTATTAAAAGGAAAGAGTAGTGGGTATATTAAAGGGAAATGTAGAGGGCATATTAAAGGGAACTATTAGTGGGTATATTAAAAGTGGTATATTAAAACTATTAATTCATATTAATCATATTTATTAATATTATTAAAAGTATTATTAATATTAGTAGTGGGTATATTAAAAGCAAAGAATAGTGGGCATATTAAAAAGGAAAGACTAGTGGGCAATGCATATTAAAAAGGGAAGATTAGTGGGCATATTAAAGGGAAATAGTAGTGGACAAAGGGCCAGATCTGGGATTGCAGTTAAAAAAGTCAGGGCGCACAATGTCGACATTGCGTGTAATTCATTGACAGTCTGTCACACAGGGGTTGATTTATTAAAACTAGAGCACTAAGAATCTGGCGAAGCTGTGCGTAGTAGTTATTCTGCTTCTAACTTCAGCTTGTTCAATTAAGCTTTAACAAAAAAAAAAAAAAACTGAAAGCTGTTTGGTTTGTATTCAGAGCTGCACCAAATTTTGAACTCTCTAGTTTTAGCAGAGTTGTATAAAGTACTCGAAACCCATACTTGAGTAAAAGTACAAGTGCTCGATCAAAAAGGGACTAGAGTAGAAGTGGAAGTGCTCAATCAAAAAGTGACTTGAGTAGAAGTACTAAAGTATTCAACATTTTTTGTACTTAAGTATTGCAAGTAGTTTTTGTAAAAATTTTGCTACTCAAGTAATGAAAGTAAAAGTACAAGTACTGTGTTATGTAGTTATTAAAGAAAGAAGTCAAAAGTTTGAACATCATATTGTCTTTTATTATTTCAAATGCGGCTTTTATTTATTTATGCATACAGTAGCATTTATTTTCATATGCGCTGATAATACACATGTTTTGAGCTTCATGAAACCTGCCATCTACTGTTCTGGCAGTGGTAATTTTTATAATAGTAATGAGTAACTATGCAGCACAAAAAAAAAATATCGGAGTAGAAGTATTGAAATCATCAAAAAAATGTAGTGAAGTAAAAGTGGAAGTAGGAGAAAAAAATTCTACTCTAGGAAAATACAGATACCGCCTTTCGGGAATTAAGTACAGTAGTGAAGTAGTTCTACTTAGTTACTGTACATCACTGAGTTTTAGTAAATTAAACACACAGTGTTATGACCTAGTAAACACTAATATGTATTAGGCTGTCATTAAATTATGTGGATGCACTCTAAGAGATCTTGGGGGCTCAACTATAATCTGATGGGGGGGGGGAGCCCACCCTAGTAACTACCTAGATCCAGCCCTGAGTGAGCATAATAAAGTGAAATATTAGTGGGTATTTTAAAAGGAAAGAGTAGTGAACATATTAAAAGGAACTTGTAGTTGGCATATGAAAGTGACAGAGCAGTGGGCATTTTAAAAGAAAAGAGTGGTGGGCATATCAAGAGGAAAGAACAGCGAGCATATTAAAAAGGAAGGAGAAGTGGGCATAATAAAATGAAAGAGTAGTGAGGATATTAAAAGAAAAGAGTAATGGGCATAAAAGGAAAATGTAATGCCCAGATGGGCATACTAAAGGGAAACAGTAGTGAGTATATGTAAAGGGAAGAGTCATGAGCATATTAAAAGAAAAGAGCAGGGGGCAAATTAAAGGGAAAGAGTAGTGGGCATATTTAGGGGAAATAGAAGTGGGTATAATAAAATGAAAGAGTAGTGAGCATAATGAAGGAAATAGTAGTGGGGATATTAAAGGGAAAGAATAGTGGCCATGTTAGAGGGAAAAAAAGTGAGTATACTAAAAGGAAAGAGTAGTGGTCATATTAAAAGGAAAGAGTAGTGGGTAAATTAAAATGAAAGAATAGTAAGCCTAATAAAAGGAAATAGTGGTGGGAATAATAAAAGGAATGGGTAGTGAGGATATAAAAAGAAAATAGTAGTGGGCATATTAAAGTGACAGAGTAGTGGGTATTTTAAAAGAAAAGAGCAGTGAGCATATCAAAAGGAAAGAGTAGTGGGCATGTCAAAACAAAAGAATAGTGAGCATTTTTGAAAGGAAAGAGAAGTGGGCATAATAAAAGGAAAGAGTAGTAAGCATATTAAAATGAAAGAGTGGTGGACATAATAAAAGGAATGCGTAGTGAGGATATTAAAGAGAAAGAGTAATGGGCATACAAAGGAAAATGTATTGGCCAATGACCATATTAAAGAGAAAGGGGCCAATTAAAGGGAAATGGTTGTGGGTATTAGAAGGAAAGAGTAGTGGGCATATTAAAGGAAACTAGAAGTGGATATATTAAAATGAAAGAATGATGGGCATATTAAAAGGAAAAAGTAGTGGGCATATTAAAGTGACAGAGAAGTGGGAATTTTAAAAGAAAAGAGTAGTGGAAATAGCAAAAGGAAAGAGTAGTGGGCATATCAAAAGGAAAGAGAAATGAGCGTAAAATATAAGGAAAGAGTGGCGGATATATATAAAAGGAATGAGTAGTGAGGAATGGATATTAAAAGGAAAGAGTAGTGGACATATTAAAAGGAAAATGTAAATTGTAATGGGCATAATAAAGGGAAACAGTAATGGGTATAGTATAAGAAAAGAGTAGTGAGCATATTCAATGTAAAGATCAGTGGGCATAAGTGTAGTGGTCATACTAAAGGGAAATAGTAGTGGGTTTAATAAAAGGAAAGGGCAGTGAGGGTATTAAAAGGAAAGAGTATAGGCATAAAAATGGAAATAGTAGTGTGGGCATTTTAAAGGAAAATAGTCATGGGCAAATCCAAAGGAAAGAGTAGTGAGCAAGTCAAGACTCAAAAGGAAAAAAAATAGTGAGCATATTACAAAGGAAAGGTCAGTGAACATATTAAAAGGAAAGAGTAGTGAGCATGTTAAAAGAAAAGATCAGTGGACATAAAAAGTGTAGTGGTCATACTAAAGGGAAAGAGTAGTGTGTATATTAAAAGGAAAGAGCAGTGAGCATAATAAAGAGGAAAGAGCAGTGGGCATAATAAAGAGGAAAGAGCAGTGAGCATAATAAAGAGGAAAGAGTAGTGGGCATAATAAAAGGGAAATAGTAGCGTAAGCATATTAAAGGGAAATAGTAGTGTAAGCATATTAAAGGAAAATAGTAGTGAGACAATTAAAAGGAAAGAGTAGTGGGCACGTCAAAAGAAAGAATAGTGAGCATAATACAAAGGAAAGGTAATTGAACATATTACATTTAAAGAGTAGTAAGCATGTAAGAAAAGAATAGTGACCACAAGCTGTCAGTGATACAGGAGGCTGATCACACAAGTATTGCAGTTGCTGGTGTATTCCCTACTGCTGCTATATATTGGATTATATAGCCGGCTATTATTTCATATTAAAAGATACGAGTAGTGAGTATATTAAAGGGAAAGAGCGGTGACAAATAGGTGACTGTTGTATGATTAGTGACCCCGGCAATTAATAATGACAACACGAGAGCTGCGCTGACTTGAGGAGTACACTGATGACTTTAAAGAAGCGATGTCAGGACACCCAATGACTTTGATTGGCCATCTAGGATGTACCTAGACAGCTTGCCCCATTGATCGTCACAGGGATGAGGTCTAATGCACAGCATGGACCAGCACAGCGCCCTCCCATGGGACTCTACAGGAAAGCACTCTACTTGTCGATTTTTGGCATCGCATATATTCTTCTTCCTGGAGAGATGGAAGACATCTGTGTCCAGCTGGGATCCCACTCCATGTGATCTATGGAGTTTGTAGAATCCCCCAGGGGTGGCACTGTACCCACCGCAAAGCCCGTCATCCCTTTGCAAAAAGATCCAACTTGAAGACATTCTTCTTCACTTCTTAGGAGACCCTAAGCACAGTTCAGAGCAGCATCGCGTGTAGAAGAAGAAACCTCCTTGATCTGGCTGCTGCAGGCAGACATCCTAGCTGTGAGATCACCAGTGTTATAAATATCTCAAGCAGTGCCAGTGTGCAGGTTGGGTCTCTTACTAGAACTGAGCCATGCCTACCATCTCTGCACGCACACATCAAGCCTCTGGCTCAGTGCAAGATAGCCATTGACTCACCAACTGGCTGCTGCTGCTGCTGCAGGAGCCACCGGGGCAGCAAAATGCTCTTGGGATACCCCTCATTGGAAGAATGAGCTTTCCTTCCTTCTATTTTGTCATATTATTTTTACTAGCCACCACCAACCTCTGGACCTCAGAATCAGCAGCAGCAGCCCCCAAGCAGAAGAAAATTAAAGGACAGCTTGCCAAGGGCTCCAGCAACGTCAAGAGAACCATCCCATCCTCCTCTGCAACCTCTTCTTCCTCCCTATCTCCAGCAAGTTTCCTGGCATCAGAGCCCAGAACTTCCCTGTGGAGCACAGCAGGGCGAAGGACTGGCAGCTTGTATTGCAGAGTAGGCATTGGCTTTCACCTCCAGATCCACCCTGATGGCAAAGTCAATGGTTCCCATGAAGCTAATCATTTAAGTAAGTTGTTTGTTTGCTGGCATGCTACACACCAAATGCTTACATAACCACTTTGTTTCCCATTGTAAGTGTATTTTAGTAAGACATAATTGATCCATACCATCCTCTATCTACCGGATTGCCTTTGGCAGCGCTACTCACTCTCTACAAGAGCATGAGAGCATGATCGTTCTAAAGATACATTAAACCTTAACGGTATAATAAATTAAGCTGATATTATATATACATATATATATATATATATATATATATATATATATATATATATATATAGAGACAGAGAGAGAGAGAGAGAGAGAGAGAGAGAGAGAGAGAGAGAGATTGATATGGATTGCCCTTACAACAGTCAATCTAAAAATAAAGTAATACAAAAAGCGAAATAATACTAAAAATTATATATATATATATATATATATATATATATATATATATATATATATATATCACTTTATTTTTAATATTATTGTAGTTTTTTTTTGTATTATTATCTTAATTTTAAGTTGACTGTATTGTAAGGGCAATCCATATCAATCTATATATATATATATATTTCTAAAAGTACATTAACAATATTCAGTATATCAGGAGGGCTGAATGAATATATATATATATATATATATATATAATTATTATTATGATTATTTTTGGTCTTTCTTTTTATCATTATTATTATTATTATTATTTTTAAGTTGACTGTGTTGTAAAAGCAATCCATTGCCATCTATATTCTGTATAGACCATCATTCCTATTTTTAGACTGTGAACAAAATAAAAAAAGACTTTGTGAAGTTCAGAAAAGTTTCCTTTCCTATCCTGACGCCGGAAGGCATAAGGCATTTCCATAATCCAGAGACCTACCCTGAAGGGAACATATCATACAGTCTTCTCGCTTTGCTCTATAGCAGACACAAGTTTTAAAAGCGTGTGATGAATTATTTAAGCTCGGTTTCCTTATCGTCCTGATGAGACAAGTGCAGACAAGGCACTTTATATACTTGATTGCACTACAGGGGTCCTTTCCTTTATGGTCTATCCGATCTAAACTCATTGGCCATTTCCTTTACTTTCTCAGTTATGTATTTATTGTGACATTTGTATTATTGGCAGTTCTTTTAATATCCTTTTGTGTGTTTTGGTTATGCTATGTTTTAAAGACTTTCATAAAAATCATTTCACTGTCTGCTGTAAGGTACTAGGTATAAAGGTAGTGGGGTGATTTAATAAAGGAGGGGGTATTCATTTAGCACTAAGCTTATTATATAAAGTAAAGCTGTGTTCACGCTGAGTAGGCAATTTTGTGATTGGAAAAGGAAAACGGGGATAACAGGATTTTAGCTGGCACATGGTTGGACGACTGAAGTGAAGGCAGCTTCACCACATTTACTAGTGAACATTCACTTTGCAAAGTTACCAGTCTCTTTTCATTTGGGTAAATCAGTCCCAATAAGTAAACATCCTGCATTTAGATTGGTGAATAAAAAAAAGTTATGCGTACTTGTACAAAGAAAGATTCCGGGTAGTAAAAGTAAAAAATAAATAAATAAATAAATAAATAAATAAAACAGCTTCAAGTTCACTGTGGTAAGTTACCAGCCTCTTCTTCTTTAGGTAAATCAGCCCCCAAAAGTAGGCATTATACACTTAGATTAGTGAAGAAAGAGAAGATCCTTACTTTAATTGTTCAAGAAAAAACGATTTAGTTAATTTCCCTGCACATGATTGGATACTAAGAAAAACAACTTCAAGTTCACTTTGGTAAGTTACCAGCCTCTTCTCCTTTAAGTAAATTAGCCCCCAAGAAGTAGACATTCTTCATTTAGATTAGCGAAGGAAGAAAATATGCTCAATTTAATTGTTCAAGCAAAAACTATTTTTTAAATTTCCCAGCACATAATTGGGTACTAAAGTTAAAAAAAAAAAAAAAAAAAAAATAGTTCACTTTGTAAAAAGTGAAAATTCCCTTCTTATTTTGAAAATCATTACTTTTATTACCCTGGACCTATGCTTCTCCACTTTATGAAAGCATGAACCCCTTTATATAGCCACTTTGGTAAGGAGATATTCCCATTTTAGTAAGGGAAAATACATTTTTGCTAATTCATTTTTATTACCCCCAGACCTATGTTTCCCCAATGTATTTAAGCATGGACCCTGTTTAAGACCCAAGCTACTCTCCTACTACTTAATATGCTGTGTGTGTATAATATATATATATATATATATATATGTATATATATATATATATATATATATATATATATATACACATACACTCCCTATGGTGTGTATCTATCTATCTATCTATCTATCTATCTATCTATCTATCTATCTATCTATCTATCTATCTATCTATCTATCTATCTATCTATCTATCTGTCTATCTGTCTGTCTATATATCTGTCTGTCTATATATCTGTCTGTCTATATATATGTCTGTCTGTCTGTCTGTCTTTGTCTGTCTCTGTCTGTCTGTCTGTCTATATATCTGTCTATCTGTCTGTCTATATATCTGTCTATCTGTCTGTCTATCTATCTATCTGTCTATCTATCTATCTATCTATCTATCTATCTATCTATCTATCTATCTATCTATCTATCTATCTATCTATCTATCTATCTATCTATCTATCTATCTATCTATCTATCTATCTATCTATCTATCTATCTATCTATCTATCGTTCTGTCTGTCTATATATCTGTCTATCTATCCATCTGTCTATCTATCCATCAGTCTATCTATCCGTCTGTCTGTCTGTCTATCTTGCCTGCACTTCCTAATTATGTATAACTATTTTCAAAATAAAACTTTCTGTGGTTAAATAGTTGAAATGCTGTTCTATCAGATGATAAAAGTGTAGATTCCTTCATTTCATTAAACATAGGTACCCCTGGGGTACAGGTAGTAGTTGTGCTGTACAGCTGGGTGTCTGTACTACTTACAGGCTTTAGCAGTAAATGATTGCACTGTATCCTTTTAAGCCACTGTAACCTTGTAACAAGATTTCTCTGCACTTCAATCTAAGTTATTCCTATGTGATGGATTCTGCATAATATTAGGAATCAGGCTGTGAAATGCAATGTTTGAGAATGGACTAGCTGCCTTTGAAAATGCTGTTTTAGTCAGTTAAGATATGTAAGGATTCTCTGGTTGTCAGCACGATCTGAAATGAGTTTTGCTACAGAGCTGAGGATTAAGTGCACGCTAGAAAGGGCAAGCTCTCCTTTATAAGTTTATTTCAAGGCTTCCTAAGAAAGTCATAAAAATGTCAAACGACTTGCCATAGTCACTTGTAGGCGATGTGTCTGAATTTATTATTGCTGCTTGATTCTCGATAAGGAGACAGATAGGGCAGATTAGACAGAGTAACTGCAGCTCTCCAATGTAATTATTAACCTTCTCCAAAGGAAAACACTCATCAGTCAATATGTTACAGCAAACACGATTGCCTAGACATAAAGATGAAATAAAGCCTATAGCCTACCCATAAATTGGGAAGTACCATTAGGAATAAACCTGAGTGTTCTAAAAATGCATGTTATCAATAAAATAAAATTGCTTTATTGTATTTAATTCTATAAAGTATCTTATTAAATCACCCTTGTCACTAGTTTAATTCTCTCCAGACTTCAAATAAGTTTAATGAAAATATAAGTAATTAAAAATCAGAGGTGTAAACAGAAATAGGACTATAGGACTGCCTTTAACCACTTAACAGTCCCTGAACGATTACCCCCTAATGACCAGGCCATTTTTTGCAATTCGACACTGCGTTGCTTTAACTGACAATTGCATAGTCGTGGGACGCCGTACGTACCCAAATACAATTGATGTCCTTTTTTTCCCCCCCACAAATGGAGCTTTATTTTGGTGGCATTTGATCACCTCTGCGGTTTTTAGATTTTGCGCTATAAACAAAAAAAGAGCGACAATTTTGAAAACAAGACAATATTGTTTTACTTTCTGCTATAAAACATTTCCAATAAAAAAAAAATGTTTTTTTTTTTTATCAGTTTAGGCCAATTTGTATTCTGATACATATTTTTGGTAAAAAAATAAAATCCCAAAAAGCATATAATAATTGGTTTGAGCAAAAGTTATAGCATTTACAAACTACAGGATAGATTTATAGACTTTTTATTAATTTTTTTTTATTATTATTAGCAATGGCGGCGATCAGCGATTTTTATCAGGACTACGACATTGTGGCGGACAAATCTGACACTAAGTGACACTTTTTGGGGACCAGTGGCACCAATACAGTGATCAGTGCTAAGTAATATGCACTGTTACTGTATAAATGACACAGGAAAAGGGTTATCACTAGGGGCAATCAAAGGGTTAAAGGTGTTCCCTAGATGTGCTTACTAACTGTGGGGGGTGGATTGAACAGAGGCAGAGAGAGATCTGTGATTCAGCTTAGCTGAATCACATGATCTTTCCCTGCATCTCTGACAGGAGAGCCATCTTGCATTGTTTACATTCCAGGCGGCTCTCCTGTCAGTTTTGCCGAAGATCGCTGGAGGCCGGCGACCATCGAGCCTGCTCCTCCCGGGGTCTGCCTCCCGCTGTGCGCACCACCAAAGCCGCATGCACATAATCACATAGATCTACATGATTATATGCACCCGAGCTGCCCTGCTACTTGAAAGCTGAGCCAGGCCAAATAAAAAGTCGCCACCAAAAAAAAAAAAAAAAAAGGTCACACACTCTAATATTTAGTTGGCTTTGATTATGGCACGCATTCGCTGTGGCATTTTTTCGATAAGCTTTTGTAATGTCACAAGGTTTATTTCCGTCCAGTGTTGCATTCCATTTTCACCAAGATCTTGTACTGATGATGGGAAAGTCTGACCACTGCACAAAGCCTTACCCAGCACATCCCAAAGATTCTCAATGGGGTTAAGTTCTGGACTCTGTGGTGGCCAATCAATGTGTATATATGTATATATATATATATATATATAGTTATATATCTATATATAACTATATATATATATATAAATATATAGATATAGATATATATATTCATATTCTCAGGGCTTATCTATGTAATTGTGCTTATAGTTAGTATAGTTAATTGGTGCATGTAGTGTTTAGCCATTGAAGCCCCAGAAGTTTTACCCCCCCCCCCCTCATGACCAGGTGACTTTTTGCGATACGGCACTGCATTATTTGGAACTGACAATTGCGTGGGTGTGCGACACTGTATCCAAATAAAATGTATGTCCTTTTTTCTCCACAAATAGAGCTTTCTTTTGGTGGTATTTGATCACCTCTGCGGTTTTTATTTTTTGCGCTGTAAAAAAAAAAAAAGGCCGACAAATTTTGAAAGAAAAAAAAAAAACAATATTTTTTTACTTTATGCTATAAAACATACCCAATAAAAAAAATGTAAAAAATCTAATTTATTCATCAATTTAGTCCAATATGTATTCTGCTACACGTTTTTGGTAAAACAAATCCCAATTGGTGTGTATTGATTGGTTTGCGCAAAAGTTATATCGTCTACAAACTATGGGATATTTTTATGGAATTTTTATTTATTTATTTACGTATTTCACTAGTAATGGCGGCGATCAGTGAATTTTAGCAGAACTGCAACGTTGTGGGGGACAAATTGGACACCTAACTGACACTTGACACTTTTTTGGGGACCAGTAATACTAATACAGTGATCATGGCTAAAAATATGCACTCTCACTGTATTAATGACACTGGCAGGGAAGAGGTTAACATCAGGGGCGATCAAAGGGTTAAGTTTGCTCCTAGGAAGTGCTTTTTAACTGTGTGGTGGCTTAACTGGAGGAAGACAGTGATCCGTGTTTCTGTTTAGCAGAAACACAAGATCTCCATTTTCCTTTCTGACAGAACGGCGGTCTGCCTTGTTAACATAGGCAGACCGCCGTTCTGCCTCTCCTGTGAACAATCGGTGGGTCCCGGCAGACATCACGCTCATTGGCTCCCGCTGTGTCCAAACACAGCGGGAGCGGGTCGCTGGCGGCACAGACGCATGCTCCTGACCTTGTGCATGAAATCCCATACAGGTATGTGATTTCCCACAGGAGGGCCGCCCTGCTGCAGTATATCTGCGTGTGGCAGTCCATAAGTGGTTAAATTGCATTATTGTATATATAAAAGCCTTGGTTAAATTTACACACTTATATGTTCTTGGCCCTACATAAAAAGTAAGTACACTATGTAATGGGACTAATTTATTACACTATTTACTGTCTGATCTAGTTTAACCGCTTGCCGACCGCCCGCTGCAGATATACTGCAGCATGCTGGCTATGCTGCGCAAACCAACTTATGGGTACATCAGTCCACGGGACCGGCTTCACCGATTGCCGCCGGGCACCCGCGATTATTGCTCCCCACTAAGAGAGAACGACGGTCTACTGTTGTAAACACAGCAGACTGTTGTTGTCTACGAAATGATCACAGACCGCAAGTACCTCCCCCATACAGTTAGGAAACACTCCCCTAGGCTCACATTTAACCCTTTGATCACCCCTGGGTTAACCCCTTCCCTGCCAGTGTCATTATTACAGTAATAGTGTATAGTTTAGCACTGATTACTGTAGTAATGTCTCTGGTCCCCCCAAAAGTGTAAAAAATGTCAGCTAGGGGTCCGATAAGTCCACCGCACTGTCGCAGCCCCACTAAAAATCGCAGATCGCCACCATTACTAGTAAAAAATAAAATGAAAATTACATAAATCTTTCCCCTAGTTTGTAGACACGATAACTTTTGCGCAAACCAATCAAAATACACTTATTGCGATTTTTACCAAAAATATGTAGCAGAAAACAAATTGGCCTAAAAGGATGAAAAAATACCACCAAAGAAAGCTCTATTTGTGGGGAGTAAAGGACATCAACTATATTTAGGTACAGCGTCACACGAACGCGCAAATGTCTGTTTAAGTAACGCAGTGCCGAATCTCAAAAAATGGCCTGGTCATTAAGGGGGCAAATCCTTCCGATCCAGAAGTGGTTAAACTCACAGTCAGGTAATTAAAAATAGTTAGGTAACCTACCTGCTCCTGGCCTTTCATTTGAAGTCAATGGGCTTTATTATTGAGTTGTTTAATAAATAAATGTAATGTTACCATTTCACATTACAAAGTGTAGCCATGTGCAATGCTTATCTGCAGTGTCCAGGATCCAGAACTTCAACTGTCTCTATAGCCCTCTGTAAATGTACAAGATTTAGCTCAGTGCTACGGAAACCATTGCATTTTCACTGCTAATCACTCAGCAATGGCAACATGAATTTCAAATTCTAGAAGTGAGATCTACAGTACCTTACCATTTTCCGCAACAATTTAATCTATATAAAATGCATTGTTATTGGGTTTTTATAGTACATAACAATATCCAATGGGTGTTAAACTCACCCTGATTGCCATTGCTGTTCAGTTTTATCTACTTTATTATAATTTTTCATCACACTGCTTTTGGAAAATTGGCCTTTACATTTATAACACTTCTCAGATGGTTAGGATTTTATATTGTATTGGCACTGTCTGTAGTAAGAATTTCAATCCAACCTTGAGTGACTAAAGTGTGTCAAATACCTATATCAACTATATTATATTTCTCCTTATCCCTCTAGTAATGCATTTAAGGAAGTTAGGCTGCTGCTTTGTGTGTTACTTTATATTTTACTCTGGCTTTTAATTTATTGCTGTAGTGGTTCTTTATAGGTAGATGTAGACTTTTCATGTAAGGAAACTTTTCATTGGTGGAGCAAGATCCCAATGTTGTATAGTGGATTTCACTTTTTTACCAATCGTTTTTTAATGTTCAAGTTTACCTAATAAGTAGATTCAAAAATCTACTACTATTACTACTACTACAACTACTACTACTATTACTAATACTATTACTACTACTATTACTAATACTATTACTACTACTACTACTACTTATACTAATACTACTACTGCTATTACTACTACTAATACTATTATTACTACTTCTACTACTACTGCTACTACTACTACTACTACTATTACTACTACTTATACTACTACTGCTACTTCTACTACTACTACTACTATTACTACTACTACTAATACTACTGCTACTACTACTATTACACTACTACTACTATTACTACTACTACAACTACTATTACTACTACTACTACTACTACTACTACTACTATTACTACAACTACTATTACTAATACTATTACTACTACTACTACTACTACTACTACTACTACTACTACTACTACTACTACTATTACTACTACTGCTGCTACTACTACTAATACTACTACTACAACTACCACTATTACTATTACTAATACTAATACTACTACTACACTACTACTATTACTACTACTGCTACTACTACTAATACTACTACTACTACTACTACTATTGCTACTACTACTAATACTACTACTTATACTACTGCTGCTATTACTACTACCACTACTAATACTACTACTACTACTATTACTACTACTACTACTACTACCCACTACTACTACTATTACTTCTACTACTACTATTACTACTACTACCCACTACTATTACTACTAGTACTTATACCACTACTGCTACTACTAATACTATTAAATGAGTATAAGCTGTACACTGAGTAAAATAAACAATCTTTACCACTTGCCAACCAGCCGCCGCAGCTATACAGCGGCAGGTTGGCAGGTTCTCGTGAAATCGCCATACTTGCTCACTCGCCAGCAGGGAAGCTGATCCACACTCACTGCGAAGAGAGAACTGTTGTTCTCTCTGGTATCAACACAGAGCTCCTGTGTTCCTGCTATTTAGGAGCACAGGTCTCTGTGTTGATATTACAAGCCCATCACAGTTAGAAAACACTCCCTCTAGGTTCACATTTAACCCTTTGATCACCCCTGGGTTAACCCCTTCCCTGCCAGTGTCATTATTACAGTAACAGTGCATATTTATAGCACTGATTACTGTAGTAATGTCACTGGTCACCCCAAAAGTGTCAGTTAGGGGTCCAATCTGTCCACCCTAATGTTGCAGTCCCACTAGAAATCGCTGATCGCTGCCATTACTAGTAAAAAAATAAATAAATAAATAAAAATGACACAAGTCTTTCCACTAGTTTGTAGACGTGATAACTTTTGCGCAAACCAACCAAAATACGCTTATTGGGATTTTTTTTTTTTTTTACCAAAAATATGTAGCAGAATACCAATTGGTCTAAAATGATGAAAACATTTGATTTTTAATTTTTCTTTTTTTTAAATGTTATATAGCAGATTTTTTGGGAATGTTATATAGCAGAAAGTGAAAAATATTGCTTTGTTTTCAGAATTGTCGCTCTTTTTTTTGTTTATAGCGCAAAAAAATTGTGCCACCAAAAGAAAGCTCTATTTGTGAGAAAAAAAGGACATCAATTTTATTAGGGTACAGCATCGCACGACCGCGCAATTTTCAGTTAAAATAACGCAGTACCAAATCACAAAAAATGGCCTGATCATTAAGGGGGAAAATCTTCCGGTCCAGAAGTGGGTAAAATTAGTTTAATAACCTCCCTGGTGGTATGATTGTTTCGGATTTTAGGTGCTGAAAGCGGTACTACTATTTTGCATGTAATTCTTAAGAATAAGCAGCCCAAACCAACTATTTACATATGATTTATTTTTTTATTGTGTGTTCTTCTTTATAACATCTCGGGTATGATAAATTTTGAAACACAAAATCATAAATTATAATATAATAAATAACTATAAATAAGTTAAAGTATGTATGTGTATATATATATATATATATATATATATATATATATATATATATATATATATATATATATATATATATATATAATATATATATATATATTATATATATTATATTATATATATATATATATATGTGTGCGTGTGTATATATATATATATATATATATATATATATATATATATATATATATATATATACACATAAAAAGTACAGTAAAACTGCAGGAAAGGGCACTGGGGGCAAACTAATGTGAATTTATTTTATTTTGTAATATATCAGTGTGTTTGTGTATTTTACTATTTGAATTTGTCGCCGGTTCCACCCCCTTGCGAGCGTCATGTCGCAGGAGACGGAAGCCGGGGCTCAGAGCATCGGGCGGAAGATCCGGCCGCCCGTCACTGCCGGGATACATCGCTGGATTCCAGGGACAAGGTGAATACCCTCTCTTCCAGAATCCAGCGATCTCCCTAGCAGTACCCCGAGTGTGGCTCGGGCTTACCGCTAATGGCTCTGAAATTTCACCCGGGGCCACACTCGGGAATACCGCTAAGGAGGTTAAATAAAGTGAATATGTTTTTTGTTTTTTTTTCCCTTAAACTATTTTTATTGAGAATAAAGTAAGGTAACAGAGAGTTATCGCAACATAATAGAGATTACAAGTAAAACCGCCCCACGGCGGAACAAAACATAAACACAGATAACAAAACAGTAGCTATGTAACGATCGTATTAGGATACAAGGAAACTAGCAGTGGATAGTGAAATGGAAGGTCTACGGGGGTTGCCAGTAGACACCAGGTAACTATCAGTTCTTAGGGGACGTGCTAACAGAGTTTCTGTAGACCAATACCTGGCATAGACATTCACCTGAGTGATTTTCCAACTGTTGTAACGTCAGATAGAAAAACAAAAACCCCCAAAAAGTGGAAAAACCCAAAGGGTTGAAGCGTAGTGAGAGAGGGAAAGGAAAGCCAGAAAAGGGGGGGGGGGAGCACAGCAGCTCCAGGTGGAAGTATATTTAGGCATAAAGTGAATATGTTTTTACTTTAAATGCTCAATCAGGTGCACAGGTAATAAAAAACAAAAAAAAAAACAGGATCTTTGCTTGTACATGATTGGGCGATTAAAGTGGACACAGCTTTACCTTATTCACTAAGATAAAGTGGTTGTAAACCCTTATATATACCCAGTGACGTGACTGGTCTCATGTGATATGCAGAGATCAAACAAATCCTCCTACGTAAGTTGTACCTATTTATGTGCAGTCTTCTCTACTCTACATTCATTCAAAGCCCCGAATTATAAAGCTTGTCTGAGCGTTCAGAAAAAAGGGCAAGGAGAGCTGAAATTACACTCTGCAGATCTCAGGGAGAGAGCTCTGGGAACTGATTGGAAAGGGAAACCCCCTCCTTCACACAGCACACAAGAACAGAGCTGAGGCTGTCAATCAGCTGGAGATAGTAAAATCCACAGAAAAGGAACACAGGCGCATGGTAAGGATAAAATGGATATGAATTTGAAGCCTGTATAAACCAACAGCTGCTCCTTTAAAACTCCTGGGATGAGGAGTAAAAGTAATGGTCAGCAGAGGGAAAAGGGAGCTCTTCAAGTTAAGGCTTGAGATAAATTTTGCGAAAATGTATCGGAAATCACAAATGTGTGTCATTCCACATCAATGCAGTTAATGACCGATCAGCTGGAGATCCCTCCCCTGTCAGCGTTTTTCTCTTGGTGTCAGGAAAACTTGTCAGAAGAGATTCACGGTGATAACAGAGGAATGGAGCAGCAGAGAGAAATGACACTTAGTGCTTATAATTGAGACATGTACACACTATAGAAGGATATGCTTTGTTCATATTTTATGCCTGAGGTTGAAAACTATTTTAGGGGAACATTTCCTTTGCAAAATGAGCATGCTTTTTATTATTTTTTTTTTAAAAAGACACTCCAACATGCCACAAAAAAAAAACGGTGAGGAGTTGTATCACTGACGTGACGTTGTACCAAGACAGCTGGGATACTGATGCGGCATTGGGCTGCATAGAAATATACTGTACAAAACAGTATTAACCTTAACCTAAAAAATAACCAACATGTAAATAGTAGAAATATATTTTGCTTTCTTTCTCTTTTTTTTTTTTTTTTTTACACATGTATTGCTGAGCGATCAGCAGTAGAAAAAAAATCATCCATTAAAAAAAAAAAAAAAAAATCATCCATTTACCACTTGCCGACCGCTCACATTGAGCGTACTGCGGCAAAGTGGTTCGTTATCGTCCACCGACGTAGGTCTACGTCGCTGGACTCCTCCCCTTGTGGGCGGCGCGCGCACGCCGCCGGAGGCTTGCTCCCGCTGTATTCAGTCACAGCGGGAGTCGGGCCAGGGGAAGAGCGGCAGTGATCACCGCCGCTCTTCCCGATCATCGGGGATCGAGTGAGGAGATAAACAAAGTGGGCGGATCTCCTAAGTGACAGGCAGGGTCAGATAGCATGATTCAGCATAGCTGAACCTGCGATCTGTGCCTGTGTCACACAGTTCCCTCCCCCCACACACGTCAGTAAGCACCAGGCATACATTAACCCCTTGATCACAAATAAAAGTTAACCCCTTCCCTGCCAGTGTCATTTTTACAGCAACAGTGCATATTTATAGCACTGATTACTGTAGTAATGTCACTGGTATCCCCAAAAGTGTCAAAAATGTCAATCAAGGGTCCGATCTGTCCGCCACAAGGTCGCAGTCCCGCAAATAAAATTGCAGATCGCCGCCATTACTAGTTTAAAAAAATAAAAAATAAAAATTACATAAATTTTCCGTAGTTAGTAGCTGTGATAACTTTTGCGCAAACCAATCAAAATACGCTTATTGTGATTTTTTTTACAAAAAATATGTAGCAGAAAACAAATTGGCCTAAAATGTTAACAAAATGAGTTTTTTTACATTATTTTGGGGGAATTTCATATAAAAAAATTTGAAAAATATTGTTATTTTTTCAAAATTGTCGCTCTTTTTTTGTTTATAGCGCAAAAAGTAAAAATCGCACAGGTGATCGAATACCACCAAAAGAAATCTCTATTTGTGGGGAAAAAAAGGACATAAATTTAATTTGGGTACATATCGTACGACCGCGCAATTGTCCGTTAAAGTTACACAGTGCAGAATCGCAAAATATGGCCTGGTCAGGAATGGGGTCTTAAAGCGGTTAAAAATGCGGTCATTGAGAATTTTTTTGTCAAAGACATGTAGCTAAATACATGTTGGCCTAAATATATGACAAAAATTGAATATATTGGATATTTTTTAACTGTCAAAGTAGAAAAATATTGTTATTTTTTCAAAATTGTCGCTTTTTTTTATTTTTATCGCAAAAAAAGAAAAGCGCAGAGGTAATCAAATACCACCAAAAGAAAGCTCTGTTTGTGGGGAAAAAAGGACCTAAATTTCGTTTGGGTACGGCGTTGCATGACCGCGCAATTGTTGGTTAAAGTCGCACAGTGCCGAATCGCAAAAAGTGGCCTGGACTTAAAGCAGGAAAATCCTCCGGTCCTAAAGTGGTTAATTAAAAAAAAAAAAAAAAAAAAACATCCATTAAAAAAAAAAGTCATCCATCTTGGCCCTTTTTTTTAAAATCTCAATTTTTTTTTTTTTTTGCTGAAAGCCACTTAGAAATTGCCCTATTATCAAAGATCTGAGCACTGCAACTAACTACTAAGAGTGAATATTGTAATGTGTATATGCATTTGTCTTAAAGCATTGATATTTTTTTTAAAGAAAACAATTCAGGCATTCATTTGAGGGACACAGAATGCATTTCCGACAGAACTGTAGAGGGAAAAGTAGGCACAGCTGCTAAGCAGTTAAATTTCTGCATAGATTGCACTGCAAACTAATTATAAGCCTCCATGAGCAAGCAGAAGTCATATGGTCATGCCCATCTGCCTACACAACTTACATGTTATGAAAAAAAACAAATGAAACTTTACACAGATAAAAAAAAAACAATCACTTATCATGGAAAAGTAAGTAGTTATTAAGATCTGGGCTTTGTATTATGTATGTGTTCTAGGCACTGAACTGTCACTTCAGCTGTAGTTTAGATACCACATGCATCTAAGAAAAGGAGACAATTTGCAAACCACTACATAAGTCTTTGAGCAACATTTTTAAAATGATAGTTTTATTTTAAGAAAAAAAGTTACCTGTTTTTCAGTAGTATTATACCTTTGACACAGTAGTATAATTAGCTACACAGAGAGGTACCTCTTGCTGCATGCAGTTTGGTCGCGTGTGATAAAAACCAAGCCGCTTCTTGTGGGGGGTCGCAGCAAAGAAAAAAATCTGGAGAATGCCGATTGTGAACTTAACAGGTGCATTTCACAAAACGTACTTTTATTGCTTGGCCACACATCAAGCATTGTCTTGAGAAAGAAGACTGTATTCAAAAGTTACTGCTCAAAAAAAAAAAAAAAAAGAAGTGGATTAGCATAGTCTTTAAGGCACTCAGTGAAAAAGTTTGCCAAAAATTAGTACCTGGAAGTCAAAGAAAGAGTCACTGTTATTTTAGTAAGATTATAACATAATTTGCAATTACAAGATTAACAAAAAAGAATAAATCAGTTAAAGTGTTACTAAACCCACAACAGTAAAATCAGTCTATATGTGCAGTAAAGCATGCTTGGTATACTCACTGTGGAAGCCCTGGGGTAACCTTCTGCATTGTGTATAAAGGTTGTATGATACTGTCTCTCATTAACCTCTTCTTCTTTAACCACTTTAAGACCGGAAGGATTTGCCTCCTTCCTGACCAGGCCCTATTTTGCGATTCGGCACTGCATTACTTTAACGGACAATTGTGGATCGTGCAATGCTGTACCCAAATAATATGTATGTCTTTTTTTTCCCACAAATCGAGCTTTCTTTTGGTGGTATTTGATCACCTGTGCGATTTTTATTTTTTGCGTAATAAACAAAAAAAAGAGTGACAATTTTGAAAAAAAAAAAAAAAACAATATTTTTCACATACTGCTATATGACATTCTCAAAAAAAAAAAAAATTAAAAATCAAATTTTTAACATTTTAGGCCAATTTGTTTTATGCTACATGTTTTTGGTAAAAAAAAATCGCAATAAGCGTATTTTGATTGGTTTGCAAAAAAGTTATTGTGTCTACTAACTACGGGAAAGATTTATGTCATTTTTATTGTTTTTTTTTTTTACTAGTAATAGCAGGTGATCTGTGATTGTTTGCAGGACAGCGACATTGTGGTGGACAGATAGGACCCCTAACTGACACTTTTGACAGGGGTACCAGTGACATTACTAAAGTAATCAGTGCTAAAAATATGCACTGTTACTGTAATAATGCCATTGGCAGGGAAGGGGTTAACCCTGTGGGTGATCAAGGGGTTAAATGTGAGCCTAGGGGAGTGATTCCAACTTTGGGGGGTGTGGCTTATGAAATGAGCATGGAGACATGTGATCCTATATAGAAGGATCACAGGGGCTCTATGATCATTTCAGGGAGAAGAACGGTCGGCTGTGTTTACAACAGCTGACCATTCTTCTCTCTCAGTGGGGAGCTTTGCGGGTGTCAGGCAGCAATCAGAGCAGCCTGACCCGCGCAGCGGCTTCCCCGCTGTAGAGTGGGGGCGGGAGCGCGCCGCCGGCGGGCGCGCTCGCCCCCTAGCTTCCTGTGCGCAACCGACGTAGGTCTACATCGGTTTGCGCAGGAGAGCCACCCTGCTGCAGTAAAAAGGCGGCGGGTGGTCGGGAAGTGGTTAACTGACTCCAATCCATCTCGTGATAAAACAGAGCATTAGGAGTCAGGCTGCACATGCTCAGTTTGGTGTGTATTGCTGGATAGTTTTTCTTTTTTCTTTGGAGAGTGCATGTGATCAGCACAGGGCCAATCAGCATTGACAGAGGATCAGGGGAGAATGAAAACTCCACCTACAGGCTTTACTAGGAACTGATGCAAGTCACAAGACTGCTATATACTGCTATTGCTAATGAGAAAAGGTATTTAGCCATTTATATTTACTAAAATAATTACATTTGCATTAAGATTAAAATCTGGGCTTTGTATTATGTATGTGTTCTAGGCACTGAACTGTCACTTCAGTTGTAGTTTAGATACCACATGCATCTAAGAAAATGAGACAATTTGAAAACCACTACATATGTTTTTGAGCAATACTTTTTTTAATTTCTTGAGGCAGTGCATGTGATCAGCACAGGGCCAATCAGCACTGAGAGAGGATCAGGGAATAATGAAATCTCCACCTACAAGCTTTACTAGGAACTGATGCAAGTCACAAGGCTGCTTTATACTGCTAATGAGAAAAGGTATTTAGCAGTTTATATTTAGTAAAATAATTGGCATTTCCATGTTCTGTGTACTGTGGGAGACCAGATATAGTGAATGCAGGTTCTGGGTTTAGTAACACTTTAAACTTGTAAAACATCCTATTCAGTTTAAAATAGAAATGAAAGGCAAAACATTTGTATATAAATGTAAAAAGAAACCCATTTAAATACCTTTTTTCCCTTTTTTATAAGTGCTCACATTCCCTCTGTTGTCAGCTGCATAAGAGCTGGGGGAGGAGAAGCAGCAGCACACCGAGCTATGCAGCGGGGGCATGCCACAACAAGTCTGATCATTGGAGGAGAGTACACTGAGTTCCCAGCATAGCTAGTGAACTGACCACAATGTGTTCTCTTGCTTAGTATGGTCAGTTTTTTAAAGGAAAGCAAAAAAAAAGCAATGCCCACCAAAAGGCCCCCACATCCATTATATTATATAAATATAAAATTTAGAAAATATTATATATACTGTTATCTTCTTCCATAACTCACCACCGGACCAGTTCACCAAACACCCACTGTCTGTCCTCAGTCCGCCTGTCACTCCTGTGTTTGCCGCTGTCACCACCCTAGAAGATCCAGCCTGTCCTGCGTAAGATGGAGTGCGCTGATGTCTAAAGTCATTGCACACACCACGATTACGTGAGGGATGTGCCCCGGAGGAGACGCTCCACCTCCTCATACTCATCAGTTTGCACTACAGGAGTAGATGTAGAGTAGATGCAGTATGAGATGATACACAAAACTTCTGGGGAAAAAAAATCTTGGGAGTCAATTTTCTGCCCCTTCACCAAGTGCTGCCTGGGTCAAATGGACCCAGTGAGGCCCATGGTAGGGCCGGCCCTGACTGGCAGGAACATAAGGGATTTCAAACAAAGCAAGCAATACAAAGAGAACAGGATACTTTCTCAAATAAGTAGATGGTACAGAAGCTACATATTAGGAATATGTGATATATATATATATATATTAGGAATAACACTTTAAAAGCCAACACAAATGTTTTTACTCAGATATAAGCTACACTTTCCATGCCATGGCAGCAATAAACGGACTGCCTTAAATAACAATGCAGGAGATTGAGTTTTTGTCTAAATGTGGAAGAATGCCCTCAGAGTTTGCAAGTGCTGCAGTGGCATCTGGGCCTGAGGATGATGGGCCCACTTTGCAACCCATTGGGAACCACTAAAAAAGTCTAGAGTCTCCATACTCCGTATCCATATGGGCATACCTCCCAACTTTTTGAGATGGGAACAAGGGACACCTATTAGCAAAAAGTAAGTGGGCAAAGAACCACCCTGCCACGCCCCATTACAAAAGAATTCTCAAAAAAAAAAAAAAAAAGATTTGTTAAACCCAAAAGTACTTTTTTCACCACTACTATTCCTTTATACTGGCTTTTGAAATTTACCAATTCTGCAATTTAGAAATTAGATGAAAGGTTTCGCACTGCAATAAAAAGTGTATTTTTTTATACAACTATATAGATCAGACCAAAATGACAGCCAAATGAGGAGGAAAGAGGGACAGAGGGATTTTGTTTCAAATCAAGGACAGTCCCTCGAAATCAAGGACAGTTGGGAGCTATGTGTGTGTACAGATTTCTAGTGATCCCTGTTAAACACTAGTCAAAGCATATATAGCCAGCACACCATAGATTTTCAAAAATGCAAACGAAAACATATTAACCTTAATACATTACAGAAGTAGATTACAATTTTTTTGGCCATGCAGGAATGTGATGAAGGGGTCCTGCGTGGCCCCAAATTTTGCAATTTACTGCTATGCTGTGATTGCTTTTTTAACATTTTTGGACTTTATTTTACCTGACATTGGTTCCCAGCCGGCAGTGGCACCCATTTGCTACAAGCCATTTTCAGGAACATGTGTGATAGGAATATTCTATCTGTGATATGCCAGGGCATTCAGATATATGGGAATATATGGGAACAATATGGTGAGCCTAGTATGAGCCTACACACAATGATGACATACGGGGATGTCATGGAATGCACCAGGAAGTCAGGCATTACTTTGTCATAAAGATCTGCCTTCTTTTGCTTCTTATTGTAAAGAAGCAGCGAGAAGTGGCTTACAACTGTCTTAAATAGCTGACAAATGTAAAAAAAGTGAAAGTCACCTGACAATCACTTTGGTAACAAAGGTACAAAACACTCCCAATTATGCATGGGTTAAGGAAAGAAGTCATCAAAGCAGGAATGCTCCCAATTTTTACCTAACTTTGTTGTGTACTTCTGGTCCAGGGTTTTCAAATTGCTATGGCTACATTGGCCAAAAGATTCAAAATATTAGGAATTTTTTTTTTGATAACCTGAAAATAGCGGCACACTATTCACAATGCAGCTCACATAGCTTCAGTGGAGGAGCCTCCAGGGCTTAATTGTCACAAGGACAGGAAATGGAAGAAAATATTCAATAGGGGCATAGGGGGAAAAAATCACTCTTTTAAAGTAGAACTGTAGACAAACTTTTTTTTATTTTAGATTGCGTAAAAAAACTGTCAGTTTTGGGGTTTTTTTTGTTTGTTTTTTTGCCATCTGTGTCCCATTGGGGAGATTTACCTTCACTTCCTGTCCCATAGCCAAGACCTTGCTAAAAACATAGCTAAAGATCAGTAGTCGGCGCGAGTGGTCACATGATTGCTGATCTTTCCCAACCCCCAGGCATTCTGAACAATTTAAAGAGAGAAAGGAGTTAAAGTTGAACTAAAGGCATTTTCATTTTGGATAGAGTAAGGGAAAATTATAAACCTCGTTAGGTTTTAGTCTTGCCATCTGTTTTTCATTAGCGAGATTTCTCTTCACTTCTTATCCCATTGCCATAACTGCAGGGGAGGACTGGGCCAGGGGGCAGAGGGGCAATTGCCCCCTAGGCCACTCTGATGCCCTGTAAAGAGGCTGCACCGATTCTGCCACAGACATGCCTAAATGATTCCTGGTGAAGAGAAGTAAAAAGTCCCCACTGCTGACCTACTGAGTGCTGGATGAAGGCAAGGACAGAGCGCATGCCTCCCCCCAGCATGGATGGTGTAAACTGTGTTTAAGCAGAGGCCAGTTCTATGCCCCACTGGAGACTTTCCCCCACCAGGCAGCCCCAACCAAGCTGTCCCAGCTTCCCCCAACTGCCCCCTGCTGGCCAGGTAGGGAACCCGGATTCGGCTGGTGAGTAGAGAGTATCTGGAGTGGAGCTTTAGCCTGGAATGGGGGTCAGGAGGAGGCCGGGAAGAGGGAGAGTGGGAGCAGGGCCGGGTCGCTGCACCATGGGCCTCTGGTTTGTACTTGCCCCCTGGGCCAAAATCTGCCAGTCAGCCCCTGCATAACAGGAAGTGAGAGGGAATTCATCCAAATTGAGGGAATCCCTGGTAGTCACCAGTGTCACCAGAACTAGTGTCTCCATTGGAAGATCTGCTGCCTATTCCTGTTCTGGGGTCAACCCAAAATGTTGGATGTTCCTTCACTTTCACTTTCAGTGATAACAATACAATACAAATAGCTTACAAAAACCTGACAAGTGTTCTTAATGCTAATGGAGTGAAAACCTGACAAGTGTTCTTAATTTCTCCCCACTTTATCCAAAACTAGAAAAAAGTTTTGCCTTTAGGTATACATAAAGTTCAAATTAGTTTTATTATTTATAAATAAAATGTATATATGATATCTATAATATATACTCATAGTGTAATATACAGTATATAATATATACAAAGATATGCATGCAACAAAGAATTTTTTGGTAAACCATATTTGCATTTTGGTGTGCTGAACACAGGTACATTGTGGTGCACTGAACATGTATTGCAACACACTACAGTTCACAAATATGTTAACAAACTACAAACTACAAACCTCAGCCTGTGTTTTTACTGTCAGACAGCTAGTCTATATGGTCATTGTCTAAATTCCCATAGGAATTGTGGCAGCAGTAACATTTCAATTAATGAATGATGCTATTGTTTAATTTGCACTTTTATAATAAGGAAACATTATCCGTGTGTTCTAAAATGGATTTAATTATCCACAGACATGTTTTTGTAATGATACTTAGTTCTCGTGGGTTGCATAAGCCATAAGGAGGTAATTAAAACTGTACTGGGTTTGCATTATTGTATAATAATAATCTAAATAAATATCATAGGTAGGTTGATTAATTTTACTATGATGACAAGATGATTGCTTTTTATTTCAGTTATTTTTTTTTTCTTTAATTTTCTTTGTCTTTAGTCACAGTCCTGTATACTTACATGAAAAGAGAAATGCAGGGCTTGGCGTTCTTCAATGACACACAGGGCTGTATTTACAATAAAAGCACTTGTAACCAAGCTCCTAGGGCAGTAGGGTTGGATGGTTGGCGCCAAGCTTAAAAGCTTACAGATTGCAATGACTTTGTTTCTCATTTTGTTTCCATCTACTGTCCACCTCTGGACATAAGTGGCCAAATTCAGCAAGAGTTCTCTAGGAAGATGACGCAGGGTGTGTTGGGGGGTCTGTAAAATAGTTCTATACTTATTGTAAAAGAAGTTTATAGAAAATAAATGGATATATAGGAAGTCAAATTAAGTTTTAGTTTCCCCTTTAGGCATAGCCTGATATAGAGATTAGATATTTAAAATTACATATAAGTTTCAATAGTTCAGGAGGAAGGGTTGATAAATAATGGTGTAAGTTTGGATGTTGGACTTTTAGAAAATGTCTGCTGCATAAGATTTCCATAATAATGGAAGTGGTGGTTGTCTTTGTGCTTGGCTTTCCTGCTTCTCTCAGCCTAGAAATTAGCACTTTTTCACCCTAACCCCAGGAACATACAAAATGCGTACAGAGTCCACAGAGGCCAAGGAACTGGCTCTCTATAACCTGAACTGGAAAGAAGGTTATTTTCAAAATTTTCATTATGTTACTTGCCTTATGGTTGACTTTAACTTGAAGAATAAAGAGACTTTCAGAAATAATTTTTATGAACTTTTCCTCCATGTGTTATTCTTCACACTAATGACCATTATATTTGGTCTACTACATCTGATAAGAGGCATATGCTGATTGTTGGTGTTCGGTGGTGGATCTCAACATTCACTCCCATTGTACTTCTTGGATATTTCAAGTTGCTTTTATATATTTATTGGACTTTTCTATATAAGTGTATTATACATTTTGGAAAAATCTCTATTCACTCTTAATTTGTTTTTGGATATACAAATTTATGTGGCAATATATGAATTTGCATAATTATAGATCTTTTTGCACATTGCACTTTATATGTCTTTTGATGTTTGAGTGCTGCTTTTTATTTTTGAAATTATTGTTCAGGGCTGGCATCACAGTTGGATAAGTGGCTGCTTGTTTATTACTTATTTATAACTTTTTTGACCTAGCGCAGATTTTCTGAGATTTACCATCTACATTGCCGGGAGGGAGCCCACTCCCTTATCAGTCTAGCTGGTAAGCGTTCTGGGAAATTTTTTGTTTGTTTGTAATATACTAATATACTATGCCCCTTCAACGCGTACCTTACTGTAAGGGCTAGTTGTAGATTTGGGTAGTTGCCACTTATCTGCACTTACCGGTCAAGTTATGCATGGGAATGCATTGGATGCTTTTAGCTGCCATCGTGCTCTTTTGCTGGGCGTCCAGTGTTTCCCTGCACCTTCAAGGAGAATTGGGGTCCCTTAAAGCAAACCTGCCCTAAATGTATCCACTGCTATATGTGCTCCAACATGGAGACCCCCAGAACTATAGAGTTAGGACCACAGAGGACTTGACAAGGCACTGTGGGTTTCACATATATTTGTAAGTGTGTGCAACTAAACCCTTTGTCTTTGACATGATCTGTTAGACAGGACTGATTTGTTTTTTGCAGGCTAGTGGATTAGTTTTCTGGGATTCTTTTTGTTTGTAATGTGCTAAGCCCCTTCCATGTGTACCCTACTGTAAAGGCTAGTTATAAATTGGGGTGGTTGCCATTTTTCTGCACAACTTGTTGGTTAAGCAATTCAATGCACAGAAACAAAGAACAAAAAATAATCTATCTGTGTAACGCCCCTCAGTAGGCTACTAGTATTAGGTAAATTTTGTTTTCGGCCCCCCCTGTGTTTTGCTGGTGCAAGCCCAGCTAATTTTTCCCTGCATCCCACTGAACGCTGGGATATAGTGAATGAAAGAGCTTTGACCCTGGCCTGCATATTCATGTCTCTTTAGCTAATTTCTGGTCAGGAGAGTGAGTGCCCAGCAGGGGGCTGAGAGGGGGCCTAAAGAGTCTGAGACCTGGAATAGCTGTCTATTGTTTCAAGGGGAGTAAGACCCAGCCTTAGGACTAAGGCATCCCTGGGAGACTACCTGCAGCTTCAAAAATTCTTAATGGTGTTCCAGCTCCTGCTTGGGCTCGGGGACCTCTGGCCTGGCCTCCTGAAATAATGCAGAAAGCTCATCTAAGGATCCAGGACACAGAGAAGAAGTACAGTAAGTACTGATTGGTCCTGCAGGTGGCAACACTGAATACAGGGTGCAGTAAGTACCTGCCATGTGGAGTCCAGAGACTTTTCTTTACCCTATTTGGGAGAGCTTAAAACAGTACATCCAGGGTTATACTCCTATAGAGGAATTCGCATTTGGAATCTAGATACCCTTCACACTCAGGATGGTGACAAGTCTCACCCTGCAGGAGCAGATCAGAGTTAAAGTTCTATATTACAGTGTGTTAGAAGTATTTGGAGTATCCCAAGACTCATGCTCACCATATCCCAGTTCTTTCAGAAAAATAAACTGCAAAAAGACAAGTACAGTCTGTTTTTTGACTCGGTGACCGTGAACTACCATATGCCTGACTGCTATGTGCCCATCAGGAGATGGAGCCTGGGACCAAACAGCCAGACCAGTGCAGGGTCTGTGCTATATCTGTTTATGCAGTTTTTTGCATACGACCTACGAATGTTTAGACAGCTACTGAATAACATACTGTTAAGTGAAAGATACATAATATATATAGAATGTTGTGTCTTGTTCTTTTAACGACTTCAGCTCGGGAAGGTTTTACCCCCTTCCTGACCAGGCCATTTTTTGCGATACGGCACTGCGTTGCTTTAACTGACAATTGCGTGGTTGTGCGACACTGTATCCAAATAAAATTGATGTCCTTTTTTTTCCCACAAATAGAGCTTTCTTTTGGTGGTATTTGATCACCTCTGCAGTTTTGGTTTGCACTATAAACAAAAAAAGACCGACAATAAAAAAAAAACAAAATTTTTTACCTTTTGCTATAAAACATATCCAATAAAAAAAATCGAATTTCTTCATAAATTTAGGCCAATATGTATTCTGCTACATATTTTTGTTAAAAAAATCCCAATAAACGTATATTGATTGGTTTATGCAAAACTTATAGCGTCTATGGCAGTGATGGTGAACCCTGGCACCCCAGATGTTTTGGAACTACATTTCCCATGATGCTCAACTACACTGCAGATTGCATAAGCCTCATGGGAAATGTAGTTCCAAAATATCTAGGGTGCCAAGGTTCGCCATCACTGGTCTATGCCTCCAACATTGTAAGTGCAATTTTAATGTTTTCCATAAATAAAAAGGCTATATTACACTATTGGGATTCTCTCTTCTCCATTCATGAGCGCCAGTTACAAGATATAGGTGAGCTGATATCTTCCCACTTACTATAGAGCTATACAGACCCACATGCAGTATTGCTAAGGGGTCCACAATCTTTGGTAAGTGCAAGCACAGGAGGGTGATGAGCACCTTCCACTGCATGAGTTCTAAGTTGTGAAGCACTTCAGCACTTTATTTGGATTAATTTTTTGGACTTTCACTGAGCACCAGCTTATAACAAATGTTTTTGGACATTCACTGAACACTTGGTTACTAATATTATTTTCTCACAGGTTTACTATTTTAATACAAACTCTGTAAGTGGTAACCCCTTGTCCCTCCATGCCCCCTATGCCTACACGGTCCTCAGATGCACTAAAGACCCAGTTTCCACTCCACTGGGCAATATTCAGAGTTGTATAAAGTACTCAAAACCCATACTTGAGTAAAAGTACAAGTGCTCGATCAAAAAGTGACTTAAGTAGAAGTGGAAGTGCTCGATCAAAAATAGACTTGATTAGAAGTACTAAAGTATTCAACATTTTTTGTACTTAAGTATTGCAAGTAGTTTTTTTTTAATTTTTGCTACTCAAGTACTGAAAGTAAAAGTACAAGTAGTTTTGAAAAAAAATTGCTACTCAAGTACTGAAAGTAAAAGTACAAGTACTGTGTTATGTAGTTATTAAAGAAAGAAGTCAAAAGTTTGAACATCATATTGTTCTTTATTATTTCAAATGCAGATTTTATTTATACATACAGTAGCATTTATTTTCGTATGCACTGATAATACACATGTTTTGAGCTTCATGAAACCTGCCATCTACTGTTCTGGCAGTGGTAATTTTTATAATAGTAATGAGTAACTATGCAGCACAAAAAAAAATATCGGAGTAGAAGTATTGAAATCATCGAAAAAATGTAGTGAAGTAAAAGTGGAAGTAGGAGAAAAAAATTCTACTCTAGGAAAGTACAGATACCGCCTTTCGGTACTTAAGTACAGTAGTGAAGTAGTTCTACTTAGTTACTATACATCTCTGGCAATATTTCATCCATTTTTAGGGGCCCTGTACTGCTATAACTACAAGTTCTATAGAGTTACATAGGGGAGCCTCCTCAGAGAACGGTTGAGAGAACCAAAAGAGAGCTTTTACTACAAACGTAAACCTGTGCATATCTGGGAAATATAGAAATGATGCATTCCTGCAAGCACATGTCCATACGTTTTATATCTTTAAAAACTTGCACAGAATACGTGTTAATCTGCCAGACATAAAGTGAACTCCCTGTGCAGTTGTCATCCTTGGCCAGTTCTGTCTGCATTGTCAGCCTTGACCAGTTCTCTTCTGCTGTGCTGCAGAACGTCTCTGCTCACCTCTAACTCGGGAGTAGGTGTTCTGTAGAGCAATAAAAGAGAACTGCGAAGGGCTGAAAGAAAATGCTGGAAATTTCAGTGCAGCAGCACAGGCAGAGTGCCACAAAACAAGGGGTAAAAAAGATGTACTGAATTTTTTTTTCTTTACCAGAAACGCATTTTAAGCTGGCCTTAGACAAGACATTTGCTAGCCAGAAAAACAAGGATTCAAGCATAAATAACAAAAATGTTTGCATGACAAAGACATTCTAAAGGACCAACATTTTCAAACTCAGAACGTTGAAGTGATATAGGTAAATTGAACATAATTGGGAGGGGAAAACCATTGGATTAATATGGTTCTTTATAAGCATTTGGGGAATGATCTAATGTATTTTATTACATTTGGTGAAAGATCATTTAATGCCCATTTACACACCTAGTGAAGTCACATTCACCTGTCCCTACCAATCACCATTCTCAATCTGTTCCTTCTTTGACAGATTTATTTCAGTAATCCCTGCAAACAGCAGCATCTTTCATAACAAGCATATTGCTGATCTGTAGAGTAAATGAGATTCATGTTGAAAGATTAAGATACGTAGAAGTACCTTTAAAATAGTTTTTGTTCTGTTCAACCAGTCTGATTATATCCGTGTCCTTGTGCTACATAGCCATTGTAGATCAAAGAGTAAGCTCGTATATTTTGATGCTGTAATTATTTTTCTGTGTCTCACCGCTATTCTTTTTACAGATATTAAAGATTTTACTTAAAATCAAAGGCAATGCACCAGAATACAGTCATAGAGCCCAGTAGAAATGCCCTGAAAACCTTTACTAACACAGATACTTTGTGAAAAAAATATAAAATCATCTTCCAAAATTAAGTCACGTGATCTGGCTGTCCTGCATGCACATTGAAGTGTTTCAATAATATATACCCTAACTCTGCCTTTGGATGTTTAAATTAAATTGGGGCCTCTAGAAAGACAAAGAAGGCAATATTAAAAATTGATCTAAGCACAAGAAAAAAAAAAGTTGATTGGAGCTTACCAGTGGCAGCATTATCAATCATAACAACCTATGCCCCATCTTCTTGCTCCCCTTTTCCTGCAAACTCCTTGAATGTCTGGTAAACAACTGACTGAGCGACTGCCTCACGGAGAGTAACCTTCTTGATCCCCTTTAGTCTGGATTTCGCCCCCACCACTCTACAGAAACTGCTCTCCTAAAAGTCACAAACAATCTATTAACAGTTAAAACCACATCAGTGTGTACTCCAACTCCTGGACCTATCTGCAGCCTTTGACACAGTGAACCACCCCCTCCTGCTCAAAAAACTCCACTCCTTTGGTCTCTGTGACTGTACTCTTCTTTCCAGGCTATTTTTTTTACGTTATTTTCATCTGGTGATCCTTTCATTAAAACACTTCCTGTCCTAGGGTGACAGTGATTTCTCACTATTCTATTCTCACTATTCTATTCTATTCTATTCTATTCTATTCTAGTGATTACTCACTATTTGTGGAGAAGCAGAGTTGTAATCCTAGGCTGCTCTACTGATTTGGACTACAGGACACCTCATCCTTGCCTCATCTCTACAATACCAACCAAATCATTCTTTTTGTTTTCCCCAAAACCTCCTGCTCTCTAGCTCGCTTGTCACCTCCTCCCATGGCCGCCTCCAGGAATTCTCCCTAGCCTCACCCATCCCCAAACTATCTGACTAGCTCCTACTCTGTCCACTTTCAGGCGATCTTTAAATACCCTTCTTCAGAGAAGCCTATCCTGCCCCCACCTAATAACTGTACTTTTATTGTCTCCATCAGCTCACCCCCAGAGTTATGTATGGAATTGTATTGTAACTCTATTGTTATTTAGTTGTACAAACTGTTGGCATTATATAAATCCTGTATAATAATAATAATTACACATTTCTTATAAATACATGTTTTGTACAGTGTCATGACAGGAGTCAGGCAGAAGACATTCAAAAATGTAATTTCGAAAAATGGGTAGATACAAATATCTAGTCAAAAATATGCTGGTTAATGGGGTTCAGGCATTGCCATTTATAAACACATGATTTGGTAGGGTGCTTCTTCTTGAGGCTCTAGCACCTGCAATAAAGACTTCCTAGGCTCCAACATTTGCTTAAAGCGGAGTTCCGGGCACAAAATTGACCTAATCGATTTTGTGCCCACCTGCTGGCTCTTCTTCACCTGAAAAGGAATTGGATAGTTAGGATTATTTTTTTTTTACTTATCTTGTATTCGTAATAAGAAATACTCACCTATTCTCCACTTCCTCTCTCTGTGGCCGCGGCCCACGTCGTCACTTCCGGTTTGCAATGATTCCTGGGAGCTGAACGTCATCGCTCCCAGGAATCAATGCGACGGCACTGGCCCCGCTCGTCACTACCGGTGCGACGCCGCATTCCCTGCTAAACAGCTTCTGGGCATGCCCAGAAGCTGTGTAGGAATGCCGCACCGCACCACACCGGAAGTTAACGAGACGGGCCGGTGCAGGCGCATTCTGGGAGAAGAAGACACGGAAGAGGACGCAGAAGAGGATCACGCTGGCTTCAGCTGCCCACAACAGAGATGGCAACGCTGTAGAAGACATTTTATAAGTAAGTATTTCTTCTTGCAGGTAAGTGCGAACTGGGACAGATTGTGGAATGTACTAGCCCTGACGGTCCCAGGGGTATGTTTATTGAAAAAATGTTTTTGTGCCCGGAACTCCGCTTTAATCAGTTGTCTTTCTGCCATCTCTCTTCCTTTATCTCTCTCCTTTTTATCTTCTTCTCTTCCCCCTCCACCCCCCCCCTTTCACGCTCTCCAACAGATAATTTGGTTAAATGCATCAGGTAGCTGCTGGACAGGAAAGAGGTCTCATGTCTTCTCCCTTTCCTTAAAGCACTCACTGATCCTGCTTGGTCCCACTCACCTCAGCCCCAACCTGAACTATGCTCCAGGAGGGAGCAGTAGAAGACTGAGCAGTTGTGGAAATGCCGTCACTGCAAGTGTTAGACCAGCCACCACTCCCGCAGATCACTCCTCTGCCTCTGCAAGGTAGCAGTGGGGATAATGGAAAGCTTCTTGGTCTTCCCATGCTACACATAAAACTTCACTTAAGATAGGTTGTTTGATATGATTAAGTCTATTTTGACATGTATAGACATTACACCAATGGGATATTATCAATCGGAATATCTCATTGCCAGGTAATTTAGTGGTTTATGATGCACAATTGTGCACTATATCTCCCATAGGTTTCCATGTACATGCCAAAATAAGAGAAAAGATAAGGAAACGTGAATTTTTGTTAGCTTTCTTTCTCTTCTCAATTGAGAAAATGGAAATCCAAATTGACAAACCTAAACAGCTTTCATTAATAGTTAGGGACTTGCTTCTTTACATAGGATTTGACTTTAGTTTTTCCATACCATTTAGTCTGTTAGATGAAAAACGAATTGTTGATGAAAAATTGATCAAAGAAGCTGAATTGTGTTACATGCTCAGCTTGTTCTCCTACCCTTCCTATCACAAGCTTGGTGTGTCCCCACTGGACATTGTCCCCAAAAAAGAAACTGATAACTATTGTTAAATACACCACCTTCCCCATCCAACTAAAATGTACATTAATGATGGTATAGACAAAGAATTGAGGGTTTAATACACATCAAAAGGCCCTATCCCTTGTTTGGGCATCTCAGGTAGGTGCACTACTGGCCAAGGCTTGTTTCCTTTTTTTCTGGTTCACCTAGTATTTTCAATTGCTTGTTTTCTTATGGTGATTTTTTCATTTATATGTACCTCCCTATCGGCTGTTTTATTTCTTGTGATTACTTGAAGTTGTTCAGAAGTATTTAGAGTTGATGGTCCAGGAGATGGTAGGATCAGACTCATTGTTGCTTCCCAATGGTCTCTTTTTTGAATTCCATTGTAATATTGTGCTCTGTAAGAAACTTCTACAAGTTTTTTTAAAAAACATTTATATGGAATTTCAAGTCCCTTTGCTCAGCTGCTAAAACAGAGGGCCTTGTCCACATCCTGTCCTTTTTTGGCAGAAAGATAAACTTTAAACATATTTTTTCACTTGATGCAAGACACATTAGAAAGATTTTTTTCATTAGTACAGATGGAAAAAGAGGAAAAAAGTTGAAATTTAGCCAAATACAATTTTATTGGGTCACCTTCATTTTGCATGAAGGGTTATCTCAGAGACAGAGCCTTATGTATTTTGGTCCACTAAAGGCATCAAGTCACTATATTATTTCAGTTCATTATCCAGTGTGGGCTGACTTAGCAGGTTGGCTATCCTTTTTCACCGATTACAATTGCCATTCATGCCTGGCTATTGGAGGAAGTGCCCAATCCAGCTTTGGAATATATGGATGCCAAATGATGCTACGGCTTGGGTGCCTTCTATCATGGTCAGAGTGTAGAGACACTTGAATGACCTCATAGATGCAGACTGATATATTGCATAACCAGGGCCTTTTTCTATCATCACTGCGATTGTGAAATGTGAAAGTCTGAAGAACAGGTGTGTGTTATTTTTGACTGATAACCTCAGCGTGGTTCAAGTTATAAAAGTTATTATTATCTGTCTTCTTCCTCCCCTCTTGTTAGATCAATGCCACATTTTTTGGTACCTAAATGTTGAAGTCTGAATCTCTGGTTCAAAGCAAAACATGTTTTGGATGTCAGTAATGTTATCACTGAAACCCTTTCTCATGGGATGGTTTCCAATCCCTGGCCTGCACAAACCTGTCTGCACTTCATTAGTCAAGCTTGACTTTGTTCTTTTACTGGTAAATGTGGGGAGAATGAGTATACCTATCCCAATGTGAGTGGAATATTGAAACTCATCCTGATAGACTACTGTCTATCTTTGCTTATCTGTTATATGTATGCAAAAAGAATACTCAACGCTCTTCAGTAGAGAAGGTGTGTGTGTTTGTAGGGGGGGGGGGATGGTAATGTCAAATGGCCCTCCCCAAAAAGATATTACACTAAATATGTAAGTGAATAATAGAACCTTCACCAACTAATGCCTCGTACACAGGATCAGATGATTGGATGACTTATCGTTCGCATTTTTTTGCATGATACTAGTATCGAATTCAACAATGCATACTAAAGGTATGATTCTTTTTGTTCGATTCTGGAAAAGCATCCTGGCTGCATAGCTACGTATCAGATGTGCAAAACCAAAACAATGGCAGCCAGGCTTTTTCCGGGTTATTTTTTGTGTTTCTGATCATGCATGGTCTTTGTCTATCGATTTTTAGCGGACGCATACTGTACTGATTAAACTATTGTTGTTCGCTAGGCTATCATACAGCAAAAGTTTTCGTGTTTGTCCCTGATTTTGTTGGACGAAATGTCGTGATCGGCTGTCAAAAGCTGTGTACTAACAATCAGATTATCGTGCGATCAATTTGAAAGCTTCTTTTTTCGTACGATTATCTGATGATGTGTACGAGGCATAAGGGGAAGAGTGGGTTTTCTAATAAAGTTAGCAGTGCCTCCACCCAGGACAGGGTGTGAACAAAGTGGATTCCCTTTCTGGGAGCAGAGGAACTACTTCAATTAACTTATAACATTAACCAGAGGTATAGTATATAGATGCATACCAATATAGAAATAATACATCCTTTATATAAAAAAAGATTCATCCAATGTACAACAGGTATTATCAGCACGATATGAGTCCTGGTGGAATTGTGCAGATATACCCAGGTAAATATAGTTAATAATAGAGATACTTCCAGATGAATGTTACAGCAAATTCCAGTTGCAGGGGTCCCTGAGGGTGATCACGATGTAGCAATCATCTTGGTTGGTACATGTACGGCATTTCGCCCAGGAGCTGCTGCCTGCTGTACATAGGCCCTGGAGCTCCAGGAAAATAGAAACACCCGCAAAATGGCCACATTTTCGAGGTTAATTATCCCAAGATATTTTTTAGGAAGCAAGTCTTTTGAAGACTTCATTTTTTGCCACATGTTTTTGGAAATGCAGAATGAAAAGCAAGATAATTTGCTTTACACAAAGTTGTCAATTTTATAAGATATTTTTCCCACAAAATATGGACTTACTTAAAATTACAACTCAAAATACATTCTACTATATGGGTATACCACATACTGTATGTGAGACTTTTTGGACTGATTATTTACCAAACATTGCATCTTGTGTATCACAAAAACCAAGCGATTGTATCAAAAACAGTCTACTGTAATGGTCGCCTCTGTGTGAGTAGTCAGGAAATATAGCTTAGTATAGTGTCACCTATAGCAGTTCCTGTTCTTATAAACCAAACAAGCGTAGCCTACTGGTATTGGCTGTCCCCAGGAATGCTATGTCCACTGGCCAAGAGTAAGAGGAGGCTGAACAAAGGGTGAACAATTCCCATGGTTCCAGTAGTTATCCACAGGGGGTGGCTTGGACTGGTGTGTCTCAGGAGGCAAAAACACAGTCAATAGACAGGCAAACCACTGGATCAGATAGCAGGCAGAAAATAGGCTGAAGGTCAGTACAGGTTGCAGAAATAGGCAACACTGCACTGGTCTGGTATTCAGGAACATAGTTCCTGGCTATACTGGCTCTGGACACTGTACTGATGTGGTGAAGATCAGGGACACTGATGATGGCTGCAATCTGGTGACAGTGCACTGGTGTGGCTAGCAAACAGGAATATTGTTGCTGGGTGCACTACCCTGGCGACACTCGACACTGTGACTAGTGTGATGATGGTTGGGGACCCTATGATTGGCTGTTTACGGGCACTTGCACCCACGTGGATGTCAGTTTGGCAGCAACAGGTGTGCCGGTGCAGCCTCTGTGTCCCAATAGACATGAATGTGACTGCCTGCATAAGAATGCACCGAACACCTGTATATCCCAGTGGAATAAATGTGGTTGTGTTTATAGACACTGTGACTCGCTGCACTGGTGTGGTAAGTTTGTAAGGGCTTTACACTTGTAGTTTAGGGACAGCAACAAACCGCATCTGAGCCACAATTTTACTGCCTCAACCTCTCCCTCATTAGCTGGGAAGATAGTGACCGGGGGTGTACACATGATATGGCAGGAATTATACCCCCTGTTGCAATTGGTGGGCACTACCACCTGCCAAGCATGACCTATCCAAGTGAACTGACCCCCTGTAACTGACCCACAACCATGCACAACGGACACGGTTGTGGCGTGGTCATCCAGCATTTACTTATTTAAAACAGGCTGAGAGGAGGCAATACACCTCCCTGCCATCTGTTAAATGCTCCCTGGAGAGTGTTTTGAATGCAGATCACTCTTTAGTGAGCACTGCAAGTGTAAATGAGCTCTAAAAAAGTGTATTACAAAAAAAAAAAAAAAATTACTGTCACCAGAGCAGTGCAGTGTCTCTATGGGGGTATTTTTACTGCTCTGGCCAATGATCAGAGACACTGTATGCTGCAATAGCATATAATTTCTTTGATCACTAACCAGAGCAGTACATTATTACCATAGTCACATCTCACTGTTTTGGTGACATTGGTCAGTAACAGGGATTATTTGCGGTCAGTGATTTTTCTTTGACTTCTTCAATATGTATTACAGTGCCCAGTATTGAACTACACACTCTCTCTCTCTCCTCTCATAGCCAATCGCTGTGAGGGGAGAGACTTCAAAGGCTGCAGCATTGTAGCCTTTATTGACATGTGTAATCACTGTGATTGGTCACAGGGATCACATGGTACAGGGCCAATGAAATTGGTGCTGTACTTCCGTCAGTGATCTGCTATGTCCGAGGGACACAGCAATTACAGATCATACAGCTAAGTGGCTTTGGGGCTGCACACAAGCAGCGAGAATATATATAGTGGCCAGTTGGGAAGTGGTTAAATATAGGAAACACATTGAAATTGTGCCAACCCAGCTCTAAAATATATAGACAATGGCTTTGAAATAGCAGAGCTTAACTCCTGGTCCAGGTGCTTTATTCACCTTTATTATGTCTGATGATGGACTATATCAGTTTGGAGAAATTGTGATTTGTTTGAGGCTGTGGCAATACCAGTGGCGGGATAAGCGACCAGAGCCCAGAGCGAACATGCCAAACTGCGACACCTCCACCCCCCGCAGATGTATGAGAACTATATGTCTGCAAAAAACCTGCATAATAACACTGAGCGCTAATCTGCAAGCTTACTCCTTTAGTATAAATTATAAAAAAGTATAAATTCCCCCTCCCCCAGTACAAAACTGCCCTCCTGCTGAAATTCCTCCTCTCAGCACAAATCGTCACTTCCCCTAATCCCCCAAATGCGCCCCCCCCCCCCAAAAAAAAAAAATTCACTCTTAGTACAAGTCCTATACCTACCCCTAAAATTTCCCCTCCTAGTACACATCTTCTTTCCCTACTTCAAATCCCCCCTCCCAGCACAAATTCCCTCCAGATCACCCCTCCTAGCATTAATCTCCTTCCCTCCACCCCCTTCCCAACAGAAATACCCCTAAATCACCACTAATTACCCCAACTACAACAATAGTTACTCCCTGCCGTCCCCTAAATTCCCCCTTCCAACACAAATCCCGCCCCCTAATCTCCCGGTGGCACCCCACACCCCACATGATACCACAGTGCCCAAGGAAGCTTCCCCTCCTGCCCATCCCTTGTCCCAGCCCTGGGCAATGCTATTCCCATAATGGACTTGAGCTCCACTGTTTTTCTTTGTATATACAGAGATTAAGAAGATATTTTTTTTCCTTCTCTTTGTCCCCAGTCAACACTTCTGAGGTATCTTGTCAGGAACCTACATGCTTAAATCTTATCTTTTTACTAATAATATACTGTATTTAAAGAATTTGGGGGAATTTGTCTTACTTTCTTTCGAAACCTGTCCTTCATAATTACATTTTCGCAATCCTGATTTTTTTTTTAAATACTTTGTTATATTCTTTATAACGTTTAACCACTTGCCGACCGCCGCAAGTACATATACTGCGGCGGTCAGCCCCTCACAGGCCAAGTGACGTATGGGTACGTCACTAGCCTGTGAAGCTCTAGGGAGCGAGCGCACGCCCCCGGAGGCGCGCTCCCGCTTGCTCAAGGACCCCCCCGCGCGTGTGCCCGGCGGACCCGATGTCTGCCGGGCACTCACGATCGTCCGTTAGAGCGGGAGAAAGGCAGGCGACTAATGTAAACAAGCCATCTGTCATTCTCCCCTGTGTAGGAACAGTGATCATACGGTTCTACTATGTAGGACCGTTGATCACTGTTCCTACACCTCAAGCCACAGCCAATCACAGTTAGAATCACGCCCCTAGGGAAACACACAACCCCTCCCTCTCAAATAAAGTTAACCCCTTCACTGCCAGTGTCATTTTACAGTAACAGTGCATATGTATAGCACTGATTACTGCAGTAATGTCACTGGTAACCCCAAAAGTGTCAAAAATGTCAGTCAAGGGTCCAATCTGCAATCGGTCGCAATCCCGCAAAAAAATCGCAGATCGCCGCCATTACGCGTTAAAAAAAACCAACAAAAATTAGAAAAATCTTTCCCTTAGTTAGTAAACGCAATAACTTTTGCGCAAACCAATCAAAATACGCTTTTTGCGATTTTTTTTACCAAAAATATGTAGCATAAAACAAATTGGCCTAAAATGTTAAAAAATTTTGATTTTTATATTTTTTTGGGGGAATTTCATATAAAAAATTTGAAAAATATTGTTATTTTTGCAAAATTGACGCTATTTTTTTGTTTATAGCGCATGATCAAAAAATCGCCCAGGTGATCAAATACCACCAAAAGAAAGCTCTGTTTGTGGGAAAAAAAGGACGTCAAATTTGTTTAGGTACAGCGTTGCATGACCGCGCAATTGTCCGTTAAAGTCACGCAGTGCCGAATTGCAAAATACCCCCTGGTCAGGAAGGGGGTAAAATCTTCCGGGGCTTAAGTGGTTAAATGATGAATGTTCTCCTTCATTTTCCTAATATTTTCAAATGTTTTCCTATTCCTAATGCCTTTTTAACATAAGCAACTTAGGTTTACATTTAGAATTTTAAACATATTACCCACAGGAATATATTCACATTCAGTTGAAATATTGTGATTCCTGTTCTGTGTTCCTTGATGACAATATTCCCTCCCAGTCCAAGTTTTGGAGAGCAGCCCTCAGCATTGGACTTTTTCAATTTAAAATTAAGTGTTTTTATCCTTCCAGTATGTGCTTGTTGTTAACAACCTAAATTAAATCATGTTATGGCTATGTGTTATGGTTACTGCTACCCAGATTTACTTTTATATGAACATTGATAATAGGATCTGCATTGTTTGAGAATAACAGGTCCAACAAAGCCTCATTTGTAGTGGGAGCATCCAAAAAATGTTCCATACCATTTTGGTGGAATAAGTCTCCAGTCAGTCAGTTTTGGGGTAGTTAAAATCGCCAATCATAACCACTGTCCCAGCTCTTGCAGCCCTTTCTGTCTGCTCAAGGGGCTAAGCCTCTGCCTCCTTATTAACACTGGGGAGCATAGATGTGCACAGGGGGTGTGCCAGGTGTGCCTGGGCACACCTTAATCACTCTGTGCGGTGCCGATTCCCTCTTCTGCCTGGGTTTCTCCCCACGTTGCGAGCCCGACAACCGCAGTGCTGCTAGCTTCCCTCCTCTTTGCTCCCCTGGCTGCTGCTGGGGATGTTTCAGGATGGAGAGCAGGGGAAGGGGCTAATCAATATGAACACAGTGAACACATTCACGGTGTTCATTCATGACTGAAGCATAGTAAACACTGTTTACTATGCTTCGGTTTGTGAATGAACAGGTGGCCACTCAGCACAGAGTACTTCCCATTCATTCACTGTCCTGTGCAGCTGCGGCTGCAAAGGCATGTGTGTTTGCGCTTTGGGGTGCACACCTTTGCTGGGGAGCCCTTCACAAACTCCAATTACTAACTTTGTAGTATGTACACACATATGTCATTTCACCCATAATGCCTCAGCACCATTTACACTCTCCATAAAAAGTTCTGCTTTCACATTCACTTTTAGAGCACCACTAGAGACAGCCACTGTCATTTTAATCCTGTTTCTCCAAAAAAAGGGCATAGCCAGGAATTTTAACAGGAATACTCATGTGAAGAACAAAGCCAATATTCAGCATCACCAAATAAATCATGGTTCTTTTCATGCTACAAAGCTTCCAAATCTCCTATATTGCTTGCCAGACTTCTGGTATTGGTGAATTAACACTTTAATCCATTTTGCATTTGTATTTAACATCTCCTTTATTTGTAGTGCAAAGAGTCCTGTAATTGGCAGTGTTTTCGGTAACATGGTAATCTCCTTATCACCTGCCATAGTCCTCTTCCCTCATTTCACCTTCCATTAAGCCTAGTACACCTTAAGCCTAATGTCAGGTGGCATCGGCCGGTTCAATAGAAATTGGCCGATATTCGACCCGTGTGTACTGCAGACAGTTTAAAAGAAGCCGGGCATTCGGCTGGCTTCTGTCGAAGGGGCATGACAGAAAAACTTCTGCGAACCTGCAGCCAGCGGCTGAGAGCGCTGAGAGTTCTGGTGGCGGGCGGGGGGGGGGGGGGTGTCCCCACTATCAGAACACAATAGAACAGCTGTATTAACATTGGATTGTTGGTACAGCGGCTCCAACCTGAGCAGTCAGTTTTTTTTTTTTTTTTTTCAGCTAGCTGCGTTGAATGAAAAAAAACCTATTAGGGCCCTTTCACACGGGCTTTCCGATCAGGTCCGCCTGTCAGTTTTTCAGGCGGACCTGATCATTGCTTCATGCGACCCCATTGGAACGGCAGATGTCAGCGGTGACATGTTCGCTGACACCAGCTGCTCTCCGATCCGATCCTGTCCGTGAAATCCAGATGGATGAAAACCCTATTTTCCATCCGTCTAGAGCAGGGGTATTGAATTAAAATTCATGGAGGTCCGATTAGTAAAATTTTCTTCCAGCAGAGGTCCAGATTGCATTTTTGCGTGATGACTCGGATTCTTTACATCACAGCCCTGGTGTACAGGCATGACAGCCCATTCATTTGAATGGGCTGTTGTGTCTGCGTTTTCTGCTGGGAAAATGCCCTGGCACCTTTTTAAGAATGCTGTGGCATGGAAACTGCATGGTGCATATGTACCATGCAATTTCCATGTGTGGGAAACCGCACCTTGTATTTCATTGCATTTAAGAGTCAATTGTACCCCTGCACGTTTTCTGTGCAGCTGCTTATCCCCCTTCACATCACCACTCACAGCACTGTCCCCCTTCACATAACCACCGTCCCCCCCCACACACACACACACACACCACTGTCCCCTTCACATCATCACCCCCCACACACACCACTGTCCCCTTCACATCACCACCGCCCACACACACCACTGTCCCCTTCACATCACCACCGCCCACACACACCACTGTCCCCTTCACATATCACCCCCCAAAGCGCTGCCCCTTTCATAACTCCCAACCCACAGCACTGCCTCCCTTCCCATATCACTCCTGCAGCACTGCCCCATTCATATCCCCCCCACAGCACTGCCCCCTTTACCTCCCCCCACAGCACTGCCCCCCTATTATCCCCCCCCCCACAGCACTGCCCCCTTCACCTCCCCACACAGTACTGCCCCCCTCACATATCCCCCCCACAGCACTGCCCCCTTCATATATCCCCCCATCAGCACTGTCCCTCTTACATATCCCCCCAACAGCACTGTCCCTTTCACATCCCCCTCACAGCACTGTCTCTCTTTACATAGCCCCCCCCCCCCACACACACACACACACACCACTGCCCCCTTATATCACCCCCAGAGAACTGCCCCTTTGCATCACCCTCACACACATACACAGCACTGCCCTGTTAACACACACCCCCATAGCACTGCCCCCCTTTACATCAACACACACCACTACCCTCTTAACATATCACCCCCACAGCATTGCTCCCCTTTACATGAATCCCCACACTACCCCCCCTCTACATGATCTCTGCTCCCCAATCATCCTTCACAACTTCACAGCCCTGCCCTCCCTTCACTCTCCTTACCTTACACAGAGTGAAGAGCAGGAGGCGGGACAATCTCCAGGAAGACAGAGGAACAGCAGCGCTGCATGCATAGAGGCAGCCGACTGTGTGCCTACCAGCCAATCACCTCCCGCCTCCCAGCAGCCAATCACCTTCCGCCTCCCAGCAGCCAATCACCTCCCGCCTCCCAGCAGCCAATCACCTTCTGCCTCCCAGCAGCCAATCACCTCTAGCCTGAAATGCTAATTCAGGCAGCTGCTTCCCTCCATTCAATGCCGGTCCCGACCCCAGTCTCAGTCCCACCTCCGGCCATCCGCCCTGCTCTGCTAATGACAGCAGCAGAGACAGGGAAGAAATCCAGCAGCTGATGGCGGCGGTCCTGATGGAGCAGCAGCAGCGCGGGCCCGGTCTAGAGGATCGAATCGGATGAAAACGGACAGGTGGTCCATTTTCATCTGATCTCCCATAGAGGAGAATGGGGATCTGACAAGTCTCTCTCTGCAAAGTAAGCAGAGACTGACCTGTCATCAACCTGCTCAGCAGGGATCGGCGGATCAATCCCGGCTGAGCAAAACGGAGTCCGCTGGGCGGAAAGCCCATGTGAAAGGACCCTTAGTGTGTACGAGGTTTTGGTGTCTGACTCCTTATCTCCCCCTATGTATTCTAACTCTTCTTCTCTCTCAACCGCAGTTTAAATACACCTTCAACCTTCCTATAAACCTCTGCCCTAGCACAGCAGACCCCTTCTATTTATGTGCAAACTATCTTTAGCATATAGATTGTACCCTAATGAAGACAGCTCTAAGCTCCTACAATATTTTCTGTGTGGTGCATGGCACAGGAAATATTTCAGAAATTATAACCCTGCAACTAGGAAGACAGCAAACCAGTTGGTTGAGGCAATCCAGGCAAAAAATATTCTAGAAAACCTCCTAACTATATAATACCTTTTTACTATCATCTGCCAAGGCCTTACTGCATTCTCTACACTTTTACCTGGTGTTTGAGGGATTCACGCATATATGTATGCGATACACTGTTGTTGGCGGTATCACACTATTATATTTTTTCTTTTTCTGTATACAACAACCCGGTTTGGATGAGGGATTCCTTATCTTTTGTCTCCGGAGGATTGCACATTCAAGATATAAGGCCTGAGGATACCCCCTTCAAAGTTATTCTACATCCATCTTTTGGCTCAATTGACTTGCATACTGTAGGTTATTGTAAGTCCACTCGCTCTGGTAAGCGCACTTATCTACCACCATAACGAAAATCAAGATATTCATATTTTCCTTAAATTATCACAGATTTGCTTGGACCTTTTTATATATATATAATTTTTGTCTTCACACTTATCCTCAGGATATTGAAGTTAATTAGACTCACCTGGGTCTTTTTAATACGGATTATTGTTTCTGTTCGACTAACTCAACTACACATTTTGGCACTAGGACTTTGTGGGACTGTTTCCATTTTTTTCTTCAGGAATTTTTTTATGGATGAGTCTTTTCAAGGCCCTTTCACCATATATATGAACATTTAATTTTGTTAAATTCACATTAGCGCTGCACTTTTTTATTATTGTTTTTTTACCAATTTATTTCGTCAGTTGGTAGTGCTAGCAGCTCTCTCTTTTTTTATGGTTAGCGCGGTATATACACTTTTTTCACTTTTGACAAAAATCTTCATGTATTTCACTGAATATTAAACCTTACCTGTTGTTTTCATCAAAGGTTTGCCTCCTGTTCTAACTTGGAGTGATGTGTTTCTCTACTAGTGTGGCCTATTGCCATACCAAACAATGTAAATATGGAAGAAACCTGAGAATTCAATTTGAGGTAGCCAGAAATGACCGGCTTTTGCCTAAGGAAAAATCAACATGTGGTCACAGTCCATGATCAGAACACAAAGGCACAGCGGAGGAGATCCCTGCACTAACATCACTTATGTTAGTACGGTGCTGTCCGTTTTTTTCATTGAGCCCGCTGGGTTGAACGAAAATAAACTTTACGTGTTTTCTAGGTTTAAGCATGCTTCCCATATCAACCAGGTTGAACGCTAAATTGTTTCCTCACAACAAGTACAGTATAAGCATTGCCAACCTTTTGTGGGAGCTCCAACAGTTGGTCATTGTGCTAACCATTTTATAGACAATGATAGGCAATCCAACTACCTATTAAAGGAGTGTACATGGCAGGCTTTTAATGCTTCTGCTTTATGTACAGCAGTGGATAATCATTGTCAGTCTGCAACAGAAAATGTTTTTTATTGGCAGCATCTCAAGATAAAAAAAGTTTGAAACAGATTCACAAAAAACAACTTGCTCAAGGAAACTGTGTACAATATACAGACATGGTGCAAAACATAAAAAAAAAAACTCCTCAAAATCAACATGTGGTGGCAGTCCCTGATCAGAACACAAAGGCACAGCAGAGGAGATTGCTGCACTAACATCACTTATGTTAGTACGGCGCTGTCGGTTTTTTTCATTGAGCCCTGCTGGGTTGAACGAAAATAAACTTTTTCGTGTGTTCTAAGTTTAGGCATGTTTCCCATATCAACCAGGTTGAACTTTTTTTTGCCTCACAACAAGTACAGTAGAAACGCTGCCAACCTTTGGTTGGACCTCCATCAGTTGGTTATTGGGACAAACATTTTATAGACAATGATAGGCAATCCAATTACCAATAAAAGGAGTGTACATGGCAGGCTTACAATGCTTCTGCCTATTGTACAGCAGTGGCTAATAATTGTCAGTCTGCAACAGACATTTTTTTTTTATTGGCAGTATCTCAAGATAAGAAAGTTTGAAACAGATTCACAAAAAATAACTTGCTCAAGGAAACTGTGTACAATATACAGACATGGTGCAAAACATAAAACCCAAAACCTTGTTTGGTCCTACCACTGTGCCAAAGTGAGTGAAACAATAAATGTTAGACCAAATATAGCTGCCACTTTACATAGTGTTATATAAACGACAAATCTCCCAACAAAAAGAAAGTAAAAATAGAAAATAACACCCATTGGTATTAAAGTGCATATAATAATATAAAGTCCAAAGTGAACATATCCACTGCTGAATATGTGCATATATCAGTCCGTGAAAAATAAAGTGGTGTTAATTACACCACACCATGTGCAAAAAGATGTACACTCACCAGCGATATTTGCCTCACACCCTCATGCTTAGCAATAAAGATTTATACCCCTAAGAGTTGTGCATAATCCATAAGCCTTCTTTAATCTTAGAGGTGAGTATATAACTCCTGTATATATGAAACAAAAATGGAAACTGCAATAGCGCAAAAACGTTTGATAAAATGTATTAATAAAAACGTGAAAAGACCCACATGTATTGCACTCACATGAAATAGATCAATAAAATTGCATTTGGTAAAGTGCTAGGAAGCCAGCACATCATGGTCACTGCGGTGCAAGACATGCTAAAAAGTAGATTTGTGTTTATGGATATATGGACTTGTTGGATGTTCTACTCCGATGAGATCCCCGATACCTAAGTAAGATTGGATTGGGGCCACACGTCCAGTAGACGCTCTTCCCATGGGGGTTGGGCCGGGAGGCGCTGTCTAGGTAGCCTGGGACAACTGATGCTACACTACGGTGGAGAATGGTGCTCCTTCTGTGTTGGATTCGGACCAGAACAGTCCTCAGATATATCTACTGCCTTCCCAATTGGTGAGATTAATGTGCGCACACTGAAATGACCAAACTCTGACAATCGTCAAAATAGTTCATTCTGATTTTATTACTTCCTCTTTATCTTTATAAAGACTGAGGAAAGTTATTTCCAGGAAATAGTCATATATAATACGTATAAGGTGGTGATTGGATGATTGGAGTATCTATGTGTCTAGGCTTTTCTTCCAGGACATGACGAGGTCCTATTTTGGGTGTAGTCTCCATGTTCAATCGCCATCTTGCTTCTCCGAAAGGAGGGGTGATCTAATTGCATTTTGAGTAAGGTAGTGAATCTCAGCAGTAACATATATACATAAGGTATGCACCATAAGGTGAAATAGGCATTTCACTAATATAACCAGTATTACATCCATTACAGTTTCCCCCCTTGAAATGTCTATTTCAATTTGTCCCTATTACTAATAGAGCGCCTATTCACCTGGCCCATACTCCACCGGAACTTTTTTGGAGGCTGTATATAGAGAAGAGCAGTAACTAGCTCACTACCCCCCTCGATACAGCTTGGAGAGGGCAGTCAGGTGCTATCTATCCCTATAACCCTATTGAACTGTGAAATAATGAATAGGGGTGACTACAGAGAGATGAAGGGTTTGTCCTCTTCCATCATATTAGTACTGTTACACCTACCTGGGCGAGCACCTTCTGCCAGCCACTCATCCAGCTACAATACTGAGATCAAGGGTATGTAATACCTGAGTTCTTCTTCCACTTAAGAGACTCAAAACCACCTGATCCCTGGCTTTGAATTCATCGGGGACCCCCTTTGGGACCCCTATTCATGTACACATGAGGGTCAAAGCTTCCGGAGGGAGCTGTTTGTTTCCTCCTGTGGTTGGGTGCTAGGTCAGTTTATTTATCAGGAGTATTCTACTACAAAAATCAAAAAGTTAATGGAACTGCTTGTGTGCTGGATGAATTGTACAAAAATGTAATGATACCATTTGTCCTAGTGGTGGCCGCCTGTTGCGTACCTGGTTTGGTGATAATCACCTGCTGAGCTTTTTATCAGACTTTTAAAGAAAAGGATATATAGCACAATCATTGTGCTGCCGGCAGAATCTTGTCTTCTGTGGGTTCCCGGGTCTGTTTCTGTGTCTGGAATGGAGGAAAATACTCGAACTGATATTAGTTATTGCTTTAGACAAACGTGTACCATAACTAGTTAACACATCAGATTGTAACTGCAACTGCTGCGGGAAGTAACAGCTGAGTCTGGGGGCTGAACCAAACAAAATTTCATAAGGAGACAGGGCATGTTTCCCCCTGGGGGATGTGTCTGACACTGAACAGGGCAATGGGCAAACTGTCTGGTCAACTCATCCCTGTTTCCTGGGACATTTTTAACATCCTAGACTTTAGAGTCTCATTCATCCTTTCTACCTTTCCACTACTTCGAGGGTGGTATGGGGTGTGTAGAGCAAACTGAACTCCCAGTGCTGCCCAAATCTCTTTTGTAAGGGTTGCTGTGAAAGCTGGGCCCTGATCGCTCTCTACCACCTCTGGGACCCCAAGTCTACATAATATCTCACTGAATAATTTCTTGGCTGTGGCCTAGGCTGTCATGTTTGTAGCGTTGTATGCTTTTGGCCAACCGGAGGACATGTCTACCACCACTAGGGCTTTTTGGCATCTGTATATGATCAATTTGTATCCTCTGGAATGGATACAGGGGTTTCGCCAAATGTTTCTGCGGTGTCTCTTCTGTCCTTCTGTGATTGCATTTTTCACATACTGCACATGAGGCGCAGTAATTTCTGGTTAAGGTGGTTATTCCTGGTCCTGGGGCTCAGTAATATCTGCTGATCAGTGAATTCATTAAGTTCTTAGAGAGATGTGCAGATCCATGCTCCCATTGGATGACTGCTGAATACATATATTTTGGTAAACGGGTTTTTCCTTTCATCTGTGTGAGCCGCCCCTTGCATAGAAGCTAGGTATAGCCTGTCAGATGACATCTGCACTGCCAAAGGCATCTGCACTGGAAATTCACTCTCCTCTTCGGCCACTTCGGCCATTTTTCGTTGGTTTGTTGCTGCTTGCTTAGCCGCTATATCCACCAAGTGGTTCCCTATGGCTTCTTGAGAATTCAGTCTGCCATGTGCTTTAACCTTCAAGACAGCCACTTGTTCAGGCAGGAATAGTGCATCCATTAAATCCTTGATGGCTGGGCCATGTTTCAACGGCGTTCCGGCCGCTGTCAGGAACCCTCTAGCCACCAGTATGGCACTTGCCTTCTTCGTCTGCATATCTGGAGTATTTATAGGGGTCTTCTTCACCTTCTTCATCTTGTCCTTCTCCTTCTCCTTCTTGTCCTTCTCCTTATTCTCCTTCTTGTCCCCCCTCGAAAAAAACGGCAGAAGTGTGGCCGGGTTGAGAGTGACTCGCTGGAGGGACACATTGTCCAGGATGAGTAGAGCACACTTTGGGAAACAGCATTGTCTTGCGAAACCAGTACAAGCTGGTGTGCTAAAACGAGGTCTGAAGTTTTTGTCCAGCAGAGTATGGACAGCAAAAACAGTTTAACCAGGAAGGGCCACTTCTAGCCACGGGGTCCAAGCGGCAAGAATAGTACTCTTGTGGCATGTCCCTCTCTCTCGAGAATAGCTTGAAAGGCTTCTCATAGTTCCAAAGGTGGAGGGCGGGGACCACGGACAGAATGTCTTTCAGAAGTTCAAAGTTGGTGAGGGCTTTTGTTGATTGTAGGGAAGGATCGGTCTTCAGGGCATCATACAGGGGTCGCATCAGTAGGGATGCATCGGGAATGCAGGAACAGCAGTAGGAGATCAGTCCCAGCAAGGATGGAGGGATGGGATGGAGGGATCTCTGACTCATTGGCACTGGAATGGCCTTGATTGCGGCGACTTGTTCTTGGGTAAGATGTAGTGTGCCTTCTGAGATGCAGTGACCAAGAAAGACCACTGTGCCTTTGCACCACTTTTTCTTGTGTTTTGTGGCTTTGCAGTCTTGTTTGGCCAAGTAGCAAAGGGGGCTCTCAGAGCGAGTTGATGATGCCTCTTCTTGGGTGCCCGCACAAAGCAAGAGATCATCCACATACTGAAGGAGCACAACCTCTGGGTGGAGTTGGATCCATGTGTCTCAAATGGATGTCATTGCCTTAGCAAATCAGGATGGGGAATTTTAGGCTCCTTGAGGCATTACATTTAGAAGTACAGGGTATCAGAGCTTCATTAGACAAAGGGTCTCGACCTATGCTGAAATAGCTATGAATTGAGCTGGCTTCAAAGGGTATTGTGGTTTACTGGGTAGGAGTGCCTCAGGTTTCAGTTGCACCTTGACAGGTGGTACTCTTATGACTCTGACTGATGTCTTCGGGTCCTGTGGTATTGAACCTGGAGTTGTCCCTTCATGAAATGTCATCACGATTGGCAGAGAACACAAAGCAGATGAGTCTTCTAAGGATAGAGGAGTATGTAGCTGCAGTCCTCGTTCAGGCGTGAAAATGATCAAGGCCTGTAGTCTGGACAGCACATCAGCTCCTAGCAGATTCAATGTGCATGTAGAAGACACCACAAATCTGGCAAGTAAGGGTATGTTCCCAGTTAGAGTGGCTCAGTAACAGGACACAGGAAACATCTACAGTGGAAAGGAAAGTACTAGACCATTTCTCTGGTTTGGGGCTTGACGGGCCGTCTGATCATTGCCCTCTGCTGCGAATTCCTTATGACACAGAAAGAACTTCACCTCTTCTCTGTGTGGGCCCCACTTCTGCAAGTGATCACACATCAGGTGATCAAAGGGTCGCTCCAAATTTCTGCCAGATCTTCGCATGTTGTCTCTGGGGTTGTTGAGACTTCGGTTAATATTTTTTTTTCATTGTTGCTTAGAAACACTGTTAATATTAGTACCATTTGAGCACACTGTCATAAGGGGTGACACGGATTTTCAAATTTCCTAGTGGGAGTTGGGGCATGGTGGTTGTTGTTGTTGTCCATCACGGGGATCCTTGTCTTAACTGGGACGTCTTGGGGCCCTGCGTTCTCTTCTTAAGTGTCCTTGTTTCCCACAGTTATAGCTGGTTATCCTTTCCTTTGTACTGGATAGGGGTGGTGGTCGAGTGTAGATTCTGTTTTAGTTTGACATAGGCTGTTCAAGTCTTTCCTGGCAGTTGAATAAGTTTGTTGTATCCGCACTATCCTGTGGTAGAAGGCATTGGCTGTTTTTTTTTTTTTTTTGTTCTCTGTCAGGCAGACTTGTCATTAAGGTAGCTGCTTGTGACGGGGTAAAAGCGTCATACATATGTCGTCGTGCCCCTTCTGGTAACCGGGCTGGTAACCGGGACTGGAGTTGGGGCAAGAGCAATTTAAGTCCTCAGAACTGTGAGTCTCGGATTAGGGGTTAAATCAGTGGGTGCCCTTGTCATCTGCAGTTAGTCGTCCCAGTTGGATGCTTCTCCATAACTAATATATTGGACCTGTAATCCGGGGAGGATGGGAGTGTGGTAGGAATCATCCATCCTGGTTTAGAACAAGGAGAACTGAATATAGGCAGAGGAGGGTATAGGCCTTTGTTAGGCCTTCCTGGTGTACCAAGATGGCCGTCAACAGAAGGTGTACTAGGTTGGGCTTTGCACATGAGGAAGTCAGATGCTGTCCCTATGAGAAAAACAATGACTTGTAGGGAAGGGCTGTAATGGGGGTATAACTTTTCACTTTTCTTCTCTGACTTGTTCCTCTCCCCCCTCTGGGCTCAAATCCAAGGTCCCTCACTCTTTCCTGTTCTTCTGCCGCTGTCCCGGCTAACGGCCAGAAGGGGCAGTACTGGCAACTAATGGGTTGATAACCCTCTCTTTCTGCTCTCTGCTCAATTTGCTCAAGGGGTAACCCAAACCCTCATTTCACTGGGTAATGTACATTCAATCTCACAACACGCAGTTCAGGAGTGCTGGGGAGCAGCGGCTTGTGGCCCAACTGAGCCTTCAAATAGCCACCTTCCTTGACTTTCACTAATCCCCAACCTCTTTGGTGATAGCAAACAAAAGACCACACACACAATCAGAACAAGACATCACAGCTGAGCTATCCAGGCAATCAATTTGTGAATGATTTTGTAATTCCTCCTGATTGATACTGATTTCCCTCTTTTGGCAAAGTGCCAAATTTTCAAAACTCTGACCAGAGGTTCCCCTTCTTCACTGGAGGGTGCCCTTAAAATATAATTTAAATGCTACAATCAGATGAAAAGTTAATATACTTAAAAACTTTTGGCTCATTGCCAATAGGGTTCAATGGTCACGTTACTTGCTGTAACCCTTAATGTCCAAAAATTCGTTCTATAACTGTCATAGGATATTTACACTTGAACCCCCCCTTGGCAAGTAGCCAATTCTCAGAACTTTTGCACCGAGTTTCCCTTGCGCAATGGGAGCTACGGGCAAACGTTTTTGATGATGAAACAGTGTTCTTATCCACTATTATTACACTCAATATCAATAAATGGCAAAACAATTGAACTTTACAGAAATAATTGGATATGTGTGTTAATGCTGGCATTGTTAGTTCCACTGTACGTCGCACTACACAGGAAAAAGAGGAAGTTAAAAGTACGTAGAGTGGAGGGGTTGATCGCTGCTGCTGGGGGGGATTCGAAACTCTTATGCAAGAAAGAGGAAGCAAGTACTGAAGATCTGTCTAGCTTAAATTCAATACGTCATTTCAGCTGCCATTTCTCAATCCCACTTGCACGCAGCTAAAGAAATGCTAATTTCTCTAAATAACAGAACACATTACACACATTACAGGGGCACCAAAACTGTCAGAATGAACCCCGTCACAGGGTCTCCACGCTGAGCGTGTTCCTTGGCATTTCCCCTCTCCTCCTTACCTCACGCTTTACCACACTGATGAGCGTGCTTTACCGCACTGACGAGGGGAGTCTGTGATCAATTGTAACCACTGCATCAAGACCAGCCAATTATTTCGCCTGTGATTATTACCCTTCTGACAGTCTCCTCACCCCACCACAAACACACATATAACAAAAATAGGCAGCAGATATAAATTATGCAGGTTCCTTGTTAATAGACTTTGGGCAAGTTATGTTACCTGTCTTGCTGACCGCAGGCAGCTGATATGGACACAAAGATAAAGTCAATCACAGAGCAAGGGTGTATACGGGTAAGGTTCAAAGTATGTCTTACTGTATATATTCAGAGGTGATCAGTCTCTGCCCTCGTCTGTGTTGACTCCTCTCGATTTCCTCTCGATCAGCTACCTTTGGTTCAGAACCCAAAGTCCCATCTGGGGTGCCAAAATGTGTTGGATTTGGACCAGAACAGTCCTCAGATATATCTACTGCCTTCCCAATTGGTGAGATTAATGTGCGCACACTGAAATGACCAAACTCTGACAATCGTCAAAATAGTTCATTCTGATTTTATTACTTCCTCTTTATCTTTATAAAGACTGAGGAAAGTTATTTCCAGGAAATAGTCATATATAATACGTATAAGGTGGTGATTGGATGATTGGAGTATCTATGTGTCTAGGCTTTTCTTCCAGGACATGACGAGGTCCTATTTTGGGTGTAGTCTCCATGTTCAATCGCCATCTTGCTTCTCCGAAAGGAGGGGTGATCTAATTGCATTTTGAGTAAGGTAGTGAATCTCAGCAGTAACATATATACATAAGGTATGCACCATAAGGTGAAATAGGCATTTCACTAATATAGCCAGTATTACATCCATTACACTTCCACTCCATACCCTCTGGTTCAATGATTCTTCATTTGCCTTGTTGCCTCCTTACCACCTATTTCTCTTCTTCTTTCTTTTTTTTTTGTTGTTCTTTTTTGTTTTCTCTTCCTTTACTCCTCTCCTTTCGTTGCTCCCTCTCTCTTTTCACCTCTTCAGTCTCATTTTCTAGCAATCTATTAATGTTTCTTACTCATCCCATGGCAGTAATATGATATGATTCCACTTGATGGTTGTCACGGGACACCCGGGCCACCCCAGGGGATCTTCCCTGGGGGCCTGGCCCGGACCACCGGGCAGGTTCTGAAATAGGTCTTCCTCCGTTTGGCCGATTGGAACACTCTGTCTGTAAAAACGGAGTTCCGGGCACACAATCGACCTAATCGATTTTGTGCCCATCCGCTTGCTTTGCTTCCCCTGAAAAGGAATTGGATAGTTAGGGTTATTTTTTTTTTTTTTTTACTTGCCTTGTAATTGTAGATAGAAATACTCACCTATTTTCCACTTCCTCCCTCTGTGGCCGCGGCCCGCGCCGTCACTTCTGGTTTGCAATGATTCCTGGGAGCTGAACGTCATCGCTCCCAGGAATCAATGCAACGGCACCTGCCCCGCTCGTCACTTCCGGTGCAACGCCGCATTCCCTGCTAAACAGCTTCTGAGCATGCCCAGAAGTTGTGTAGGAATGCGGCACCGCACCGGAAGTGACGAGAGGGGCCGGTGAAGGTGCATTCTGGGAGAAGAAGACGCGGAAGAGGACGCAGAAGAGGATCGCGCTGGCTTCAGCTGCCCACAACAGAGATGGCAACGCTGTGGAAGAAATTTTATAAGTGAGTATTTCTTCTTGCAGGTAAGTGTGAACCTGGACAGATCAGAGGCTAGCCATTGTGGAATGTACTAGCCCTGACTGTCCCGGGGGTATGTTCATTGAAAAAATGTTTCTGTGCCCGGAACTCTGCTTTAAGCACACCTGCCATTTTATACGTGACTACTGGTTGTTACATGAGCTGCCATTGTTGTTTGATGTTGCACTTACCTTTCACTGTTATTTGTTTTGTTGTACTAAACTCTGTCTTTGAAAGAAATAAAGATTATTAAAAAAAAGTAGATGTGAGGTTTACACACACTTCAAGCAACAATTCTAATGCCAAAACACATAAAAATAGAACCAGGGATGCTCACCACCATCCAGTCTAGTGAACTGGGGGGTTTGTGCTCCCAAAAATATTGCTTACCATACGGTCACATAGAGACCGGGGAGCCTTAGCAACCCAAATACCAAATCAAAACAATAAACATTAGGGGTGCCACATGGATACCATGGGTCACCCCTGGAAGAGGTTGCAAAAGGAGGCTCAACTCAGGTTAAGAAGGCAAAAAACACTTTATTGAAAAATAAAGATTATTAAAAAAAAAAAAAAAAGTACATTTGCGGTTTACACACACTTCAAGCAGCAATTCTAATGGTTTGGTTTTGGCTGCAACTCCTATAGCACTATACTAGCAATTCATACTGAGTTATATAGCAGTTAAAATGTTTATGGAGATAAGGCTTGAAAAATATGAAATCATATAAAAATCAATTGGCATAGATCACTGTTTCAGCACATGACATTACATGTCTGAATTTATTCTTGAGATGTACATGTTTATAAGCATTTTATTTTATATGGCGACCTACAAGACCAGGTTCACTGGACATGATTCCAATAATCATGTTACTTGTTGCAGAAAGAACTGCTTTATTTGACACAAGTGAGGATTATGGTCTATTAGTCTCTGTTTCCTGCCAACATGTTGCATAACGATAACAGTCAATCACTTTATATACACAGACCTACTGCACAGAGGTTTGCAATCCATTACACCAATTTTCAGAGGCAAGGTTAGTCCTAAAGGGAAAGACTTATTTATTGTCCAAATTTTGGGAGCTCCTTCGTGCAATCATTGTTTTTCGTCATACTAACAAATGTGTCAGTGGCTTAGTAGCTAGCCAGTGATGTCTCGGGGAAAACTCTCAGCTAGATTCCCTAGACATCCGAGCAGTCTTTAGTTTCAAGTGAATGCTAATAAAAAGAGTGATGGATTTACACGGGCTTCTTGAAAGATAGATGCATACAACCTCAGAAAATGAGAGCTGTTATTCTTTTCTTTCTCTCTCTTCCCAAAGCCCAGGAGCAGTGCTTTATTTTGGGATTTCTGTCATTCTAGGTATTTTGGAAATATTTGCTGTGTCTCAGGGGATTGTGGGAATAAGAGGAGTTTTCAGCAACTCATTTCTAGCCATGTCTAAAAAGGGAAAACTACATGCAACTGTAAGTAACAATATACTTTATGTAAATATTGCTTTCATTATATCACGCATTTGTCTTTTTAATTACACTGTTGAATAACTGTTTACTTAGGCATTTTTTTTTTCTAGAAGGTAAATCAACATCCATCTTTTTATAAACATGAAAAGTTAAATAGGTTCAAAAAATGATCTAGAATTTTTTCTAGGTTTTGTTTAGCAATTTTTTTTTTTTTTTTTTTTCTTATCATTTGAATGCATGTTCACTTTTAATTTCCAGGAAAAGAGAACTTACCAGGTACAGTATAAGTAGGATTTATTAGTGTATACCTTTGCATCCAACTCTATATAAAAGTGAACGTAAACCCTCCTATCATTTTCAGCCAAGAAAGCTGCCATCTTGGCCTCTGTTTAATCCTCAACCGCCATGATGCTGCACATGTGATCAGTTATGATACCAGCCATTGGATGGTTTGACAGTTTGGTTGAGAGCACAACCAATGTGAGTGTTTCATTTCCAACATGCACCGGAAATGTAACTGTTTTTTGAAACTGTTAAATGGATGGGTTTACTTCCGCTTTAAATGAAATGTTATTGTTGGCCAGTGGAAAGAATATAAAAGTGTATTTAGTTATTTCATTACTTTAAATTAATATTTAAATTAAAAGGACCCTAGTGTGTATCCCTTCAAACCTGAGTGAAGCAATCTTCATCTGACTCATTGGCCTAAAAAAGTTCCAGGGTAGCACACACCTTTTTTAGCTTCATGTTTAATTAAGTAGCTACAATTACTGTAAATTGAGCCATGGCCCAAGGATTGACCACATTGACCAGTCACTTCCACAAGAGTTGTTGTCTTTCTTCTGCTCTGTTAGATGAAATGCTACAGAAATTCTCTTTAAGCTGGCCTAAAAGAGTGTTTTTTTCTTTGTTCAGTCAGTGGACAGAATGAAAAAAAAAATGAACTGATTACTCCATCCCCGTTGGGACATTGTATTTTGGATAGCAGGATTTGCCATGATTAGAATACATTGATCAGCAGCTACAAAAATTTTCCAGCATATGCCTTTTACAGAAGTCAATAAAATGATCAATTTCTGTTGATTGAAATTACCACACTGTTTGAAAATCTGAACCAGCCAAATTGTGATCAGTGTACAGCCAGCTTTACACTTACACTTCAAAATGTCCCACAGCATTCATGACCACATTCATGTGAAAATGTGACAAAAGAGGAAGTTAAAATTATCCTTCTAGACCCATTTCCATTGTCAGGCCCTCATTTGGATAGGCTAAACATTTTTGACAAATACCCTACATTTTACAACAGTGAATGTGCATGTAAGGGGATGAAGAATAGAGATGGGCCGAACACTCCCCTGTTCGGCAAACAGCAGAACTCCTGAACAGGGGAAATGTTCTAACCTGCATGACGAACCCCTTTGAAGTCTTTGGGAGCTGAACAGGAAAAATCAAAAGTGCCCATTTTGAAGGCTTGTGTACAAGTAACTGGACTTAAATGGGGTATGAGGGTCTGGGTAAAAAAAAAAAAATGTAAAACAATTGTTTTTTCAGGATAAGTGATTTAAATTATGCTTAAAGTGCAACAATAAAAATGAAAAATTACTTTAAAGATAGTGCCTGGGGGACTCCTTAATGTGCCTGTAAGGTGGTGCATCTGTAGCATGCATAAAACATGCTACAACAAAAATGACATTTCTAAAGAAAAAAAAAAAAAGATTCAAATCCCATTTAAAATGACCCACAGTTACAATTGCCAGAAACCAGCTATTGAAAACATTAGTAAAAAAAAAAGACATGGGGTCCCCCCAAAATCCATACCAGACCCTTATCTGGGCATGCAGCCTGGCAGGTCAGGAAAGGGGGGGGATGAGCAAGCGCCCCCCCCTTTTCTGAACCATACCAGGCCACATTCCCTCAACATGGGGGGGATGGGTGCTTCTGGACAAGGGCCTCTTCCTGACAAACCTGGGCTGTGGTTGTTGTGGTTTGCAGACGGGGGGCTTCTTGGAATCTAGAAGCCCCCTTTAACAAGAAGGCTCCCAGATCCCAGCCCCCCCCCCCCCCCCCCGTGTGAATGGGTATCGGGTACATAATACCCCTACCCATTCATCAAAAAAGTGTACAAAAAGTAATAAACACAACAGACAGTTTTAGACAAATCCTTTATTTAAAAAATTGGCGTCACAGACTGGTGCATGCTGGACATGTGATGTCAGAAGGGGGCAGTGCCACCGAGTGACATAGCCAAGCGGCCTAACCCCTTACCTATATTAGAAATGTCAAAGCACAGAGCGGGCATATGGCGGGAAGCCTCCCAGGAGGTGAGAGAATTGAAAAAAAATATATATTTTTCGGGTCTGGTAGGTGGAGTGATTGACAATGTATTTACATCAAGGAACACTATTTTTTATTTTTTAATAAAGGATTTGTCAAAACCTGTCTCTTGTGTTTATTACTTTTTGACACTTTTTTGGTGAATTGGTAGGGGTACGATGTACCCGATACCCATTCACATGGGGGGGGGTGGGATCTGGTGGGCCCCCTTGCTTACATATTCCCCAAAAGCCCACCACCCACAGACCCCAACAACCACAGTCCAGGGTTGTCGGTAAGGGGCCCTTGTCCCCATCAACATGCACCCACCCCCCATGTTGAGGGCATGGCCTAGTATGGTTCAGGGCAGGTGTTTGCTCATTCCCCCCTTTTCTGACCTGCCAGGATGCATGCCAGGATAAGGGTCTGGTATGGATTTTTGGGGGGCCCCACGCCATTTTTTTTCTACATTTTGGCGTCGGGTTCCCCTCCAAATCCATACCAGATCAAAAGGGCTTTGTATGGACTGGGGGGGACCCCATGCCCTTTTATGTTTTTTTTTTTGTTTTGTTTTTTGTTTTTACCGCCACTTTTTTCTTATTTTTCAGCTGTCAGCGGGGAAACCCATTGAAAGCTGAGGACTTATCAGTTGTTAAGGACGTTGCGGCCTTAACAACCAGCTTTCACTGCTCCCTGATTGGGCAAAGCTTTGCCCAATCAGGGCACAGAATGCACTGTGCAGTGCCCTGTAATGCGCTCAGTGAATTGCAGGGTGTTCATCCCGAACACCCGGAGAACACCGTGCAAATTTGGGTCATGAAAGGTAATGAAGGATCATAAGCCTTAATATCAAAGTTTATACAAGGGTATGATTTATCTTAGTCATGGTATTGGTTCAACTGCTAGAAAAACCTTATGAAAGGGCTTCAGTTGTTGTCTTGTACATGGAGTAATACCTTCATAAGCACATCATGCAATGTTTAAAAGCACCTTTGGAAACATGGATACCTGGGAAAGGCTGAAATAAAAAGTTTTCAAAGATGAAAAAGCCTTAAAGCCATTTTAGATCTAACTATTTTTTTTTTAATTATTTATATACTGTAGCCTAAAAGGTAGATCTTCATATAGAGAACTGTATATGAGGAAATCTTGATTTCAATGCACACATTCTGAATGATGAGGCTTGTTATGTAAAAACAAAGAGTACAATTTTTTCTTATATTTTTCCAACTTTATTGGTTTATGGATTTCAGATGACATACCTATACACTTTTATCTCTCTTAGATTCCTCTGTACATACAGCCGAAGCATATTATCTCAACTATTTGATTTCAGTCTCAACTTTGATGAAAAGAGGCAGTCATTTGTTTGCCATATCTTATGTAAAGATTCCAAGCAATATTAAGAAATGTTAAAAAAAAATCAGTATTAGAAGTACAAACTGTGCTACCTTTAGCTTATTCAGTAAGGCAGGTCAAAAAACAGGAGGAATACGTATAGTGCTGTAACATACTGTATAGTAAGCAATAAACATTCTGTTTACTGTAGTCAAGTCAGAGAAGATCACTAGTTGGTCAGTTCCAAAAACAAGTGAAACTGTTTCCATTAATGTATTTGACTAAAAAACCAACTCTAACACTTAAAGTTGAACTCCAGCCTTACATTCAGTTTTGCACAGTTGTACTTGCTCCTCCCTGTACTGGAATTGCTTACACCGATTTCACAGTCTGCATTAGAAGCTGCCACATGTCAGGTAGATCCCACCTAATTTCCTGGCTGAACGATGTCCAGCATCGTCTAGTCCTTTTCTATGAAGCCTTATAGTCCCTGGCCCATTCCTTTATTTCAGTGGATTTAATTTATTTTCATACTGGAGACTCAGCATCATATTTGGGCTGGATAGAGAAAAAATTAAGCATAAAAAACTTCAGATCTAACACTTCACCTGCTCCTGTTTTATTAACTTAACTTTTAACCTAACCCAAAAAATAAACTTTAACCAGCTCTGGACTGGAAGGATTTGCCCCTTAATGACCAGGCATTACTGCAGGAATGACTGCAGGAATGACTGCATTACTTTAACGGAAAATTGCGTGGTCATGCGATGATGTCCTTTTTCTCACAAATAGATCTTTTTTTTGGTGGTATTTGATCATCTCTGCAATTTTTATTTTTTAAGGCTATAAACAAAAAAAGAGCGACGATTCTGGAAAAAAAAAAAAAAAAACCCCAATATATTTCACATTCTGCTATTTAACATTCCCCCCCAAAAAATGTGAAAAATCAACATTTTTCATCCTTTTAGACCAATTTGCATTCTGCTACATATTTTTAGTAACAAAAAATCAAAATAAGTGGATTTTGATTGGTTTGCGCAAAAGTTATTGTGTCTACAAACTAGGGGAAAGATTTATGTCAATTTTTTTTATTTATTTCTTTTTACTAGTAATGGCGGTGATATGTGATTTTTAGCAGGACTGCGACATTGCTGAGGACAGATTGGACCCCCAACTGACATTTTGACACTTTTGGGGGGACCAGTGTCATTACTACAGTAATCAGTGCTAAAAAATATGCAGTGTTACTGTAATAATGACACTGGCAGGGAAGGGGTTAACACAGGGTTGATCAAAGGGTTAAGTGTGAGCCTAGGGGAGTGTTTTCTAACTGTATGGAAGATAGGCTTGTGAAATGACCACAGAGACCTGTGATCTTATATAGAAGGATTACAGGTGCTCTGTGATCATTTCAGAGAGAAGAACGGTCAGCTGTGTTTGCAATAGTTGACCATCTTTCTGTTTCAGCGGGAAGCAATCATGGGTGCCCAGCTGCAATCACAGCCTCCAGCCCCGTAGATTGGCATCCCTGCTTTAGTGGGGGAGAAATCGCGCCGGCGCGTGCTCGCCCCCCAGCACCACACGCGCGACTGATGTAGAGCTACGTCGGTTTGCGCAGGAGAGCCAGCCTGCCGCAGTAAAACTGCGTCGGGCAGTCGGGAACCGGTTAACACTTAACCTGAAACTAACACCTAATCTTTCCCTAACCTTAAGTCTAATTTTAACACTTAAAATTATTCCTTAAATCTTAAACTAAACCAAGTATTTAAAACCCTAAATGTAACACTTTACCTTAAAGCTGAACTACAGGAAAAAAACAATATTCTGACAGTTGTTCTGTAAAAAAAACAATTATCTATAATGACTGTGGTCCCATATCTGGCTGCTGCTTCATTCAGTAAAACTCTTAGGTTCCTTTCACATGGGTATCAACCGTTTACTCACATTTTTTCAAAGAAAAAAACGGATTCAGTTTACATCAGTTTTACATCAGTTTTTAGTTCTGTTTACATCTTTTTTTTTAGATCCACTCACGTCTTTAACAACCATGACTTATCCTACTGGGATTCCCCACTGACAGCAGAATGCAAACAGAATATAAACAAAAGTTCTGTCAGTGGAAAAAAGTACAAGACGTGGGATCCAATCCATACCAGGCCATGCGGCTCTGAATTTTAAGAGGAACGGAGGTAAACAGATGCTCTTAGCCCAAAGATCCCCAAACTTTCTAAAGAAAGGGTCAGTTTACAATCCTTCAGACTTTAGGGGGGCCAGACTGTGGCCAGTGGGAGTAAACAATGTCCGATTTCCGGTATTAGGGGAGAAATAGTTGGAGTTGGTGTCGTTGGGAGGATTAGTGTCCCATTTTTGTTGTCAGTGGCAAGAATATTGCCTCAAGGGTCGGATAAAAGCAAGAAAAAGGGTCACAGTTTGGAGACCCCTGCGTAAGCCCATAGAGATGCATTGCTATCCATTTTTCATCTCCCAACAGATGGATGAAAAGGGAATAGACAGACAGTTCAGCCTTAAGCCTTTGATATTTTATTGTTACTGTTAACTTGTATTGGTACGTAGACAGGCCCTGAAGTACAATCCCCATACAAAGTGAAACTTTAGTGAGTAAATAACAAAGTATCTTAAATCCAATGATAGACAGGCACTATAAATATCTATCTTCCTGCAGCTCTCAAGAAAAAAAGGGTTTTGGGAAAGTCTACCAAATCTATTAGAAATACAAGCAATAAGAGAGCGGAGAATGCAAATGGCAGCAAGGTATGCCAAATGAAAGAATCAGAGAGAGATGTGTGTACAATTGCATTAGACTGTATATGTGGCAGCTACTGGGTTGTCCACACGTTCATAGTGACTCTCCAGTCATGGCCAGTGGCAGGGTCAGAGCTGTAAACAGTCCAGGATTGTCAAAGTCAGTACTTTCTAGGTCTGCAGGGCACTGCATATATCATCTATTTTGAGTGTACCAGCATCTCTCTTTGATTCTTGCATTTGCCATACCTTACTGTCATTTGTGCTGCCATTTGTGTTTCTTCTTAATACTCATCCCTTTTAAGTGATTTCAGTGAAGACAGTGCACACAGGCAGTGGCCATCTTTGCCATGAAGGTTGTTAAAAACAGTTGCCTCTGGCGGCATCTGCCTCCGGCACAGCCTGGTCTGTAGCGAATGCATGCCTTACCCTGTTTTGCATTGTTGCTTCTAACTTTGCACCTTTTTAGTAAACAGGTCACAGTTGCTCCTTCTAAACAGTCACATGTGTATGCTGTTAAAGGTTTTTATTACAAACCATGAAAGATTGGCTTGTATATGTAATACATTACTGAAGATACACCACTTCAGCATTCGTGATAATGGCAAAATTTGTTTCAGGAGTCAAGGATGGCAGCAATCTTTGTTTAAGGGCCTTTCTAAATGTGGCTATCTGTTTATAAATTATTTTAGGCAGAGAAGATTTATGTATGGATATTCATTCTCTGTTTTTTCTTGAATTTATAAGAGTTGGGTCATCTGGTGCCGCACTAAGAAATGTAGTAGTGAGCTGCATGAGAGTAAGGACACTGGAGCGCAAGTGTTTGCAAAATAGAAGGATAAATTATTAGGGCTCATTTATACTTGTGGCTGTCATTGGCACTTCTGTCATACTCTCTGGGATGCTTGCTTTAACCCTTGAAAGCCTACAGCACTGCATTGCAATTGTGTGGATTAAACTTAGATATGGGTCATTTGTGGCCCACTCCTATTCACTTGAATGGGTCACTTCCAGCTGAATGTGAATTGTGGTATAATTTTTGCCACTGCCGCAAGGCATAAAGTCTCAGCCATGTTAGGTTAATGGGGGTGTTCAGAGGAAGATTAAAAGTAGATCAACCAACTGTTTTTAGCACAAAAAGGCAATAGGAGGACGAGAACAAAGTCACTCCAACCAACAGAAAACAGTTAAATACAGCAGCAGTCAGGCACAAAAATGCACATGGTGGTGACAGGCACGTAGTGACAGTGTACAGACATATTCAAGTGCTGTATAAGAGCAATTTTTCAAAAATATAGCAAAGGAAAGTGCACACGGTGCATATGCATGCCAGGGGAGGCGCAAAGACGTGCCGCCAACCCCTATCTGTGGGCACCTTACACAGCACCTTGGAGAGGCGGGTCCTGATACAGCAAAGATTTATAGGCAACATAGCTGGCAACAAATAAAAAGCATTGTGAAATCAAAGGGGGAGGTGGGAAGACACGGGGGGGGGAGAAATGGAGGAAGGGACAGTAATTACCAGAAAGGAGGAGAAGGGGGAAAAAGAGGGGAAAGGAAAGAGAAGGCCAAGACGTGGACACCAGGCACATACCCAACGAAGGCCGAACAGTCCACCACAGCTCAGCCAATGGCCTGCAGGTACGCATCCGTACATGTAAAATGCACCCAAGGCCGCCAGCGGCCCCTTGTGAGTTCTTCAGCGTTTTTCAACGTTGCAGTCAGTTCCTCCATACGGTGGGTTTCCACTATCTTGGAGAACCATAATTTCCGAGTGGGGGGTTGCGTCTGTCTCCACATGGCCGGGGTGCATGCCTTCGCTGCATTGACACGGGCGCGGCGGCGCCATCTTGGAGGCCGCATGGCCGGACGGAGCAGGGGGGTGCCGGAGGAAGTACGAAGAGATATCAGGTCCCCGAGAGAGCGCCGGAGACCCCAGGGGTTGAGCACTGCTGGGCATGGAGAGCAGGGGGAATATCGCTGGCTGAAAAGGGCTAGATCACCGGGACAGGTCACGGAGCTTCACTAAGTGTATCCTCACAGCGCCATCGCTAAACCACGCCCTACAAATCTATTTTTTTAAAATGACCTTGTTAATATTTTTTGGCAATAACATGGTGGGGGCAGATTTCTGCCAGTCACGGGCTGTGTCACGGCCCTCCAGTCTATGTCTTAGAATAAGAGGGAGATGATGCCACCATGAGAATAAGAGGGAGGTGAAGCCACTATTAATCAGATGCAATATCCCACCCCCATTGTGTTTAGCTGGTTAGTAGGCATGGAGGAGGAAGAAGAGAGTGGGCTGTCATTTACCACTGTGTATACGCCCATACGTATGTGTGACTCTATAGGACTGGGCTGCTTAAATGCGAGAGGGAGGAAATCCTTAGCCTAGAAAATACACGGGGCATGTGCACTAGCTGCCAGCACTGCTCTGTAAAATCCCCAACTGCAGTGGGGACATGGACAGAAGGGGGGGGGATAGAGGACAGCAGGATCAAGCAGCTTGAAATGAATCCCATAGTGACTATGAACAACATGTTATACAGCATTTATTGATAGTTTTTAATGATGCGGGTTTAATGACACTTTAATTGGAGTCCGGACTGTCATCTTCACCAAGCTGTTACCTGGTTTTAGCAAGAATGTATTTGCATTCAGAATCTAAATTTAGACTACTAAGAGGTCCATTAAAAAAGAAAATGTGGTTATAGCCATAACAAAAAGCATGGCAGTGAGCTTTACAAATATGCATAGCACTCTGCTGGCTTTGGGAGTCCAAAATCGATTGAGCACAATTAAAAAAGTAAAAGTGCAGTGTAAAAAATAAAAATATGCCCAACATTCATTGTTGCTGGTTTATTTTTTACTGCAAATTAAACAGCAAGCATCTGTTTAACTAATTCATTTTTATGTTGGTATTTGAAATTTCATATACCAGTTCATCAGGCACAGTACTTAAATAGCATGATATTTTTCATGCCTCAAGTGATTTAGAAGCTTACATCATGTCAAAAACCTTGATTCTTTTAGCTGGCATGCAACTTCTGATAGCAATCACGATGTCATGTCCAATTAATAACATACACCATTGCAGCCTTGCATTGTAATCAGAACCTAATTAAAAGGCTCAAATAATGTTTTGTCTTAAACTGCCTTCATTCCACAAAGGCAGTAAACATTGCTGTTCTCCAACAGTGAGCTGTGAATGTGTAAACCTCATGGGTAGGATTAGTAATGGACAGGTGGCTGCAGAATCCATAGTAAGAAGCCTACTGCATGGCTGTTGCCTTAAGAAAACAAATACATGATTTATAGTGACATCAAGTGATATAGAATATATGGAGGATTTAACTAGTATAAAATCAGCAAATACTTTAATGTTTTTCCTGCTGTTAATCAGCATGCTTTGCAAAATTCCTCTCTGTATTATAAACATTGCTCAGCTTTACTCAAGACTGTGAACCCCAAGGGTGTTTCTTTATTCTATTTAGAACTGAATCCATGCTGCATACAAGGAAAACTTAACTTTTACTATACATTTGCATAACCAGTCAACTATTTTTTTTTAAAAAACAAAAGTCCTGCTTTTGTCTTTGTTATAAAGCTATTCACCCAACCAAAAACCTAATGTACTGTATCCATTAAGAAGAACTATGCACCACAAATCTGCTCTCCCTGTCCAGCGAAGAAGCCCATATTGACCTCTGAGATCCTTGCAATAAAAATAAGTTTATGGAACCTTCAATGAAGTAAATCCAAAGGGTGCAAAGTGATACCTACCCTTTTAAAATTTGTATTGCCGGAGAATTAATTAGGAAGCACCACATCCCTTAGTAATCGTCAAAAAGTAGCAAGGGAATTGTTTTGGGACTTTAAGCCCCGGTTCACACTAGGGCGACCTGTGAGGCGACCTGGTCGCCTCACAGGTCGCCGCAGGTCGCCTCCCATAGGGAAGCTACGGACCCGTTCTAATAGGAGCGACACAAGTCGCTCCGACCTAGAAAAAGGGTCCGGAGCTTCTTTGGGGCGACCAGGAGGCGACCGCCATAGACTTCAATGTTATGAAGTCTGTGGCGGCCGCTCCGAGGTCGCGGCGCGCTGCTCGCACCGCGATCTCGGAGGTCGCCCCTGAAAGTAGCGTCGCGCCAGTGTGAACCGGCGCTAATTTCCTCCAGGGGGAATTCCTGCCTCAAAGAGGAGGAGGAAGTCTCCCTGGAAGAGTTTTTATCCTTATCGTACATAACTTTGAACATGAGCTTACGGGCAAATGCCTACCCTTATGTGGGGTACACACTATAAGAAATTCGGGAGAAAAATCGTCCAATTTCCTTGTTGTTTCATAGCAAATCGGAACCGATGAACACAAATTCATACGAAAATTCTCATACGACAAAGACTTTTTTTTTGTTGTTTATTGTTTCTGATCATGCGCAGTCTTTCTTTTCTGATTTTTCTTATACAAAAATCGTACGAAACCAGTACACATTAAAGAGAAAATGTTTTTTTTTTTCCATACGAGAATTTTCGTACGAAATATCTGAATCGGCTGTGAAAAGTTGTGTACCCACAATGCGAAAATCGTAAGAAAATTCTTAGGACGAAAACGTTCGCCTGATTTTCTTATCGTGTGTACTAACCTTTAGTCGGGACGTTTATAATTTAAAAGTTAGAAATGGCTGACAGGTTCACTTTGAAAAGCAAGCTAATTTATATGACTGAAGGAAATTAGAATGCAGTCACATGGTTTACAAAATGAGAAAAAAAACAATGTAGGAACACTGTTATGTGTTCTATAGAAAACAAATATTTTTATTATAATAATAATAATAATATATGATTGGTCACTAGTAGAATTACCTGTCAACAGAATGGACAACAATAAGGAAGCAATTATATCAAATAAAAGCATATGTGTTTCTTTTGTTACAGCTATGGTGAAATGTTTTAAATGTACTGTATATAAGCAGTTTCCCGGGACGAGATCATCTAGAGCCCAGGCTGAACACGACAAACTGCTGCCCCCTCCCACCCAAGATGTATGAGCATTATGTGTCAGGAAAATTCCCCCCACAATAACACTGAGCACTAATCTGCATGCTTACCCCCTAAGCATAAATCCCCCCCCCCCCCAGTACATATCTTCTCCTCTGCTTAAATCCCCCCTCTCAGCAAAAGCTTCCCCATCCCTCAAATCCCCACAGCTCAAAAGTCACCCCTCCTAGCACAAAAATACTCTACCCATAAAATTCCCCCTTGTAGTACACATCATCTCCCCCCCATCCACCCTCCCAACACAAATCCCCCTAGATCACCACTCTTAGCACCCCCTCCATATTTCACCTCCTAGATCAATACTATACACAAATCCCTCCCCCAGTCTCCTTATGGCACCCCCCCACCCACCTTACATGATACTACAGTGCCATTGGGCAGCCGCCCCCTCCTGCCCACCCCTTGTCCCGGCCCTGTATATTAGCATAATGTAGGCACCACAAATGTGTAAGCAAAATGAGAATGAATAAAAAGGGAACATTTTTTATTTTTTTTTTATCTGATGTTGATGCTTTTCAGGAGATGGGTATTAATGGGTTAATGTAGAGTAAACAGTTATAACAGGAGTAGTGTATCTCACTATTCATATTTATACTTTACATACTTTTCATTTTTCTTGGCCTTCCTAATATACCTAATGCCACGTGACCCCCATCCTTATCCCTGTTACCCTGCAGAGCAGTGCAGAGAGACTCTCTCCTTTTCACTGCTTTTTTTTTTTTTGCTGGGGTGGAGTACTCCAGAGCACACCAGATGGAAGAGTTACAAGGGGCATGGCAAATCCTGCATTCAAAAAAAAAAAAAAAAACAAGCCTATTTATCCAATGATTTATTGTGATTATCCTGTGATTTATTTAGAGTGATTTATTAATTAGCCCTGAAGTGCTGAAGTGACTGGTGGAAGAAGCACCACAACAGATCTAAAAGCTATAGCAAATTTGCATTGGGGAGCTGTCATTAGTACATGGTAACTGGCAGGTACACACGTATTGGCCGATCAGCAGGCATCATTCATCATGACTGATGTGGATCAGAATCTATCAGATTCTGGAAAGGGAGTCCCCACATACTGCCTCCCAAGGTGAATGAGTAAGGGGTACATGGTACCCCTACTCATTGCCAAAAAAGATGTAACCTGGAAATAAAGGCACCTAAATATTTGACAAGTCATTTATTTAAAAAAATAAAAATCCCCCCAAAAATTTCTTATCACCTCAGATCACCCAGAGCACACAACCAATCCCAACAGTACCACTAACCGATTGACAGTTCCCCAAACTGTCATCAGCAATGTTAAGGAAGGGGCAGGCGTAGTGGTGCCATCAGTGATGCCACTGCTATTCCAGCCCCTTTGCTTATGTGGCTGGTGAACTCCTGCCATGTAAGGCAACAGGCTGTGACAAAACAGTTCCTAGGGATGCAGCGGGTGCAATCATTCGCTACTTCCTTAGGAACCAGCGCAAGCTGAAAACTGTCAGATATTGAAGTGGTAAGAATACTGCCACCGAACAAGGGGCTGGATAGGCAAAAGTTTGGCTTTGTCTGAATGCCCAAACAGCCAAAGTTCCGTATAAACCTTGGCCGGAACCATCTGCTTTTCCTTACTTATTACTCATCATGAGCCACTGATTTGTTGAAATGAATCCCAACTCCCCAGAGCCAGTCAATGTAACGTACACACGCAATTACTTATTGATGGTTTGCTGCTGCTATTTCAGCCTCTCCAGAATTGCCAATATTGATTTCCAGCATGTGGGGTGTCATATACCAAGTGGTTGGCAGGCAACTTGTGTTTTTACTGCATTTCTGCTGGATGGACACTTACAGGGTATGACCACATAAAAGGACCACACATTCTTCTGGCCTGATGCATGACCTCCCAGGAGCCAGAGTACTTAATCAGAAACTGCTAGACTACCAGATTTAGGACATGTGCTAGGCAAGGTATGTGTGTGAATTGCCCCTGCTAAAGGGTGGCCAGCAGATTGGTGCTGTTGTCAAACACCACCTTGCCTAGTACAAGATGGCATGGGGTCAGCCACCTCTGAGCATGGCCCTGGAAAGCTGTCATGATCTCTGGCTTGGTGTGTATCAGGTATATCACCTGCAGAACAACATGGCAGCATTTTAAGGAGTTGGTGGATGGGGCCATTATTAAGCAGGGGATACAGGCTTATGTGCTATCACCAACACAAGGTACAAGACATGGGACAGCACCACCATCTCCAGCATTGTGCTTCTCCTGCATTTTTCCCAACATCCAGTAATTTGACCAAGTGTGCCATAAAGTTTGTGACATGGATACATTACATTTCACATACTGAAGAAGGGCAGGGTATAGCCTTCTGGGCTAAATAATGAATGCTGGGTATATGCCACTGCGGGGTAACACAGTCTATAATCTTGTAGAAAGGGGAGCTTGAATGGGACCATTTGCAAAGCCAGCACTTTTACCCAGGTACCAAGGTATTGATGAGATGCTGGGCATTGGAGTAATTTGGACATTTTCTTTCTTTTATATGTATGTGTAACACTTAAACACCATACATAGAGGTATAAAACATATATATATATATATATATATATATATATATATATACAGTATCTCACAAAAGTGAGTACACCCCTCACATTTTTGTAAATATATTATTATATCTTTTCATGTGACAACACTGAAGAAATGACACTTTGCTACAATGTAAAGTAGTGAGTGTACAGCTTGTTTAACAGTGTAAATTTACTGTCCCCTCAAAAAAACTGAACACACAGCCATTAATATCTAAACCACTGATAACAAAAAGTGAGTACACCCCTAAGTGAAAATGTACAAATTGAGCCCAATTAGCCATTTTCCCTCAACGTGTCATGTGACTCGTTAGTGTTACAAGGTCTCAGGTGTGAAAGGGGAGCAGGTGTGTTAAACTTGGTGTTATCACTCTCACTCTCTCATACTGGTGACTGGAAGTTCCACATGGCACCTCATGGCAAAGAACTCTCAGAGGATCTGAAAAAAAAGAGTTGTTGCTCTACATAAAGATGACCTAGGTTATAAAAATATTGTCAAGACCCTGAAACGGAGCTGCAGCATGGTGGCCAAGACCATACAGCGGTTGAACAGGAAAGGTTCCACTCAGAACAGGCCTCGCCATGGTCGACCAAAGAAGTTGAGTGCACGTTCTCAACATCATATCCAGAGGTTGTCTTTGGGAAATACATGTATGAGTGCTGCCAGCATTGCTGCAGAGGTTGAAGGGGTGGGGGGGTCAGCCTGTCTGAGCTCAAACCATTCGTCACACACTGCATCAAATTGGGCTGCATGGTTGTCGTCCCAGAAGGAAACCTCTTTGCTGAAGACAAGCAGACTAAGGACATGGGTTACTGGTACCATGTCCTGTGGTCTAATAAGACCAAGATAAACCTATTTGGTTCAGATGGTGTAAAGCGTGTGTGGCGGCAACCAGGTGAGGAGTACAAAGACAAGCGTGTCTTGCCTACAGCCTAAGCATGGTGGTGGGATTGTCATGGTCTGGGGCTGCATGAGTGCTGCCAAACTAGGGAGCTACAGTTTATTAAGGGAACCATGAATGCCAACATGTACTGTGACATACTGAACCAGAGCATGATCCCCTCCCTTCGGAGACTGGAGTGCAGGGCTGTATTCCAACATGATAACGACCCCAAACACACCTCCAAGATGACCACTGCCTTGCTAAAGAAACTGAGGGTAAAGGTGATGGACTAGCCAAGAATGTCTCCAGACCTAAACCCTATTGAGCATCTGTGGGGTATCCTCAAATGGAAGGTGGAGGAGCGCAAGGTCTCTAACATCCACCAGCTCAGTGATGTCGTCATGGAGGAGTAGAAGAGGACTCCAGTGGCAACCTCTGAAGCTCTGGTGAACTCCATTCCTAAGAGGGTTAAGGTAGTGCTGGAAAATAATGGTGGCCACACAAAATATTGACACTTTGGGCCCAATTTGGACATTTTTACTTAGGGGTGTACTCACTTTTGTTGTCAGCAGTTTACACATTAATAAGCAGGATAGGAGTTGGCACATCGCACATACCTATATAGCATCAAGGGGTATGCAGTTCATGTATAGTCATTAGTCTGGTGTAGTTGATGGCTGAAATAGATGACACTTGGAAATAAAAACAAAAAGGTTTAGACATTAATGGCTGTGAGTTATTTTGAGGGTACACTCACTACTAGGGTTGAGCGAACCCAGACTGTATTGTTCGGGTTCGTACCGGACTTTTGGGTATTCTGTACCCGGACCCGAACCCAAACATTTCACTCTATGTTTGGGTACTGTCCGTTGTTCGGTAAGGTTATTTCATGTTTTGGCGCAGTTTTAGTGGCGCGGTTTCAACAGGTGCAAGCCAGCCAATCAGCAAGCGTTTAACTAGTGTGCCCTAGAAGCCATCACAGCCATGCCTACCAATGGCATGGCTGTGATTGGCCAGTGCAGCATGTGACCCAGAGTCTATATAAGCTGGAGTCACATAGTGCCGCACGTCACTCTACTCTAACTATACAAGGGAGAGGTTCCTGATGCTGCTGAGGGAGAGATAGGAGATTACTGTAGGGTCAGGCTGGAGATTGCTTTGAGGGAAAGCTTAGGAAGAATCTTCTTTAATCAGACAGCGATCTACATTGAATTGATTGTGTGGGGGGTGCAGTGTGTAATCTTTTTGCCCGGAGTGAGAGATAGGAGATTACTGTAGGGTCAGGCTGGAGATTGCTTTGAGGGAAAGCATAGGAAGAATCTTTTTAATCAGACAGCGATCTACATTGATTTGATTGTGTGGGGGTGCAGTGCACAATCTTTTTGCCCGGAGGGAGAGATAGGAGATTACTTTAGGGTCAGGCTGGAGATTGCTTTGAGGGAAATAATAGGAAGAATCTTCTTTAATCAGACAGCGATCTACATTGATTGTATTGTGTGGGGGTGCAGTGCACGATCTTTATGCCCTGACCTGAGCCCAGTGAGGAGGAGAAAGGAGAAAAAAAACTTTTATCAGTCTGTTAGGTGGGCGGCGTGGTGCTGCACATTTGATGCAAGCTCAGTACATATGTGTCTGCTTAATCTGCATTTAAAAAAGAAAAAAAAATGTTTCCTTCATATTTAACTTTGACATGCAGTATTTAGACAGACACTGCTTTTCTAACCTGCTCTTCAAAAAGCACCAATGTAAGGGGAAAATAATTATTTTTCAGTATTTAGGGAAAAAAAGTTATTTTTTAGTTTTTCATTCAAATGGTTTTTTTTTTTTTATTCAATAGCGGAATAGAACAACAACAGTATCCAAGCTGTTAGGCGTGCGGTGTGTACCGGCCATTTCCTGCAAGCTCAGTGCATATGTGTCTGCTTAATCTGCATTTTAAAAAGAAAAATACTTTTTTTCCTTCATATTTTACTGTGACTTACAGCGTTTAGACACTGCATTTCAAATCTGCTATTCAACAAGCACGAATTATTTTTCAGATTTTCATTCATATGTTACAGTGCGATACACCCATTGCATACTGTTGTTGTATTCCGCTTTGCAATAAAAACCCATTTAGGAGAAAAAAAAGTTAATTGCGGCCTAGGCTGCATATGTTACAGTGAGATACATCCATTGCATACTGTTGTGTTGCGCATTGTAATAAAAAACCATTAAGGGGAAAAAAAAGTTAATTGCGGCCTAGGCTGCATATGTAACAGTGAGATACACCCATTGCATACTGTTGTGTTGCGCATTGCAATAAAAACCCATTTAGGGGAAAAAAAAGTTAATTGCGGCCCTGTCTGCATATGGTACAGTGAGATACACCTATTGCATACTGTTGTATTCCGCTTTGCAATACAAACCCATTTAGGGGGGGAAAAAAAGTTAATTGTGGCCCTGTCTGTATATGGTACAGTGAGATACACCCATTGCATACTGTTTTATTCAGCTTTGCAATAAAAACCCATTTAGGGGATGAAAAGTTAATTGCAGCCCTGTCTGTTATGTTACAGTGAGATACACCCATTGCATACTGTTGTATTCTGCTTTGCAATACAAACCCATTTAGGGGAAAAAAAATAAATCGCGGCCTAGTCTGCACATTTTACTGTGAGATACACCCTTTCTATACTGTTGTTCTATTCCGCTATTCAGTAAACACCCATTTAGGGAAAAATATTAAATTGCGGCCTAGTCTGTATCTGTACATGTGAGATACACCCATTGTATACTGTTGTTCTATTCCGCTATTCAATAAACACCCATTTAGGGAAAAAATATTACATTGCGGCCTAGTCTGCATATGTTACTGTGAGATGCACCCTTTGGATACTGTTGTTTTATTCTGCTATTCAATAAACACCAATTTAGGGAAGAAATATTAAATTTGCAGCCTATTCTGCATATGTTACAGTGCAACAAGGCACACAGGTCTCGCATGGAGGCCCAGTTACTGGTGGTGAAGTGGTGCTGTTCCGCAGAGCGACTCATGAGTGCGTGCTGCAGCTGAAACTCCACTATGGCCTGCTGCTGCTCGCACAGTCTGGCCAGCATTGCAAGGTGGAGTTCCACCTTGTGGGCACGTCACATATGAGGCAGTGAGCGGGAAGGCCGAAGTTACGCTGCAGCGCTGACAGACGAGCAGCAGCAGGGTGAGAATGCAGAAAATGCGCACAGACAGCCCGCACTTTCTGCAGCAGCTCTGACATATCGGGGTAAATTCTAAGGAACCTCTGCACCACCAAATTCAGCACATGCGCCAGGCAAGGGATGTGTGTCAAACCGGCTAGGCCCAGAGCTGCTACGAGATTTCGCCCATTATCGTACACCACCAGGCTGGGCTTGAGGCTCACTGGCACCAACCACTCATCGGTCTGCTGTTCAATGCCCCTCCACAACTCCTGCGCGGTGTGTGGTTTTTCCCCCAAACAGGCAAGTTTTAAAACTGCTTGCTGTCGTTTACCCCTGGCTGTGCTGAAGTTGGTGGTGAAGGTGTTACGCTGACCGGATAAAGAGGCGGTAGAGGATGAGGAAGCGGAGTAGGAGGAGTTAGGAACAGGAGGCAAACTGAAGCGCACTGCAATCCTCGGTGGTGGAAGGACATGCGCCAAACTGCTATCTGCCTCAGGCCCAGCCGCCACTGCATTTACCCAGTGTGTTGTTAGGGAGATATAACGTCCCTGACCATGCTTACTGGTCCACGTATCTGTAGTTAGCTGGACCTTGCCACAGATGGTGTTGCGCAGTGCACACCTGATTTTGTCACCCACTTGGTTGTGCAGGGAAGGAATGGCTTGCCTGGAAAAGTAGTGGCGATTGGGACAGCCACCGCCATAAGGCTTTTAAAACTCTGCGTCTCCACCAGACGGAATGACAACATTTCAAAGGCCAGGAATTTTGAAATGCTGGCCTTTTAGGGCCAGGGATCGAGGGGGGGTAGGAGGGGTACTTCCTCTTCCTCTCCAGCGTTTGGGAGATAGAAACCTGAACGCTTCCACGGGACATTGTGGAGATGGTTGTTGGTGACCCAGGTGGTGGTGTTGGTGGCAGATCCTCTGTTTGCGGGGTGGCAGGTGCTGGTCTCACTACAAAGGAGGATGAAGAGGCCGAGACTGCAGCAGAAGAGGAAGCAGGAGGAGCCAGAGACCTTTCTTGGTTTTTGAGGTGTCTACTCCACTGCAGCTCGTGCTTTGCACTTAGATGCCTGGTCATGCAGGTTGTGTTCAGGTTGAGAAAGTTTATGCCTCACTTCAGGCTCTGATTGCACAGCGTGCAAACCACTCGTGTCCTGTCATCAGCACATTGTCTGAAGAACTGCCACGCTAGGGAACTCCTTTGAGCTGGCTTTGGTGTGCTCGGTCCCTTGCTGCATTGGGCAGTAGCAGGCATAGTGTCTAGGGCATGGCCGCTCTGCTTTTGCACCCTGCTCCCTCTTCTGCTGTGCTGGTGGCTCTGTGCGACCACCGCCTCTTCCTCCAAACTACTCAGGTCACCTGCATGACGTTCATTCCATGTGGGGTTGAGAACCTCATTGTCCTCAACATCATCTTCCACGCAGTCTTCACCCCTGCAACCCTTGTCGCTCTCCACAATTCGGAATTCCGCAGCAGTTGGCACCTGTGTTTCGTCATCATCCGAGACGTGCTGCGATGGTCCTCCCATGTACTCATCTTGAGACATAAGTGGTTGGGCATCGGTGCACTCAATATCTTCCACTTCTGGGGCAGGGCTAGGTGGTTTGCCATGGGAAACCATGCTAACATAGTCATCAAAAAGAAGAAGAGACTGCTGCATGACTTGGGGCTCAGACTGCTTGGCTGATTTGCAAGGGGGTGAGGTGAAAGATTTATGGACATCGGCTGCAGGTGCCAACTCTGACCTTTCAGCAGAAGACTGGGTGGGAGACAATGTGAAGGAACTGGAGGCACTGTCAGCAACCCAATCTACTATCGCCTGCACTTGTTCTGGCCTCAACATTTGTAGAGGTGCATTAGGCCCTGCCAAATACCGCTGTAAGGTTCTGTCGCCTACTCGCAGCTGAGAAAGGTGTTTCACTTGTGCGTGTAGCTGGCACAGATCGACCACGTCCTCTCCTTGCAACAGGAGCTCCACCAGCAGCACAACGACCCAGCACTAACATGGTGGAGCAGTATGTGTGCACACGCCTAGACGTACTGAATGACGGGTCTGCCCCCTTCAACTTCTGGCTCTCCAAATTAGGCACATGGCCTGAGCTTGCCCTTTACGCCTTGGAGGTGCTGTCCTGCCCTGCAGCCAGTGTATTATCTGAACATGTATTTAGCACGGCTGGGGACGTTATCACAGAAAAGCGCAGCCGCCTGTCCATAGCCAATGTGGACAAGCTCACATTCATTAAAATGAACCAGGCATGGATCCCACAGGACTTGTTCATACCTTGTGCAGAATAGACATGTATACCGTCCTTGACCAGCCATTGTTGTATTTTTGATCTTTCTCACTCTTTTTGGGGTGTACCCTAATTTAAAAAGAAATAAAATTAAAAACAAAAACCAGTGTTGGCTACCTCGTCCTCCTCCACCGCCGTTTCCACCTACACCACCACATCCACCCGACCTCAACCTCCTACTCCATATGGGCCTCGTCCACCTCCTCCACTGCCGCCGCCGCTTCCACCTACCCCGCCATATCCACCGCCACCTCAACCTCCTACTCCATATGTGCCTTGTCCTCCTCCTACATCATTCAAGATTATTTTTTTTTATTTTTATGATATTTTAAGTTATTTTCCTATCCACATTTGTTTGCAGAGCACTTGCCATGCTCTTAAGATGAGTTTGCTGCCATTTGCAGCCCTCTAGCCCTTTCCATGTTTGTTTTAGAGGCATTTTAGTGTTCAAAAGTTTGGGCATCCATTGACTTCAATGGGGTTCGGGATTGGGGAAAAGTTCGGTTTAAGTCCGGTTCACGAACCCTGACTTTTTTTTCCAAGTTCGGTCGAACCCGTCGAACCCGGACATCCAGGTGTTCGCTCAACTCTACTCACTACTTTACATTTTAGCAAAGTGTCATTTTTTTCAGTGCTATCAATTGAAAAGATATAATAAAATAATACATTTTAAAATTGTGAGGGGTATACTCCCTTTTGTGAGATACTGTATATGCATACCAACTCTCCAATCCCTCAACCTAGTTTAAATGTTAATAATCCATTAACCCTTAGTACATACACCATATCCTATTAAGTGTTGGAAATAAAACAATTAACATCCATCTCTACATTCAACCCCCTAGGTGTTATTGTACCCAGTTGGTAAATCCATTTTGATTAATTTTGACAAATAGCCCTTGACATATGTGATCCCCTCCAATGTTTGTTTACTCTATCTTTGCCACAGAATTTGAGCTGCCTTGGGTCCCTGTTGTGATATATTCTAATATGGTTAGATACGCTGTAGTGTGTTTTATGTATGGTGTTTAAGTGTGAACATGTGATATATATATATGTATATATCAAACAGGGGTAAAACAGATATTAAGATATAATTAGCCATTGCAATAACATAATGCACCACTAGATGGTGATAAGCCATACCAAGAGTAGATTTAGGAACTATAATTATATTAATTATTATTATTTTAATCACTATTAAACCACACACATATTTCTTTTATTTAGAGTTAATTTTGATTTATATATTATATGTTTAATCTGGAACTGGAATATATGCGAATGATAGCCATATGTAGTTGTAATCATAAAGAGATTTTAATAGGGGTGTACCAAAATGGCGGATGGCATAAAGATGGCATGGAGAATTTCCTTATCTAATAAAATCAGTGCTGTGATTTGGGATCTGGATACATTGACTGTGCTTGTATATGAGGACATACACAATTCAATATATGTCCACAGTGATGTGTGTCTTTGAAGCTTGTTTATAGTTCCTGTGAGGGAAGGTTTGTATTACATGCAGGGGTTCACCCACTATACAGGTGGGATAAATGAATTCCACGCTAGGATGTGTGTAACAAGGCTGCAGCCTATCTCACTTATTCCAGCATATGGGATATGAAATTGAATATAAGAAAGAGGGATAGGTTGCACTGCATGAAACGTGTATGAAAAATGTGTCAATATATAAATCAATATAATGAGGTGCTATTTCCTTAAAACCATGCGTACATAAAGGCATATGAACTATCCTTTCACACATCCAGTCCCTGTCCAAAGCTTGCTGCCTCAACCTCCGCAACATCTCCAAGATACGCCCCTTTCTAACCAACGACACCACAAAGCTTCTAATCCACTCCCAGGTCATCTCTTGTCTCGATTACTGCAACTCCCTTCTCATTGTCTTACCTTTAAATAGGCTATCCCCCCTTCAGTCCATCATGAATGCTGCTGCCAGGCCCATCCACCTAACAAACCACTCTGTGTCTGCTACCCCTCTTTGCCAATCCCTTCATTGGCTGCCACTCAACCTACAAATTAAATTCAAGTTACTAACCATAACTTACAAAGCCATCCATAACTTGGCAACCAGCTACATCACTAACCTGGTCTCAAAATACCAACCAGATCGTTCTCTTCACTCCTTCCAGGACCTCCTGTTCTCTAGCTTTCTTGTCACCTCTTCCCATGCTCGCCTCCAGGACTTCTCCCAAGCCTCTCCCATCCTCTGGAATGCTTTACCCCAATCTGTCCAACTATCTGCTACATTTTACACTTTCAGACGATCCCTGAAAACGCATCTCTTCAGAGAAGCCTATCTGGCAACCACCTAACAACTGTACTTTTATTTTCTCCATCAGCCCAACCCTCAACCCCCACAGTTATTACCTCTTGTATCTCTTGACCCTCCCTCTTAGATTGTAATCTCTAATGAGCAGGGCCCTCTGATTCCTACTGTATTAAAGTGTATTGTATTTGTACTGTCTACCCTCAAGTTGTAAAGCGCTGCGTAAACTGTTGGCGCTAAATAAATCCTATATAATAATAATAACTAACTCCAACACACTGTGTGATATGAAATGATGCAAAAATTTCTCTCAGTGCAAAAAAGGTGGAAAAAAATGCCATACACAGATTATCACATAGATGTATAAATAAATATAAAGTGATCTCAATGCAAAAAAAGTTGCAAAACAATGCAATACACAGATTATCACATAGATGTCTAAATTAATATAATAATATAATCCAAAAATTCATAAGTCCATATAGGATGATAAAGTGATAAGTGCAAAAACAGTGCAAAAACAGTCTCTGGTGGTGAAATGCAGAGGTGAATCCACTCGTGCTCCCCCTCTCACCAGAGGATTGAACCCCTACAGGGGTAACTGACACCAACAGATAACCAGAAAAATGGTATGTCTCCAGCTCTACCTCAAAATGCCGGGTCACTGGGGGCTCCCATCACAGAGTATATAGATGAAAAGAGGCATCTTATAGTGTAATTCCGTATATAAAATAAATGTATTAATACAAATTAATACACTTACAAAGAAACAATGAGTACAAGCCGTATGTCAAAAGCTGTCCACCTGTATGATGTATGAGGAATGCAATGCGTTCCATGGACCCGAAGCGTGAGGCTGGAAGTGACACAATGACGCTCTACACGTTTTGTCAGTGACATCATCAGGAGAGCTTCATCTGCTTCCATCCTATGATATTTATACTGTGCGGTTGCCCAGCAACAATGGTAACCATGAAAATACATTGGCGACCATGGCCAAAGGATGACAGAGCCAGCCAATCAGAGGGTCACGGTCCCCAGTAACATCCGGGGTCATAATGTACCTAAAATATAATACACGACAAACTGCTATAGGTTAATGTGGAATTGATTGAACTACAAAAGTTATATAGAAAAAAAAAAAAAAAAAAAAATATATATATATATATATATATATGTATATGTATATATGTGTATATATACTGGGCAACTTAGCACTATACAAATGTTGCATGCACTAAATAGCCTCTATACAAATTATTCTATACATACAAACATACAAAACAAAAAGCACTTTCACCCCCTTCCTGCCCAGACCAATTTTAAACTTTCAGTGCTCAATGGCATCTATAGGAAATGTTGGTCAGCTTGACGTGGCACTGCTCACGAACCATAAGTGATAGGGACACCAAACTTGGGGAGCACTGAGAGGAGACCCAGGACTACAACATATCCATACATTTTACAAGTGGGGTATGCCTGTACACTACACTGAATGCACCAATTTGTCTGAACTCACTATCCACTAGCCACCTGCCTAATCCCCATTATCACACACCATCCACTAACTACCTGCCTAATCTCTATTGTCACACACTATACATGGCTGCCATGTAAGCAGCAGCCTTATATAGTATGGGGAATGGACTTAGCCCCTGAGCAAGGATTGGCCAAAGCCTCATAGCTCTGACAGTACATTGTGCTGTGATTGGCCAAAGCATACAGGTCAGGTGCATGCTTTGGCCAATAATCAGCAATCAATGCATTGCAAGAGCACACTGCATTAACCGCTTGCTGACCACCGCACGAACATATACTGCGGCGGTCAGCCCCTCACAGGCAGAGTGACGTATCGGTACGTCACTAGCCTGGGAGGGTCTGGGGAGCGAGCGTGCGCCGCCGGTCGCGGACCCCCCCGCGCGTGTGACCGGCGGACCCGATGTCCGCTGGTCACTCGGCGATCGGCGGGGGAGAGGGAGAAAGGCAGTCAGCTTGTGTAAACAAGCTGCCTGTCAGTTCTCCCTGTGTAGAAACACTTATCATACGGTTCTACTATGTAGAACCGTTGATCAGTGTAACTACACCTCAAGCCACAGCCAATCACAGTTAGAATCACGCCCCTAGGGACACACACAGCCCCTCCCTCTCAAATAAAGTTAACCCCTTCACTGCCAGTGTATTTTTACAGTAACAGTGCATATATATAGCACTGATTACTGTAGAAATGTCACTGGTAACCCCAAAAGTGTCAAAAATGTCAGTCAAGGGTCCGATCTGTCCACTGCAATGTCGCAGTACCGCAAAAAAAATCGCAGATCGCCGCCATTACGCGTTAAAAAAAAAAAACAACAAAAATTACAAAAATCTTTCCCTTTGTTAGTAAACGCGATAACTTTTGCGCAAACCAATCAAAATACGCTTTTTGCGATTTTTTTTACCAAACATATGTAGCATAAAACAAATTGGCCGAAAATTTTTAAAAATTTTGATTTTTACTTTTTTTTTGGGGGGAATTTCATATAAAAAATGTGAAAAATATTGTTATTTTTGCAAAATTGACGCTCTTTTTTTGTTTATAGCGCGTGATTAAAAAATCGCACAGGTGATCAAATACCGCCAAAAGAAAGCTCTGTTTGTTGGAAAAAAAGGACATCAAGTTTGTTTAGGTACAGCATCGCACGACCGCGCAATTGTCCGTTAAAGTCACGCAGTACCGAATCGCGAAATACCCCCTGGTCGGAATGGGGGTAAAATCTTCCGGGGCTTAAGTGGTTAAGGGGCACTCATCCGCAGGCAAACTTCCTGCCGAGTGCCTCATTTGTTCGTGTGTTCAGCAAACACACGAACAGCTGATATTCGAGTCGAACTTACGTTCAACTCGAAACACAGAGCCCATCACTAGTTTGGAGCAGGTTTGGGTTGGGCTTTTGGTTTTAAACATGTCCAATGATTTAAGTTTTTTTTTTAATAAAGGTTGATTGTTTATTATGTGAATGGGGGTTTTATCACATCTATTTCTGTCATCTTTTTTCTCTCACTCGTCCCCTCTTTTTGATGAATATTTTGGGATCTCCAATATACGTTTGGAGCCCGTTTTGCACAAGTGTTTACATGATTAGATGGGGTTGAGCTGTATCCATTTTTGAGTCGAGTGTTTATTCATGGAGATTGAAACCAGATACACCCAGAAAGGAGACAACAGGAAGAGGATGTGATGTCAGAAAACAGGAAGGAAGGAGTTAGAGATTAATGGAAATCAGGTATAGAGGGCAGGCATTGGACTATATTAATGGACATTTTACACCACCCTGTGATAGCCTTTGATAATCTTCTGTGGGAGGTTCAAAACGCGTCAGCTGACCGCGGGTGGTGACGTCAGATCCGGCTGGTGACACGCAAGTGGTGGCTTACTTACAGTCTGATTTTTATGCCTGTTTTACCTTGTACAAAAGTGAGTGTAATACTGCGTTTTCTAGTATAATTTTAATACATGGAATTATGCTATATATTCCTCCTCGTTTCTGGCATTATACAATATACTATACATGAAGGGAATCCGCATCCACAAAGAAGGAGCTCCGTTGGAGGACTACTAATCCCAGCACCTGAGATATTTTGCAAAGCGCATACCTTTTAAAGGAGAAGCAACCTCACGTATAATATTCAATAATTCCAGGGCTTTTTTTCAGCTGGAACTTGGTGGAACTCAGTTCCATCACCTCTGGCTCAGGCCCTTTCCTCCCTGCTCACCACTATCACTTGTAAATCCAGAAGTCCAGCTTCTGGGTTTACAAGTGACAGCTTGTCTCCCAATTTCTCCCCACAGATACGATCTCCTGAGCAGCTCTTACTGAGTGCAGGATGGGGACAAGGGGAATGCAGGTGCCGTGCGGATGCCAACACCCTCACTGGATAATCTCCCTGCAAGTGACAACGTTGGAGCCACCTACAGTGTGGTCGTGGTTGAGTTTCTGCACCTATTTTCTGAGAAAAAAAGCCCTGACTATTTCACATAGTTTATTTATTATTTCTTACCACATCCATTAGCACGGGTATATATATATATATATATATATATATATATATATATATATTTATTTACAATTTCTTTCTTTTATTTCACTGGTTGTGGAAGAGACACCTGATGCTAGAGATGGCTGGTTTTGTAGACTTGACCCTATTGTTAGGCTGGCCATACATTATACAATTTTCTTATTCAATCTCCTTTAGATTTACCTTTAACTATGTTTATATTGAAACTGAAAGTGTTTAGGTGTGACCTCATATTATATGGTTTTTGTAAATCTAAAGGAAAGTTGTAGATGAAAATTGTATAATGTATGGCCAGCCTTACTATGTGGTACTGAAGGCAAAATCAAAAATGGCATATGTGGCAGTCTGTTAGTAACATTAAGGCTCCATGTACACGGGACGTTGTTAAAAGTCCCTTTGAATGCTGGAATTTTTAGGACGTTTGAAACGTCCGTTCAGTCGCGTTTGTACCCGCGTTTACGGGCGTTTGCGTTTAGAACCGTTCCTAGAGGTCAAAAAAAATTATTCCCCTTTAAAATGGAAAAACGCAAACACTAAACGCGGGTCATCGCGTTCGGATGCGTTCGGACGCGTTCAGATGCGTTCAGACGCGTTTGTGCGTTTGAAACGCCGGGAAACACACGTTCGAACGCAAATAATTGCGTTCTAAAAAAAGTCCCTGAACGCAACTGCCTGCAAATGACTGTAAACGACCTGGTGTACATGGACAGATAAAATAAAATGTAGATGGGTTCAGGGGCTTCTGAAAAAAACGCCCAACAGCTCCTAAACGGCCATTTTCAGCGTCCCGTGTACATGGAGCCTAACAAAGCAGCCTTTGCTTTTCTGAGTCTACCTTGTAACTTTTTCAGCTTCCTTTAACAGACCAATTTGTGTAGAAAAAGTGGAAGTTAGAAAGTTAAGACCAACCATTTATTTATTTGGTTACAACCTTTGTCCCAAGAGGAAAAAAACTGTTTCTATAACTGCTTAAAAAGAGTTAGCTGGAGTACAACTTTAGTTTTAGTCACTTATGTAAAGTACATCTGAATCTACTATTCTATTTAAAGTGGCTCTAAAGGCTGAAGGTTTTTACCTTCATGCAGGCGGGATGGGCCAGGTGTAGCGGTGGGGGACCCAAGAAGAGGAGGATTGCGGCTGCTTTGTGCAAAACCAACTGCACAGAGCAGGTAAGTGTAATATGTTTGTTATAAAAAAAAAAATTGCCTTTAATATTACTTTAACACTACCCTCTATAGACAGTGCTGCTATCCAAAGTGATCGCTGTTGCTCCTTCATAGATAGAGGAGATACCCTAGGACAGGAACTGTGTTACTGGCTGGATCAATAGGTGAAACAAATAAAAATGAAAAAATGAATGCAGTCAATGATTTTATCTGTGTATTTAGCTGTTTGCTTGGAGTTCAGCTTTAAACTGTATCTAAATCAGAGAAAAACAACGTAAAATATTGCATTTTCTTTTTAAAGGTATTTTTTCCCTTTATTTTCACATGGTGATCCTGGCATTAATGCACTTCCTGCCCAATGGTGAAAACTCTCATGTCACTGCACCTATTAGGAGTACCACTGTCACGTTTAATACCTGTATCAATATTCCTAAAGATATTAAAGTATTGTATATAAATCTACAGTGTTTAAATACAATTAATATTATATAAAATAAGTGAATAAACAAAATATAAATAATGAAAACTAAATGTAACATAACTCATTAAGCCAAATAGACTGGAAGTCTATCCAACATATCAGTGTCCATTAAAACATCCCACATTTGTTGCAAGTGTGATAAAGTGTAATCAGTGTGATCAATATAATAATGCACCATTAATTCCAAAATACATTTCTGATACTTTAACATCTTCCAAGATGCACCCAGTGGTAAATCCATAATGAAAAGCAAACAGGAGAGGATAATAGCAATAGGTATCTTTATTAAAACTATTTTAAAACAAACAAATCAGATTCAAATCAAACTATCTATATCCTGAATAATAATAATAATAATAATAAAACTAAGAACAAATGTCACACACTTGTATCAGGTGCAATACCTAAATCCTAGGTCCATCCATCAAGTAATTGATGAGCTCACATTGCTTTCCCCCACCCAGCATTTTGTCTCTCAAGACATCCTCAGGACTGATAGCATAATATAGGATATGGTAGGACAAATGGCACAAATGGCTTGGACCAAGGGAAATGGCAAAAGCAACCCATCATCATCTAGCACATGCCAGACACACACACACACACACACACACACACATTTTGCCTTGAGCTGTCCATAGATCAAAAAGTTTAGTTTCTCTACTTGGTGGTGGACTGTGAGCTAAAGAATGTGTACCACGCTGTGGTGCTGCAGTGGTTGGAACAGTGAAGGTGGATGTTTCTAAAGAATAGGGTTTTTTGTGGCACACTGAGTGCACATCGTTTTTTGCAATCCTAACAATGTCCCTTTTCCCAATGATCTCAGTCACAGTTATTACACAGCATGCTCCTTTCTATTAAATTAATTGCTTACCATTAGGGATGATCGAACTTTTGAAAAGTTCGGTTCGACCAGAACACCCGAACTTCACGAAAGTTCGGCCCGGATTTCAGAACCCCATTGAAATCAATGGGACCCGAACTTCTGTAATCAAAAAACACCATTTTTAAGCCCTAAAACCCAATAAATGCCCCTAAAAAGTGCCTAGGGTTCTGGGTCATGCCCCATTAACTATTAATCACACAAAAAAAAGTTCTTAAAAATTGTCATTTTTGATAAAAAAGCCAATTATTGAAAAATTAAAAAAAAAAAAAAAAGAGATTTTTTTGATTTTTACTTTGGATTTAGTATCTGGGGGGTCTAAAAGGTGTGCATGTGAAGTTTCAGCTCTGTAGCATGTCCAGAACCATGAAAAAAAAAAAGATAATTTTTCAGTAGAACAGGGATGTGGTTCGGGAGCCTCCTTTAACTTTAACACCTATATGATCTTTTTTTCTGGTTCTGGACATGCTACAGAGCTGAAACTTCACAGGTACACCTTTTAGACCCCCCAGACACAAAATCACACAAAAAAAGTTCTTAAAAATTGTCATTTTTGATAAAAAAGCCAATTATTGAAAAATTAAAAAAAAAAAAAAAAAAAAAAGAGATTTTTTGATTTTTACTTTGGATTTAGTATCTGGGGGGTCTAAAAAGTGTACATGTGAAGTTTCAGGTCTGTAGCATGTCCAGAACCAGAAAAAAAAAGATCGTTTGTATTAGAAAACTTTAAGCACAGGAATATGGCTTCTCTGCTGTAACACCTTGCCGGTTTAATAGCAGGCATTTTTTTGGGTTCTTTGCAGTCAGGAAAAACATCTGAACTTGTGTATAGTAGTACTGTGCACAAGTTCTGATGTTTTGCCTGCCTCCAAAATTCCCCAAAAAATACCAGCAAAAACACACCTGGGCATTTTTTTTTTTTGACGCTAACGTTTTTTTTTGGCATTTTTTGGGGTTCTTTTGAGGCAGGCAAAACATCTGAACATGTGTATAGGGGGGATATATAGACATATATGTCTGAATATATACCCCTAGACATATATAGGTGTGATAGTAGCAGAAATAAATGCTTGCGCTAATGAAATCATTTACAGTAATATATTTCTGCTACTATCACACCTATATATGTCTAGGGGTATATATTCAGACATATATGCCTATATATACACCCTATACACATGTTCAGATGTTTTGCCTGCCTCAAAAGAACCCCAAAAAATGCCAAAAAAAACGCTAGCGTCAAAAAAAAAAATGCCCAGGTGTGTTTTTGCTGGCATTTTTTGGGGATTTTGGAGGCAGGCAAAACATCAGAACTTGTGCACAGTACCACTATACACAAGTTCAGATGTTTTTCCTGACTGCAAAGAACCCAAAAAAATGCCTGCTATTAAACCGGCAAGGTGTTACAGCAGAGAAGCCATATTCCTGTGCTTAAAGTTTTCTAATACAAACAATCTTTTTTTTTTATGGTTCTGGACATGCTACAGAGCTGAAACTTCACATGTACACTTTTTAGACCCCCCAGATACTAAATCCAAAGTAAAAATCAAAAAATCTCTTTTTTTTTTTTTTTTTTTTTTTTAATTTTTCAATAATTGGCTTTTTTATCAAAAATGACAATTTTTAAGAACTTTTTTTGTGTGATTTTGTGTCTGGGGGGTCTAAAAGGTGTACCTGTGAAGTTTCAGCTCTGTAGCATGTCCAGAACCCCAAAAAAAGATCATATAAGTGTAAAAGAGGGGTCCCACCATCCCTGCTCTACTGAAAAATTATCTTTTTTTCTGGTTCTGGACATGCTACAGAGCTGAAACTTCACAGGTACACTTTTTAGACCCCCCAGACACTAAATCCAAAAAAAGTCATGCCTGCCTCCAAAAATGCCCGATAAATGCAAGAAAAAGCGCCGTAGAGAAGCCGTATTCCTGTTCTAATAAAAATTATAAGAAAATGCTAATTTTTGGGGGGTTCTGGACATGCTACAGAGCTGAAACTTCACATGTACACTTTTTAGACCCCCCAGATACTAAATCCAAAGTAAAAATCAAAAAATCTCTTTTTTTTTTTTTTTTTTTTTTAAATTTTTCAATAATTGGCTTTTTTATCAAAAATGACAATTTTTAAGAACTTTTTTTTGTGTGATTTTGTGTCTGGGGGGTCTAAAAGGTGTACCTGTGAAGTTTCAGCTCTGTAGCATGTCCAGAACCATAAAAAAAAAGATCGTTTGTATTAGAAAACTTTAAGCACAGGAATATGGCTTCTCTGCTGTAACACCTTGCTGGTTTAATAGCAGGCATTTTTTTGGGTTCTTTGCAGTCAGGAAAAACATCTGAACTTGTGTATAGTGGTACTGTGCACAAGTTCTGATGTTTTGCCTGCCTCCAAAACCCCCCAAAAAATGCCAGCAAAAACACACCTGGGCATTTTTTTTTTGACGCTAGCGTTTTTTTTGGCATTTTTTGGGGTTCTTTTGAGGCAGGCAAAACATCTGAACATGTGTATAGGGGGTATATATAGGCATATATGTCTGAATATATACCCCTAGACATATATAGGTGTGATAGTAGCAGAAATATATTACTGTAAATGATTTCATTAGCGCAAGCATTTATTTCTGCTACTATCACACCTATATATGTCTAGGGGTATATATTCAGACATATATGTCTATATATACCCCCTATACACATATTCAGATGTCATGTCTGACATCAAACATGTCCTCAAAAAAGCACTGGCAGTGGCAGCCCCTGCAGCATTAAAAAATGCTTGCTGGTGAGAAGCCACATACCTGTCCCGAAGCAGAGAAATGATCATTTCTCTATAGCGGTCACCCTGCTATGGAAGGTTTTTGTCACCCTGCCATAGCAGTCACTGTCAGTTAACCCTACACTACACTACGGTCCCCTGACACTTAACACTTTCCCTACAGAAACTAAATTTTTGAAGCTAACTTAAGTGTAAAGGAGCACTCTAACTACACTAGATATCCCTTTCCTCACACTAAAAATAGCTAAATGACACTTTTAAAGTAAAATTAACAGAACTGCTTCCACTCTCTTCCATGTCCAGTATAACAATGCTGGGAATATGGCGGGGGCGATCTTATATACTGGGGGGCGTATTCACTAATGATTGGTCTAGGGACCCCCTAGTCACTCCAATCACATTCCTAGCATTCTCCTGCCCCCTCAATTGGCTTTTGCTAATGGTTCTGGTCCAATCACGGGCTTTTAAAGCCCATTTCCTGAAGCATTGCATTTTGGGCGGTTCTGGTTGCCGAATTCCGAACTTTTTGGGCAAAAAGTTCTAAATTCGGCCGAACCTCGAACACCCAATGTTCGGGCCGAACCGATGGTGGACCCGAACCGTTCGATCATCCCTACTTACCATCTCACATACACTGAAAAGGTAAATATAGGGGAAAAAAATCAATATTGCTGAAACAATCAGAAAAAGTTACATTTAGTTAAGTGCTGTCTTCTTAGCAACATATGTAATATAATGTTATGTATAGATGATAGAACAGCTTTAGGATCAAAACCCAGTAACGTAAAACCTAAAATGTGCATGTCGAGCACATGTTGAGTATTTGATTACAGATTGTTGCCTATTTCAACACCAAATATAACTAGTAGCCATAACAGGGGCAATTTAAAATGTGATGTAAAACATTAGAAAACCCAAAGTGAGTTTCAAACTGCTTATATTAGTTAACAAACTATAAACTAAAAAATGCACTAAGAAACAGCTCCTACCAAAGAACTCCATCCACCTTTAATCCACTTCATGTAATAATACGTAAACTCCTTCTAGATGCAAGCAAAGTAGGGGTTTCAGAAAAAAAAAAAAAACTTGGTGCCTGTTTTCAAACTGGCCCTATACTTGCTATTTGCATTTGAAGAACTAATTATACAGAAGCATTTCTGCAATTGCTATACATGTGCACACATTGCAATAAATGAGTTCCATGTGTTACCTAAGGCCCCTTTCACACATGCGGATCATTTGTCCATTTTTCATCCATCCATTGACGGATGAAAAATGAACATCAATGCATCTCTATGGAAAAACTGATGTAAATGAATGATCATCCATTTATATCCATTTATATCCGCATTCGCCAACATCCGTTTTTTGGAATGGATCAAAGCCCTATTTTTGTTCCATTAAAATAACATATTGGACATCAAAAGGATGTAAACGGTCAGTTTTTGCATGAAAAATGGCTTCAGGAACTCAAGTGGTTAAGAACTCTAGAAAACAAAGAAAAGCTGCGCTTGGATCAATCAGAACAAACATAATATGATTAAAGGTAATCAATTCAAATACCACCAGCAGCTGCACATATGCGGGATAAAACATACACAGAAATAATAAAGTGAGGTGCAGCGCTAGAAAAATGTGTAAGTCCAGATAAAACAGTCCTTACAAAGGGATCAGCTGTTTAGGCAAATGTGTGCCACCACCACCAAATCACCTCCAACCACACTGCTTCTTACCGTCCTGCTTATAATAATAGGGCATCCGTATATTCCACCACAGGCTCATCCAGACCTTCTTAGCCCGATCAGCACTCAGTAAAGACAGATGATAGTTCAGGATCAGGTTCCCAGGGAAGGATTACAGAAAAGGCCCCAAGAATGGAAAAAATACTCATAAAGTAGTATGTTTTAATTGAGGGAAATGTTTATTTAACTAATAAAGCTGATGAACTCACATTTTCATTGCAGAGCAGCGTCAGCATATAGATGTAGTCTGGTTTCTAACCAAGAAGATGGCCGTTTCGTCCTCGCCACCGCACGGGTACTGGGACGTGTGATGTCTTCTCGCCGAGGAAGCAGTGGCCATCTTCTTGGTTAGAAACCGGACTAAATCTATATGCTGACACTGCTCTGCAATGAAAATGTGAGTTCATCAGCTTTATTAGTTGAATAAACATTGCCCTCTATTAAAACATACTACTCTATGAGTACTTTTTCCATTCTTGGGGCCTTCTCTGTAATCCTTCCCTGGGAACCTGATCCTGAACTATCATCTGTCCTTACTGAGTGCTGATCGGGCTAAGAAGGTCTGAATGAGCCTGTGGTGGAATATATGGATGCCCTATTATTATCAGCAGGATGGTAAGAGGCAGTGTGGTTGGTTAAGAACTCTAGCTGGTGGATTTAAAAAAACATGTAAAAATGGATGAAAAAGGGATGACAAACTGATGTAAACCTCATCCCTCTTTTCTTTGAAAAAACATGACCGAATGAATGAAACTAATGGTCTGCATGTGTAAAAGGGGCCTAACCGCATTTAAAATGTGAATGATCAGTGCTAAAAAGGTGGTTTTGAGCATAGCTAATGCCCCGTACACACGATCCGAAAATTGGGCGAAAAAAACCGCTTGCGAAAAGATCGGACGAACGATCGTTAGTACACAGCTTACGAGAGGCGATCACGACAGTACGCCCGATATTATCCAGTCGTGCAAGCATAAAAATTTTGATCGTATTATAACACATCGTACGATAATCGTATTATCAATATGTTGTTCGTCCGAAAAAAATGGTGAGCAGTAGACAGCGCATGAGCGGAAACGAAAGAACGACCCGGAAGTAAACCACAGAAAGAAGAGAAATAGGAAGTTTTCTTTTCTTTGAATGTGTATATGTCTATATATATACATATGCACATATATATATATATATATACATATGTAGTTTTGAGTGTTTATATATATATATATATATATATATATATATATACACAGTATATATATATACTATATCTTATTTTATATTATACATATATATATGCCTATGTAGGTATATGTATATATACATATATGTATGTGTGTGTATATGTATATATATATATATATATGTATATGTGTATATATATATATATATATATATATATATATATATGTGTATACGTGTATGTGTATGTATATGTGTGTGTATATATATATATATATATATATATATATATATATATATATACACACACATATACCTACGAATATATATATCTATATATATATCTATATATATCTATATATATATATATATATATATATATATATATATATGGTGGATTCCTCTATGTTCTATGTTAAAGATGTTAATGATGTTGTATGTTCTATGGTGTGTCAGTACTGAATATTATAAATTTTATTCAAAAGAAGCAGACATCTTTATTAACGAAAAAATGTATTTAATATTGAATAAAAATTTAACAAAGCATTACTGTATAACCAAACAATGTGCATTAGTAAAGTGCAATAAAACAGAACTCATTGAAATAAATCAGAAATAATTACAATGGTGTAAAAGTGTAGTCTTGCGACCAGGTGGAATGTTGGCTTTCCAAAGATGGGTATTGCCAACTTGTTGGCCGCTGATGGGATGGCATGGGATGGGATGGCATGGGATGGGTTGGCATGGGATGGGATGGCATGGGATGGGATGGCATGGGATGGGATGGCATGCTTGGAGAACATGGTTGCAATGGCTGTGGTGGAGGTGTAGAGACCGGATCGTCTGCCAAATGTGTTTTGACACACAATGTACCACTAACACCCCTTTGTAGAACCTGAAGCAACAAGCTCTCTGCCAAATTACGTTGTTCATCAGTCATTTTCCGCAATTTGTTTGCGGTTATGATCCCAAAGCCATCATGGTCATCCTGCTTTTTTTGTAGAGCTGACGTCGCTTTGGTTAAAAAAAATGATGTGGCATCCTCCAGGCGACCCCTTGTTTTTCGCTTCAATGTTGGTGGTGCTAATGGAGTCGTAGGGATTAAATCCTCAGGTTCCTATAATTATAAAAGAAGACCATTATCAGAACATTAAATACCCCAAATATTCCCATAGTACCTAAAAAATTATGCAGGCCATAAAATGTAAGTAAACTATTTCAAAAATACTCCTCTGAAAAAGGCATGTCATACAAGGCAAAACTACCAAACTATCCATCACTTACCTGAGAGGGTGGAATGTCCTGTGAAATATCAAACTCAACGTCCGATGTAGGCGACTCTACAGAGGCTGGGGAAGGGTTGGAAAGGGTGCAAAGGGAAGCTCGAGCATCCACTTGTTCGGTCAAGAACATAAGACTTTCGTAATACCACAGCCGTGGAACGTACACGTCAGAAGCTCCTGCTCCTGACTTCTGGGATGCCCGAACTTTATTTAGCTCCTTTTTAAAGACAGTTCTTAAATTGGAGATTTTATTACGCACATATAGTGGGTTTGGATTAGGGCAAACTTCTTTGCAAAGTTCTGCCAATTTATTGAGGGCGTCATTCCTTTTATTTCGGTCAGAATAGTCCTTGGACTTCACTTGCCAAAGGCAAGGCATTTGCCTGTACATCTCGATGAATCTTTGCAGAAATTCAGGATTCGTGAACTTGTCTGTCATTGTAACTGCAAAATAAAATTTAAATTGTTCAGACAGCATGTTGGCGGATACTGAAGTACAATGCAAACAATGCAAACTTTTGGTGAAGCATTAAACATAAACCAGAGTATAGAAATCCTGACCAATAGACAAAGATAATTCGTGAGGCCTACTAGCTGCAGTAGCAACGCCAGTGTGGCAACATACAATATGAAAGATTTGCATATGAAAAATTCCGTTACTTCGGACGTTGAGGTCTACTAGCTGCAGTAGCAACGCCAGTGTGGCAACATACAATATGAAAGATTTGCATATGAAAAATTCCGTTACTTCGGACGTTGAGGCCTACTAGCTGCAGTAGCAACGCCAGTGTGGCAACATACAATATGAAAGATTTGCATATGAAAAATTCCGTTACTTCGGACGTTGAGGCCTACTAGCTGCAGTAGCAACGCCAGTGTGGCAACATACAATATGAAAGATTTGCATATGAAAAATTCCGTTACTTCGGACGTTGAGGTCTACTAGCTGCAGTAGCAACGCCAGTGTGGCAACATACAATATGAAATATTAGCATATGAAAAAGGTTCACTTACTTCATTCGAGGTTCAGATCAATAATGTAGCAGATCAATCAGGGTAGATCGTTCGGGTCTGCCGTGTACGGTAGTGAGCATGCGCACGCACATTGCTCCGCCTCCTTTTTTGACTCACGCAGCGATTTCTGTGTGCGTAGTATCTGTCTGCGACACTGTAGGAAGGCAGCAGGTGCACGAAATGGCAGAGGAGAACGAAGAAGGGCCCAGACCAAAGGGCAAAGGGACATATGGGAGGAAGATAAAGGCAACAGCTATGTCCAGAGATGAGATGATCGATCTTGTGTATCTGCTGGAGAAGCATGATTATGACTGTAAGCTCCAATTATATGAGAGGCCCAACAGCAGGAAAGATGCCATTTTGGACAAAGTTTTGGAATACCTTAGAAAGAAGCATGGAGTAGAGAGATCAAAGGATCAAGTTAGGAAGAGATGGTCCGATTTAAAACTACGTGAACATGATCATTTGGATCAAATCCATCTCACTATCCAAAAACGTGAGTATACATTTTAGTAGGATCTAATGTTAAAAAACACTGGATTGCAGCAAATGCTGTATTGTGTCTATACATGTATGACCTCTAAATTGTTTTTTTTTTTTATTCTTACAGGAAATAAAGATAAAGCCAAACAGAGGGAGAGGCAAAAAAGAAGCAATCCTAACCAGACATGTGAAAATGATGACAAGCAGACAGAAGTGAATATTTGCAAAACTAAAAGTAGGTACCCTAGCATATATCCACATATTTTTATTCACATTAGAAAAATGCTAAACCTATGTTTTATTTCTTAAAGAGAAAAAACACAAGAAAAGAAGACTACATGAGGGTGATTCCAGCTATGCAAAATCAACAGGTGACCACACCGATGTGGACAGTGGCATAGCGATGGTAGATCCAAGCACGCCAGAATCTTGTGTTAAAGGTTGGTATTTTAATTATTTTTTTATCAAACTGTACCTATACAACCACAATGTATTCACATGAATGATATTGTAATATTGTCATATTAACTTATATTTGGAAATGCAGATGCTACACCAGAAGAGCATATGGAGGTTCAAGAAAGGACCGGTTATGACAGCAAAATGGATAACCTGTATGAAGACACTTTGGAGATTGTGGGTACAGATGTCATGAAGCCAACACATGTGGACATTGCAGAGCCTGCATCATCCTCCCGTAAGTCACATGATCATGTCTTGTTTCTGTTTGTTATGTTCTATCAAGCATATTATGGCCATTAATTAGTATTACTTCCTACACAGAGCACAGTTTGAATCAAACAACTATTGCCCGTCTGTCTGCTGATTTGCTTCACTGCTGCAATCAAGTTCACCAGATTCAGGAAGCAACTAATTCTATATTGTGTTTACTGCAAAATACGATTGATATTTTTGTAAAATTGTAGGCATACAAGGCAGCCGACATAGGAGCTTGAAGGGGGGTGGGAGGAGTTAAAAGTTTACATGATATAGTTTTAAATTCATGTTTAAGTTGTGCAAAAACATTAAGGTTATAATGTTGTTATTTCAAATAATAATGTTGAAGAGGCACAAGGTCTCCTTGCAATACTGCCCTCCATATGTGGTTGATCCTTATGTTGTGCACATATAAATATCGAACAATGGAGATTGGCTTTTCACCAGAAAATATGTTCTTTTTGTTATATTTTTTTTTGGGTAGGTCGGTGGAAGGTTTGCAGGTGCAACTGTAATGAGACCCCGTTCACACTGGGGCGATCCGACTTCCCCAGGCGACCTCCGCGGTGCGAACGCCACGAACCTCGGGGCGGCCGGCACAGACTTCATATCATTGAAGTCTATGCCGGTCGCTCCGGGTCTCCCCAAAGAAGCTCCGGACCCTGACGGAGCGACTTTTGTCGCTCCTATTAGAACGGGTCCGCAGCTTCTCTATGGAAGGCGACCTGTGAGGCGACCAGGTCACCTCACAGGTCGCCCCAGTGTGAACGGGGTCTTGCCTGAGCACCATTTGCCTACCTTGACAGACTTTTTTCAAGTCTACATTTAGCTGGACATTGTGTGTTTACATTTTATCTCTGTTCAGCAGAGACCAAACAATCGTAAAATCATTTATGGGTAGTCTGATTGCACGCAAGTTGGTCAATTGATGAGCTTGGGTACAACCAGCCTGTCAGTTTTTTTCATTTAAACTATTGCCAGCGGAGAGAGCTTCTATCAATAATACCTGTTTGTTCTCCCGGTGGCAGGAATGGCATTCCCGCTCCTCCCTCCAGTAGAACACAACGATGCAACAGTCTGTGAGGATTGTGCATTCATACGATTTTTCATTTTGTAGGATAGACACAATTGCACCGTCTGTGGCCTACACTCCCAATGCACAAGTGTGTTATTTACATTTGGGACCATATCATGTCCTGTGTATTAATGATAATGTTTGATCAAACTAAACTAGATGGCTGTAACACAATTCTATGAATCGAAGCATATGACATCAATCGTGTACCTCCTGACAGTGCAGTATGCTATGTACAGCCACACCTAAATAGTGCAATGTTGACTTTTTTGAATAATGTTATTTAAATTTTTTTTTTTTGGAAAAGAATCAGAGCAAGAACATAATGTATGTAACCTTTATTTTTTGAGAAAAGTGTTTGAATAAAAGTGGTTCAAAAATGCAATGATTCCTCACTTCATTAAAACACCTTTGTCATTGAAATGTGGTATATGCGAATGTCACTTCTCATAAGTACCCGCTATGGAAAAGACACTTGAGCAGTTTCTTTCACCCTTTTATTTTTCAACATGCAAGAAATTGATTCAAAACAGGCAAGTACAAGATCACATATGATAACATAACAGCTGTACAAACTTAAATGGACCATGTAGCAAAGATGTTTTCTGACACATACAGTATAGCATTCTACATGTCATTCTGCCAGCTCACTGCACCGATTCCATTGAAATATGCCAGGTAATCCAGCCTGCTTTGCCGAGCACTTTGGGTTGGTAGCCTGGAAGGCACTCGGTCCACAGAAGTCAGTCCAGCAAGGCACTCCTGCCCTTCCTCGCGGTTGGATATTCCAGATCTATCACCTTCCCGATCTGGTGCTGATGCAGCATACCCCTGTACATGGCGGCGGAGGTAGTTATGAAGGACACAACATGCCAAAACAACAGTATCCACTTTATACATTGCCAAGTTAATGGCAGTTTGAAAAATGCGGAATCTGTTGGCCAGTATTCCAAACGCATTTTCTACAACCCTGCGTGCACGTGACAGCCTATAGTTGTAGATCCTCTGCTCTGTGGTCAAGCCACGCATGGGGAAAGGTTTCATCAAATGTTCTCCTAATGCAAACGCATCGTCCGCTATGAAAACGAAATTGAGACCTTCCACATTCTGAGCATTTGTTGGTAAATTCAGTGTCTCGTCCTGGAGGTGCTTATAGAACTCGGTTTGCTCAATAACACTGGCATCTGAGTGGCGCCCATTTGTACCTATATCTAAGTATAGGAATTCGTAGTTAGCGTTCACAACTGCCATCATGATAATACTAAAGAATCCCTTGTAATTATAGTAATAAGGTCCGGAGTTGGCAGGTGGGGTAATGCGTACATGCTTCCCATCTATCGCACCTCCACAGTTTGGGAAGTTCCACATTTCATTAAAGTTTTTGGCCACCTCCAACCATTCCTCTGTGTTCTCGGGGAACTGTAAAAACAAATAAAAAAATATATAAATCTGTGCGCTGCCGACAGAAAACGGTTAACAACTATTATTTTAGAAAATTGCAGTTGGTATTGGTAATATCTGAGAGTAATTAGAAAAATTACCTTTATGTATTCCTTCTGTAGAGCAGTAATCAGCGCCTTGCAGGTCTCAGGAATGATCTTTCCAAGGGCCTGCGGGGATATTCCAGTGGTGAATTTCAAGTCCTGCAAGCTTCTTCCTGTTGCCAGATACCGCAGGGTGGCTATCAGCCTTTGTTCTGCACTGATTGACTCACGCATGTTTGTGTCCTGCTTCTGTATCCGGGGAGTGACAGATGACAGGAGATGCTGGAAGCAGTCATCATCCATTCTTAAATAATTGCGGAAATCATCCGGATTGTTCTCCTGAATCTCACGGATGAGATGCATGTGTGAGTACTTAGAACGGTTGAGGAGCCATTCCTTACTCCACGATCTTCGTCTTCTCTGTTGTTTTTGCTTGAGAACGTTCTGGATAGCCAGAACGCCTAGCATAGCAACTGGAAGGCTGGTATCCTCCATCTTTGCAGGTATCAGACAGAACGTGCGAGGGAACGAGTGAAATAACGCGGCAACACACGAACAATCTGAACAGCTCGTCACGAAGGCACTCAAGGCGTGGTTAGAGGGGTCACACGCACATTACATCATTTCCTCTCACACGCTACAGCGTGGTTACGCATACCGGAAGCTAAGAATTATCGCCTGAGAAAATTCGTATCGTGAGTAACCTCTCCCGTTTAGCAAATATTATTGAGAGCTGCTAGAATCCGAAAAAAAACGGATGGAACGTCGCCCGATTTTCGGATCGTGTGTACTGGGCATAAGAGCATAGAGTTGTTGGGTTTCGTGTTTGACAGTCTCAAAATGTTTTCTATATGAGGAGGCTCATTGTAGATCTACTTGGCAGATATTTATGCTTCAGGCCATAACTGGAAATGGACAGTCTGAAGAACAGCCTACTTTGTATATTTTATCTGAAAAAGTTTAGATTATGGAACAGTTTTTTCAGGTGTATAGGCTTTACAAAGCAGAGTAAAAAAAAAAAAAACACTGCTCATAGATTTTAACCATTTCCCGCCCATAGGACATACCCGTAGTTCCTATTTTTTTTTTTTTTTCAGCCGGTGATGCTCTAGTGATCCTAGTGACTAAATAGCGTCTGAATTGCTTTTACATGTGGCGCAAGGGGTCCTTCCCACAACCTTCTGCTGCCTTTCCGGGCTTTTCACTAGGGAGCCCGGGACTGAATCTGGTGGTTCCACCTGCTTACCACAGAGATGACCAGAAGTTCTCTAGTCATCTCTATGGTCTAAGAGTTTTGTCACTTTCAGTTTAACTCAGATGTAGAAAAGCTGCAACTGGCTTGTGAAAGCAGCTGATCAAACCGATCTTGATTTGATTAGATGCTTTTCAGGGCAGAGGAGAGATCTAAAGTATAATAGACCCCAGATGTCTCAGTAAAGAGAACCTATCACAAAAGAACCTATCACAAGGGATTTTATTCGTTCCTTGTGATAGCAATAAAAGTGATCCAAAAAAATGTATAGAAACAGTGTTGAAAGAAAACAAAAAAATAAATAAAATAAAAGTGAGAAATAATTAAAGCACCCCTCATCCACTGTGCTTGCGCTCAAACGCAAACACATATGTAGGTCACATACGAATATGTAAACAATGTTCACACCACATATGTGAGGTATCAACATAAACATTATAGCAAGAACAAAAATTCTAGCAAAAACAAAAGAGGGGTGCAGTGCCAATGAAAAATGTTCAGTGAGCAATCAGAATGAAAAAGTTCTTAGGGAAGAGAAATAGAGATGATCCCCACACCAGGTGTCGTGATTCCTGCAAAGCACGTTTCACCACTGTGTCCAGATAAATTGTCTGCCTACCAGAAGCATTTGACCCTCAAATTATAGAGCGGTCAAATGAGTGTATAACACATGGATCAAGGATCAGCCATATCGATGCCAAAAAACAAGCTGTCACAGACCCCTCCTTCAATGGCGGACGAATGGATGCTGATAATGGGCAGACCAACCTCCGAAATGAAAGAGATCATATAGTGTAGTAATTCAAATCCATTTATTAGAAAGAAAATACAATGCACTGACTTGTTAGTAGATCAAACAAACATGGTAGGAGTACCAAACATGGTAGGAGTACCAAGATGGCTAGCATCAGATCTCATGTGTAACTCTAATTTGGTAACCTGTAAAGGCTTTTAAAGCATTGCTATGGAGATTTATAGGTACCATAGTTTGTCGCCATTCCATGGACGTAAGCAATTTAAAGCGTGGCGCGTTAGGTATCTATTTACCCAGTGTAACATCATCTTTTATATTTTACCCAAAAATTGGGTATTATATTGTGTCTTTGTTTAAATTCATGAAAGTTTTTTTTTTTTTTTTTTCAAAAAACTGTGTTCAAAAAACTGCTGCGCAAATACTATGTGGCATAAAAAATAGAAATACCCCACCATTCTCTTCTCCAGGGCCTCTGTAATTTTCTAGCAAACAAAAAATGCAAAAAAAAAAAACATTTTTACATGAATGAGAGAAATGTCAGAATTGACCTGGGGGTCAAGTAGTTATGAACTAAAATCAGTTAGTGCAAGACTGGTTTCCTTTCAGGCTGCACTAAGCTGACTATGAACTTTATAATTTTGTTAAAGAACTGTGATAAATCCTCTTTAGATTTATCAACAACTTTGTGATGTAGGGCCCGCCTACACAGTCAAATGGTATCTGGTCAGTAAGGCCCTCACACTGCTTAGTCATGGGTAAATTGAAAGGAGGTTTTACATTTGTGTGACCAGGCTACACAAAAATGGCAGCCAATTTTTATAACTAGCTTGAAACAAGGTGTACATGGAAGGGCATTACACATCACAAAAAAGCAAAAGATTTCCCACCACAGCTAGCCTGCTAAAAACCCAAAATGACCCCATTTACCAACTCACATTAAAAACTGAGGGTTTAGTAGCACACATTTGCAAATGTATATAGAAGCCGCACCACTTCACCAAGGCTCTTCTGTGTGTGATAAACTTTACATTACTGCTTTGAGGTCTTGAAGGATAGTTTAGCCTATTCCACAGGCTAATCTCTTGATTGTATCATAGCAACTAGCAGACAGAATGGAAGTATGCTTGACAAGAGAAGGTCTATAACGAGATACTTCTTAGACACACCAAAGCCTTCATAAGAGGAAGAACCAAATGCAGCATTTTCCTCCCCCAGAGTTGGAATTGGGGCTTCTACTGTTATTTTATAGTTGTAAGTGTTTTCAGACTCTTAGCACATGTAGTGTACACATTTTTAGCACATGTATTGTACCATCAAGTTATCATACATGTTTTAGTGTACTGTTTAGAGCAAAATGTGTGTTTGTTTATTGCTATTTTAACAAAGACTGCAAAAAACATAATTAAATGTAACAGATTAGAGGTGCACTAGCTTTCTGAGCAAGCAAAAGCACAAAATTGCATACTTAAAGCCATTGGGGATTTTACATATTATTTTAAAAAGCACAGGTAGGTAACTTTACTTTCTATAGAAGATCTACAGTTGAGTTTTAATGAGCATTTATTAGGATAGAACCAAATAAAAAACAAATTTTTCTATGCAAGTACCTTTGCATTCAAAAAGCGAGATTTATAGAGCTTAAAACTGTCATAAAGTTAATAAAAAGTAAAAAAAAGAGTGTAAGGGGTAAGCCACTAAATGCAAGGTGCAGTAACCAACAGCTACCAATCAGCAAGCGCATTACTGGAATCAGACCAGAGAAGGGTTTCTGATTGGTAGGTATAGGTACTGCACTTTTTTGCACTTAGCTCTCTACAAATGATACACAACTTAATGAAATATACAAGTGCTGTTCACCTAATACAGTATGAATGAAAATAGCTCATTGCTTCCTCTGCCTCAGGATTATATGGCTTCGCAATATTGTCTAGTGTTACTAGAATGTTTGATATGAGTAGTAAGATTTGTATTAACTTTTAGTTTAGTGTGCCATTAACTGAAGCACCATCGTATGCCGCATTGAAGACCATCCACAACAAGCCTCTGCAAAAGAGGCACATGTATTTCTAGTCTGCTGATCCCAGCTAGTGCCAGTGTTTCCAGTTTGCTGCCAACAGCAAGTGTCAGTGTCAATTATAACAGCTAGTAATGTTTTTTTCCAATTTAACTCATCACATCTATTGACAGTTTGGCTGATCATAGCCAATGCCAAAGTTTGCAGTTCTCTGATCACAGCCAGCGCTGGCATTTCCATTTCATTGATCACAGCCAGTGCCAGTATTGCTGTTCACAACCAGTGCCAGTGTTGCTGTTCACAGCCAGTGCCAGTGTTGCTGTTCACAACCAGTGCCAGTTTTTCCAGTTTGCTTACCAAAGCTAGTGCCAGTGTTTCTTTTAATCAAGTAATTTTTATTGAAATTTTTTTTTCATAGTTTACAAAACAACTAAGACAGACAAAACATTTCCACTAAGGCTCCGTTAACATGTCAGCGTATGGATCGCGGGCAGAACCACCGCGGTTCCGCCCACGATCCGGAGATTATTGCAAATCGCGGGACGCCTGTGCGTTGCCCGTTGATTTGGAATAGCCCCCCAAACGCTGAGCGGTGTTGCCGCGATTTCCGCCTGCCGAATTGCGGGAACATCGCGCAAAAAAAAATCGCGGGACGCAATACGCTCCAAAGTAGCTCTTGTACTTTTTTGGGCGTAATGCGTCCCGCGATTTTTTTTTGCGCGATGTTACCGCGATTCGGCAGGCGGAAATCGCGGCAACATCGCTCAGCGTTTGGGGGGCTATTGCAAATCAACAGGCAACGCACAGGCTTCCCGCGATTTGCAATAATCTCCGGATCGCGGGCGGAACCGCGGCAGTTCTGCCCACGATCCATACGCTGACATGTGAACGGAGCCTTAACATTCCTACAAAAAATAAAAAATAAAAAGAGATAGAGAACTCAAGTAGATTAAGCGACTTCCAGATTTTACAATCACTGTTACTTAAGACTTTTTGACATGATAATAGATTGACAATTACATCCTTCATATGTGAAATTGGCAGCAATTCAAGACAAGCAAATATTCACAATTTAGAGACTACATCTAGATGGAATGTTTAAACAATTATCCCAAACCAGAGACCTATTCCACTACTAACTTTTCACAACCTCATCAGTAAACACGACAGAGTGTGTAGATAAATTGGAGTCTAGCTATCGTCACCAAATTTTCTGATTTTTTGGGGGGCATTTCCTGTGTTTGTATGTCAATTCCTCCGTTCATAAATTAAGATTGATTGCATCAGACCATTGGGCAGTTGTTGGTGGGGGATTTGATATCCATTTCTGCAATATGACTTTACAGGCTATATACATAGTCCAAAGCCAAAACACATGCATTTCAAATGAAATAGCTTCCAATACAATCCCTAGCAAAGCTATTTTTGGGTCAGAATGAACATATGTAGAGCCTAAAGTATTTAAGGTATCAAATAAATACTTCCAATATCGATGCAGTTTAGGACAACACCACAACATGTGTATAAGTGTTCCCGTGACAGTAGTACATCTTGGACAATTTGGTGTAGCTGCTTTACCCCAGGAATATAATTTTAGAGGAGTGTAGTGAGACCTATGAATTATAAATAACCGTGTCAGACACTGTGAGGAGGAAAAGGAGACTCTGGTAAATTTCTCCAAAGCTTGCTCCCATTCCATTAAGAGTCTCCAGATCCCTACACCACTGCCCAAGACTACCTGCCTGAGTGATAGCACTAACTGTTGTTTGTAGGCCACCAATGGGTGCCTGTTTGGAGCAACTTGTGGATACTGCCTTAGTTACAATTATGGAAGGATTATATTTTAACGTAAAAGTCACTGCCTGACTCTGCAGAGCATGCCATAGCTGAAAATATTTAAAAAATTATTTATTAGACAGATGATGTTTCTCTGCCATTTTGTTAAATAACCTCATTATCAAAAAGCTGATGAAGAAACACAGTGCCAGCCCTTTTCCGTGAATTAAAGTTTTCAAGCTTTGCTACCTCAGGTAATAGTGGGTTATTTCATATAGGCATATATTGGATGTATCCCTCATGAAAGGTGAGTTTTTGAAAAGTAATCCAAACTTTGTGAATTAAGTGAAATGTGGGGAAATAATTTTTACTATAAAAATGATGAGATAATTGCACCAGTGGCACCACCAGAAACTGTGAAAGTATCTCGGGGTCTATAAAATTCCATCCATATAAAAGAAAGTTTAGGAACTCAATAGGTTCTAAACCCATGCAAATCAATAAACAAAAAAGAAATAAACTGCAATAAGGAGCTGCGTGTTGTAAAGTGTGAAAAACACCTATACCATGAAAAGAAACAGAGGAATGGCGCTCTTACATCATAAAATACATATCACCATAGAGAATAAACAATAGTGAATAGACAAATAAATAAATACATCTTTATTTAAATGAATGAAAATACATAAAAGAGAGGCGTGGCTTGCCAACACCACAGATGGCTGCCTGATCTCGCTGCTCCGCACAGCACCCGACTTTCAGTGGCTCCACAGCTCGACGAACAGGAAATAAATCATCCATAATTCCCCCCTTGGGTCAGACAACACTAGGGCATAATGTTCAGGAGGAGGAAACAAATAAAGATGCCCCAAAAGCTAACGAGCTTCTTCTCACCAGCCGAAGCAGGCCGTGACCAAGATGGCGCTGGCAGCCAACACAGGCATGCTGCTCAGATCTCTCTTTGCGTTGGCAGCAGCGGACCACAACATCCAGGCTTCCCCTCTCAAGCAGCAACAAACTGTGAGTACTCTCCATCTTGATCACCTACCTCTGTATCTCCAGTAAAATCCAAGCCCAGTGGAGAGGAGGACATATCAGTGCAATCCCACAGTATACCCTTCACCTTACCTTCACCTGACATCCAGTAGCCCTCAGCCATAGATAACTCCCCCGCCTCAGACCAGTTTATTTCAGAGCAAACGATGAAGAACATGCTAATTTCCGTTAAGCAGACAGTGTACTCAGACCTCTAAGCTGCAGTGACATCTCTGGCAAACGTGGTACAACACCAGGACCAGAGACTTCACCATGTAGAAAGCAAGATGTCTGACCTCTTCACTGCCCACAATGACATGGTTGATGTATACACACAACATGAAGAAGAGCTAAAGTTAATTAATCTTAAGCTGGTAAACCTCGAGGATCGGTCTCGCCGGAATAACATTACATTTCCCAATGCACCAGAATCAGTACAACAACCCGAGCTGGTGCGATTATTTCAATAATCAATGCGAGCACTAGTACCCAATGTGACGGAAAGGGACCTGGAAATTGACAGGGCCCTCAGGATCCCAAAACCTCCCCACCTCCCAGCAGAGAAATCACAGGATGTATTGGCGTGCACCCACTTCTACAACACTAAAGAGAAGGTTATGTTTTCCGCCAAGCAAACCTTAAATCTCCCTGAACCTTTTACTAAGATTGCCCTGTATACAGATCTCTCCAAGGCTACAATGGAGAATCGCCAATAACTGACCATGATAATGAAGGCACTCCAGAACCACCATATACCATACAAATGGGGGTTCTCCACTAAACTCCTCATCACATTTCAAGGGAAAACTCACGTTGTGCGCACACTCTCTGCTGACCTTCAACTACTGAGGCTCTGGTGAATAATTCCTGATTAAAACACAAGACCACCTTCTCCTTCTCATTCCCAAATGAAAGCTGACTGGTCCCTCCAAGACGCCTGACACAACTCGTTTGCACACATGACCCAAATTTGTTACTTGGCCAGGTTGCTGCAGACCATTTCCTCCTACAAGCCTAACTTTCACTCCACTTGCTCTGATTTCCTGGACACAGCTGGAAGAAATCCCCTCCCATTTGGAAATTATCAGCAGTAATACTGCACATTGAACCCGCACTGTTAATGGATTCTCTCTTTTTTTTCCCCTCCCTACTTCACACCAGCCTCAAGTTTCCTTTTTGGCCTTACTCTACTACCTCACTTGTTTACTAACTGGCCTGAAACGAGCACTCAAGACCACACTCCTCTGTGAGCAGTCTCTACTAGAGAGTGCTTTTTCTACACCTAGCAACCTTGACTTACCTCCGAAAAAACCCCTCCAACTGCCTCAACATGCCAATAAAGCTGACTTCCTTAAACCTTAAGGACCTAAACAGCCCGCAAAAAAAGGCTAATCTCCAAAGAGCAAATACCAATAAAAGTGCTGCGCCAGAAATACTTAATCAATGTATGAACAGGTGATGTTGATGGTGTAATAAATATCAAAAGAGTCTAAAATAAAGTCCATAAGTGTCCAAATAAAGGTGAAATGAAAAAACTTCCAACAAGGTAGTAAAAAAACAAAGGTGGTAAGAAAATCATAAAAATGTCTTCACAAACACCGCTGTGCATATATCCCACCACCGGCTAGATTGGTCTCTCACCTCAGCCACAGACCCATAAAGGGTCAAAGATTGCATATATCAGCTGTAGCAGCCTGGGGATTATCCTCTCCTAGCTCTCTCGGACAGCCCAACATAGATCACTCAGGTGGGGATGGATGAACTCCAATCAAACTCAGAAATCGGTGTATATATAAAACAAAGAGGACATATCTAGTGCTCTCCATCTGAATATCAATGTCTTTATTAAATATAGTAAAAGGTACTCCCATTTAGCGGCACTCAGCGGTGCATGCAATGCAGACAGATACACATGCAGCTGGGACAAAGGGAAAGTACAACGTCAGGTACGCAGGAGCCTTGTGGTTAAGCACTTTCCAATTAAAATTATGCTTATGAATGTTCCAAAGTATATGGTTTGAAGGTAAAATATTCATCAATATCCAGATTTAACACCCTGATCACCCTGGATATTGTTTTAATGTTCTGGTGTAACCTTGCCTCTCAAAACATCTGTTTGATCTTACTAAACAAGATCTGGTACTGCAAAGCACACTGCTATTTTGCCATTCACCAAACATTCCAGAAAAGAGTGTAATAAATTGCATTGTATCCATGGTTGTTCAAGTGTATTGAAGGTCAACATATAAAATCATATATTTATTTCCACATTGAATTTCAATTATGTCTAGCCTACTCCTTTAATCTGAACGAGCTTGATGTTTGTGAATGTATTTTGTGAAGAGCCCTTACATTTACTTCCTAGAATTCTGTGACACATATTCACTATGCCCTTTGAGTAGGCACTGCTGTGTCACACATTTCTCAGGGCTTGCTTTCTGAACTACAGAGGCGCTAAAAGGAGCACTTCATGAGGTGGGATCAGTACAGGAATCACTGTTTTCAGGCAGTCAGGTACCATGGGATATGTAGTCTTTAGAGATTGAAGGTAAACAGCAAAGGAGAAGGTGCAAAGCATGCATGGAATCCAGGAAGCTGTGGAAAGAGATGGCCAGCAGACAGGCAGAACCTACAAAATGAAAGCAGGTTTTTCAAGTAAGCTTATATTGGGTGGTCAAAAATAGCTATTGTTTTTATTACCATGAAAATGCTGATGTTATAAAATGAAAGTGTATGCTGTGGCCATGCAACTGGTTTGATTTTACATATGCTTTTATGCGCTCAAAGAATAATCCTACCAATGTTGTACTGTATAGTTTTTACACTCCTTTTTTTTCACAGACACATAAAGCTGTATGCTTATTACTAGATATATAAAAAAAAAAACACTCCAGTTGTTTAAGAAATGTAAAAAAAAGTTACAATAGAAAAAGCAGCTGTCATTGCAGTACTTAGCTCCTTTGTAGTGCTATCTCCCATGGACTCACTGCTCCGGGATTAGTACAGTTCTGTAGAGAGCAGAGGTTTACTTTATATTTAGTTTATACTGGTCAGTTTTGGGCATTTAAAAATAAACTACTAAGGTTTTAGGTCAGTTTTAATTTAAATAAAAACTATTTAAAAAAAATGTAGCTTAGCAGAGCATAGATATTGTGACTGCATACATGTTCTTATTTCAGGCTAAGTCCCTTTTTTGCAAGTACAAAAAAATACCTGTTAAACCTACTAGAATTCTAGTTTGCCCTGTAGGCAGGGAACTATATTATCAAGCAATGTTATCAGCCTTGCTAACTATCTTCTGTGAACTACAGATACAGTACCTCCCCCCTTTGTAATGAAGATTAAAAGAGAGGGAAGTGTTTGTATTCTAAATCAGGAGAGCAGCCTAGTTTGACAGTGTTGCTCCTCTGCAGATACAGCACATTCCTAAAAAAGGAAAATAATGCAGCCACTGTGATACATTACATTTTCGTTTTTAATGGGAAAAATATTAGGTTTTCAAGATAATATTTTATATAACTGTCATTACTTTCTAGAAAAAGAAAACAAAACATTTAATACGTGGTACACTTATAGCTACTATGATTTTATGAACGCCATTTGGTTTCTAAAGAGGGAGCACAGTGTTATTTTTTTTTTTTTTTTTATCTTTTGGAGTGTCTCTGCCCTATTGAAATCCCAGGCAGAGGACTATGAGCAGGGCATTGAAATTTAGGGTGTGTATCTTCTCAAATTTATTTAGCTATATGTATAATCTGACTTTGTAAAACCATGCAGCCTAGAGCTCGACCTTCTCTTAATGGAACATCCACCCACACTGTGTTTGTGGGCTTCCTCCAGTCTTGAACATAGATATCAGATATTCCAGCCGTCCCCCATACAAAGCTAGCCGACAACTTAGCTTGTACAAGTTCTGGAACCTTCTCCTTTATTGAACAGTCTCACACAGAATATATACAGGATGGACATCCCCTCCTGATCGAATTACCCCACCAGGTCACATGCCTGACTACATTATCATATGCAGATGAAATTGTGTACAGAAATAGAATTAACCTGAACTAATTATCTAGCCATCTGAGCAGAAACAACATGTGAATTCATTAACAATTAACAATGGGACAGACAGGCCTAACAGAAAACACATCACACATTAATACACAGACAATAGGAAGAGACCACCAGCCACAGACTGTCCATCTCTGACATTGAAGAACATGGAACAGAGGCCAATGTGATTAGCTCTTTCAATGAACATGTTCAGAATCAAACAGGCCAGGAATAGTCTTCCTATATTTCTTGAGATATTTGGTTGATAAGTATTACTGTCCCATTTGAAGTAATAATAGACAAGGGTGACTTACACATAAGAGGGGCCTAGGCGGCTGAGAGAGGGATTTCCCAACCTTCCTACAGTAAGCTGTGTTCCACAGACCCCCAAAACAAAGTGACTCCCGTCACACTTCTAACTGTAGATGGTAAATTTGAATAGTGCTGCGCAAATGTTGGCGCTGTAAATCCTGTATAATAATAATAATAATGAAACATTCATATGTAATATTTAATAATTAAATGATCAGTATGGGACGGTTTCAAAAACAAGCACACAATGCCTTTTATGCTTGATATTTACCAAATATTTTCCAGTCATAATGCTGAATGTAATTGATAACAACCAGTAGTGCCCTCTAGTTCCAATTAATGTTAAGGTATGCAATGGAGTGATGAATGGGGCCCTGGGAAAGGTAACAGATTTGTCTCCTCCCTTCAAGTAACATGGATAAGGACTGCTAAAGACCTAGAAAAAAATTATGCACTTGCATTTTCTGTACTGGCATGGCCCCTCAGCATTAGACATTACCTGTCTGTAAGTGCATCTTCCCTTGTAAAGTAATAGCCGAATATAAGGCTTTGACCAATTGTACTGTCTCCCAGTTTATTGCAAAAGTTTAAAAAATCAATACACTTCAAAAACACACTGAAACAATTTGTGTACTGTCAGTTGATGTGTCACTCTGCATTAAAACCAGCTTGCATTTGACAAATACCCTCTTAACCACAATGGCAAAGGCTATCATAGTAACTAGTTTGAGTAATACCTGAATAAAACCTTACTGTGAGCATCTTCTGAGAATCATGAGTCACTGCCACCTTTTTATGAAACTGTAACTATCTATTCCGAATAAACAGTAGAAGAGTATTGTACTAGTATTGTGTTAGCCATCTATTAAAGTAGACATTTTGGAGTTTAAGTGATGCCTTTTTTGGCTAACCTAAGTTATTAAAGATTCAAGCTTTCAAGATAACCTAGATCCCTTTCTAAGACTTTATATATTTAGAAAGCCTGAAGAAGGGATCTAAGTTAACCCAAACTTTCTGCACTTTTCTATATTCATATTAAGTGCTAATAGTAATTTTCCACTGCAGAAATATCCCTGTAGCAGAACCATCTTCATTTAATTCAGAACAAGTAAAAAGCCCATTACACAACAAAATGATACCTTCATCAATTGCTAGTGATCTACCATGAGCACATTTTAAAGTCTTAATTATGCCCTCTGCAGAATGATTTATGTCAAGGGCACTAAGTAAAATTAAATTAAACCATCCACCTTCTGGTTAATTATCACGGAAAGGAAGAGTGCTGTAAGTGGATTCCAATTAGACCGGTTACAGTCCAAGGTTACAAAGTGCAATTCCTCAGCTTATAAGAAGAAACACAAATAATGGAGAAACTTGACCCAAATGTTTAATGATCTTGGATCTAAACAATAAGATAAAGCAAAAATGACATCTGTTCTTTCTGTATGGTTTGGCAGCAAATTATTTCATGGTCTAATTATTTCTAAATACTTACGTGCTTTATAAAAGCTCATAGTATAATTTCCATGCAGCCATGCTTCTAATCTGTAAACACAGTTTAACAAATAAGCATAATGGCCAAGAAGACAAAACAATGCGTATTATAGAGCATCTCCTACATAAAGAGGTAATTTACAAAAAGAGTATTTTTTGGTAGTAAGGTTAAACTATGTTTGGTTAACCAAATAAACATTAAAAATATAACTAATGATATTAAAACTTACTATTTTTTACTAAGCAATCTTATTTTTTTAACCAATAGACTTAAAATAATTTGCCAGATTACTTCATAATGATCCCTAAATATTTGCCTGCAGATAGCTAAAATGTAGGAAAATAATTATTTATATTCTTACATTCTACAACTGTATATTCAAAATTTCTCAAATCTAAAGATTGTCTTTACAGTTTTATTTCAAATTGTAGTATAAAATGAAACTTATTTAATTAATTGATGCACTGCATTTGTGTAGAGTAAATCAGATATTTAATTTAAAGCGGAACTATGGGAAAAGTTAAAAAAAATACAAATATATGATGCAATCTGTCACTAGTATGAACATGAGTCCCCCCTGTAACATAGCTTTATTACCTTCCAGTTGATCTTGCCAGTAGACCCATTATTTTCCTACTTCCTGTAAAATGATGACAGCATTGTTAATTCAGCAGTAAAATTGCACAGCAGCATTGTCACCCAGTGGACATTGGATATGGTAGTTATAGGTAAACAATTTTATGCAGTTACAGCCACTGTTTTTTTTTTCTTCTTTTAGAAAAAAAGATTTATGCCATAAGCAGAGATGAGCTGAATGTTCTGCCCAAAGGTAAATTCGAACTGAACATTCACTGTTTGGTCATTCATCTGAATGCCAAAATTTAGGATTAGGATCAATACTAGACTCATCAAAGATGAAGGGAATGACTGGCCGTTCTGTTTACAACAATCAAGACAAAGTGGCTGGGAGCTGTCATTTTGTGAGCAATTTAAACCTACTTTTTTCTTTATAAGTTTCAGTCTTGCTGTACTAGGTTCTATACATCTCACAAATGCACCACTTCACAGGCCTGATCAGGGCATCTCCAATACCTGGTTTTTAAACCAACCTATGCATAGTGGCCCTACAGTGGACAGCTATTTAAAAGCTGTTTTCTTGTATATGCATGGGTTCTGATTGCATAGTTGCATATCACTCATTACAGTGGACGCTATTGTTTCACCCCATACTCTGCCTCCCACTGGCAAGCCATTGTAAGTGCAAGAAAAATATCTCAAATCCAAGAAGGCCCACAAAAATCCAGAAAGACTGAGCAGCTTAGGAATATCTTGCCTATACGTCTATTGGAGGAGACCCTTGGAGGTAAAAAAATATGGTAACATCTAGTATCACCTAAAGAAACATATTGTAATTTAATTTTACTAGTATCGATTTTATCGTGGGTAGAAATGACAATTGATTATCTGTCCACTACATTGGACATTATGTATCACTGTGTACACAGTATTTTAGCTGTAATTCATACTGGGACTTTGTTTCCATTAAAAATAATACAGCTGCAGTAACTTTTTTTTGGCTGTAATTCAGTTTATTTATGCTATTAGAATGTAATTTGCATTTTTTGTAACAAAAACATAATTTTGCGCAGATAAGTTCCATTGTGGGAGCAAGGTCTCACTGGATGCTTTACTAGCTCTTGTAGATGCCTTTCCTCCTGACAGCAGCATTTTGGCATAAAAAATACTTAACACTTGTAAACACGTGTAATGTGTTTAGGCACATCAAGTATTTGGAAGTTAATTCATTTATCATTTAACGTGCATTTAGACGCATGTACATGCGTCAAAACACTTTTTTTTGCCAAAACACGGCTGCTCCAAGACACCCTAAGCTATTTGCTGAGAGGCATGTTGAGTCTATAGAAAATTTTAAATTGTGCCACAAGTTTTGGTTTACAATTTTGTTTTGTTTTTTAAAACAAAGTTGTCACTTAAATGATATATTTCTCAAACATGCCTTGGGTATATGTGAAATTACATTCTGCTACTTCTCCTGAGTATGAAGATACCACATGTGTGAGACGTTTTGTCAGTCTATCCGCATAAAGGGCCCTGAAACCAATCACTGCCTTCAGGCGTAAATTGTCGATTTCATTCTTCACTACCTCTCACAGTTTCGGAGGCCATGAAATGCTAAGACAGCACAAATTCCCCCAAATGACCCCTTTTCGGAAAGTAGACAACCTAAGCTCATTGCTGAGAGGCATGTAGATTCCCTTTTCTTTCTTAATTTTCCAAAACAAATGAGGGCTGCAAAATACTCACCATGCCTCTTAGAAAATAACTTGGGGTGTCTACTTTCTGAAAAGGGGTAATTTGGGGAGGGGGGGTTTGTGCTATCTTGGCATTTCATGGTCTCCAAACTGTGATAGGTAGTGAGTAGGGATGATCGAACGGTTCGGGTCGACCATCTGTTCGACCCGAACATTGGCTGTTCGAGGTTCGGCCGAATTTAGAACTTTTTGCCCAAAAAGTTCGGAATACGGCAACCAGAACCAACCAAAATGAAATGGGACAGGAAATGGGCTTTAAAAGCCCATGATTGGACCAGAACCATTAGCAAAAGCCAATTGAGGGGGCAGGAGAATGCTAGGAATGTGATTGGAGTGACTAGGGGGTCCATAGGCCAATCATTAGTGAATATGCCCCCCAGTATATAAGATAGCCCCCGCCAAATTCCTAGCATTGTTATACAGGGACATGGAAGAGAGTGGAAGCAGTTCTGTGACTTCTGCTACAAAGTGTCATTTAGCATTTATTAGTGTGAGGAAGGGGACATCTAGTGTAGTTAGGGTGCTCTACACTTTAGTTAGATGCAAAAATTTAGTTTCTGTAGGGAAAGTGTTAAGTGCCAGGGTGACCGTAGTGTAGTGTAGGGTGAACTGACAGTGACTGCTATGGCAGGGTGACCAAACCCTTCCATATCAGGGTGACCGCTATAGAGAAAAGCTAGTTTCTCTGAAGTCACTTTCGCTGCAGTAATATGGCTTCGCCCCTGTCAGCTTGCTTTTTGGCTGCAGGCATCTATAGGGATTTTTTGAGCACATGTTTGGAGTCAGGCATAACATCTGAACATGTGTATAGGGGGTATATATACACACCCATGTATGTATATATACACCTGCACATATATAGGTGTGAAAGGAGCAGAAAACACTACTTGCGCTAATGAAATATTTAACACCAATATAGTTACGCTCCTATCACACCTATATATGTCTAAGTGTAAAATACATATAAGTATGTGTGTATATATACCACTATACACAAGTTCAGATGTTTTGCCTGCCTCCAAAGAACCCCAAAAAAATGCCCAAAAAAACGCTAGCGCCAAAAAAAAAAACGACCAGGTGTGTTGTTGCAGGCATTTTTTGGGGGTTTTTGGAGGCAGGCAAAACATCTGAACTTGTGTATACGGGTATATACACACACATACTTATATGTATATATACACCTAGACATATATAGGTGTTATAGGAGCGGAGCCATATTAGTGTAAATGATTTCATTAGCGCAAGCATCTATTTCTGCTACTATCACACCTATATATGTCTAGGTGTATATATACATATAAGTATGTGTGTATATATACCCATATACACAAGTTCAGATGTTTTGCCTGCCTGAAAAGACCCCAAAAAATGCCCAAAAAAACGCTTGCTACTAAACCGGCAAGGTGTGAAAAGAGAGAAGCCACTAACCTGTTCTATAAGTGACAAAATACAAATGATCTTTTTTTTATGGTTCTGGACATGCTACAGAGCTGAAACTTCACAGGTACACTTTTTAGACCCCCCAGATACTAAATCCAAAGATTTTTTTTTTATGTTTTTTTTTTAATTTTTTCAATAATTGGCTCTCTATCAAAAATGACAATTTTTAAGAACTTTTTTTGTGTGATTAATAGTCCCTGGGGTATGACCCAGAACCCTAGGCACTTTTTAGGGGCATTTATTGGGTTTTAGGGCTTCAAAATGGTGTTTTTTGATTACCGAGGTTCGGGTCCCATTGATTTCAATGGGGTTCTGAAATCCGGGCCGAACTTTCGGGAAGTTCAGATGTTCTGGCCGAACCGAACTTTTGAAAAGTTCGATCATCCCTAGTAGTGAGGAGTGAAATCAACAACCCATCCCCTATGCTTCGTCATATATGCTATTTTTTTTAACTGTGGTGGTGAAATCACCTCCTACAGCGCTGCAATCATGGATTTACATATATGCTGAGAGCAAACGCTGTTGCTGTCAGAATAAACAAATCAGTGCTGCAGCTGATGGGCGTACCTGCAAAGCAAACTTGGATATTTATTGATTGTTCACAGGAATTTATTTTTCAGTGACATATTTATTTCCTTATTCATTTACTTATTACTCCTTGGTTTACCTATTGAATCATTTATAGTGTAACACCTACCTGTTTACACTGACACACATTGGACTGCCCTTTATTTTTTGGTGACCCCACACCCTTTGTCACTAATAATATTAACACAGTGAAGCTAGATGACACCAATATAAAAACAGTATACTTCTGGCAGCGCCACATACCTTCATTTTTCTCTTACTTGTGTAATAATTGTCCACGTATAAATGGTACCCCTTTTCGAAAAAGGGTAACACAAAGTTCCAAACAATCTTGCCACTGTTCCCCATGTAGTCTGGGCAGTTGGGGGGCTCCACATTGCTATCTTTTCCCTTGTAAATCCGGAAACTACATGTATAGCCTGTTGCCCTGTCGCAGAGCTTATACATCTTGACCCCGTATCTGGCACGCTTGCTGGGGAAAAACTGTTTGAAAGCAAGGTGGCCAGATAATTTAATCAGGGACTTATCAACGCAGACAGCTTGTTGGGGCATATAAAAGGCTGCAAAATTCTGGCTGAAGTGATTAACGAGGGGCCAAAATTTGTAGAGCCGGTCATATCCAGGGTCACCCCGAGGACGACAGAGTTCATTGTCACTGAAGTGCATGAATTGCAAGATTTGCTTGTATCTAGTCTTGGCCATGGCAGCAGATGATGAATTGGGTCAGTGGACCAATATTACCGAAACTCACTCTTTTTAGTATTGCCCATGAGGAGGGATAGGCCCAGAAAGGTTTTAATTTGGAAACAGTGATACATTTCCATGCAAATTCTCTGACAAGAGTCAAATTTGGATTTGCAGCCATAAATGGATCAGCATATAAATTGCTTTGGTCCAGAATAGATCTGTATAGATCTTCAGTGAAAAACAGCTCATAGAAACCAAGGTAACCAAGTAAAACCAGCTGTTTCCCCCCTGAATTCGGGGTTGGGCAGTGAATGGGGGAAGTAGGGGCACTGCAGAAGTGGTGGGCTCCCAATCAGGATTTGCAGGTGCATCAGGAAGGACACTATGGGTTCTATGGGCCTGTCTTCGAATTATTGGTGGCTACGGGACACTACTTGTGCTAGCCACCACTCCAGCTTGAATTGCACTTATGGGACTCACCACATCACCAAGTGTTACTGTAGTGCTGGTTTGACTATGACCAGGATGTACTAGGCTGCTGGTGCTTGCAGTTCAGCAGAAGGTTGGGCAGCACTAGTACCGACACTGCTGCATAGGAGAACCCTGTGATTGTTGCACCTCAGCAATAGAAGAACAGGGTCGGGTACGCCTGACATTAGCAGGGACCACTACTCCGTCCTCAGAGCTATCTGTCAGGGTGCCTCTGCTCTCTACAGATTCAAATACTGAGCCTGATTCTGACAGGGAGGGTTCCCCATTGCTCTAATCTATCATGCTCAGCATTGTGTAAGCCTCTTCACTAGTGTACCTCTGTTTGGACATTTTGGCCAATACATTTATAGGTACCTAATGTGACTCACAGGTAAAAAAAGCACCTAGTTGTCAAGGACTGTTAGAACCGCTACCAAAAAATGCAACTGCTGGTGCTAGCAGAGATCAAGCCTGACTCTGTTAATGCTGCAGTTTAATGTGTTGTGTATTGGAAGTGACAGTAATCTGCTGATTTTGCACTTCTTGGGGGGGGGGGGTGGAGGGGCTAAACGCAGGTGTTGATAGCTGATCCTGCTAACGCTGCATTTTGGGAACACTATACTAAACTTTTGGGGATGCTAATATAGTTCTGATCAGATCAAGGGTATCTGTTCAGACACTTTACTAGTAATGGAGGTGTTTAGTGTGTGTTTGTGTGTGTATGTGCGTCACAATCAAAGGGTTAATATGTATTACTAAATATGAGGCAGACAATCTGACGCTGTCCTGTATTGATGCTAACGTTAAAGCTAACTGATGTCACCTGTGACACTGGGGGGTAATAAGGGGGTTAAATCTTTATTTGAAAATATATGGCAGGTTCCCTAAATCTAACTGTCTCTCACACTAACTGAAGTCACAAGTTACACAAGTACAGCAATCAGTAAATTATCTGTATACTGTATATGGTGTACACTGTGACAGGGAGTGAAAGGGTTACTGGGGGTGATCAGGGGGTTAAATCTTTATTAGGGGATGTATGGCGGGTACCCTAAACCGATCTGGGACTACCACTAACTGTCTCTTACTCTAACTGAAGTCACAAGTGACACTAATACAATGATCAGTAAATTATCTGTATACTGTATAGTGTACACTGTGACAGGGAGTGAAAGGGTTAACTGGGGGGTTATCAGGGGGTTAAATGTGTGCCTATGTGTACTGGTGTCAGTGTAGTGCTTGTGTCCTCACGGTAGATGTTCTCTCTTCTCACGCTGGAACAGAAAAGGGCTCCAGGAGAGAAGATTGCATAATTTCCCGTGCCTGTGTTTACATTACACAGGCACAGGACATTCTGAAATTGGTCAGAACCAGGTCCAGGCCAACAATAATTGAACTGAACCCATATCAGAACATGGCGGGGAGTGCGCGCGCCCCCACAATCAATGTATAGTTGTTTTGGTTCGCGCAGCCGAGCCACCTTGACGCAGTAAATCTACGCTGGGCTGGCGGTTGACAAGTCAACTGGTTAAGCATTGCTAAAATCACTGCTTCATGCCAAAGAGAATTTAAAAAACATTTATTTATTATTGTTTTAGTGTGTTCATCAGGGCAGCACCCAAGCCCTGTTTTTATGTAATTAGCAGCCCTCTTACTAAGGTATTATATTGTTTTCAGACAGTTGTAAGTAGTTTGTATATACAATATTCTTGTTTAGTAAAAGCACATTAATACACTACAGGGTTTTCTGCTTCCTTGCTTTACGGCAAAGTAACCAAAAAGACAAAGCATAACAGTCCCCCATGCCATTTTTTTGACAATCACTTGCCTATTAACCTAGAAAATGGCCATGACTGATTTTTATCATTCAGCTCCTATTGACTTCAATTGGGTTTAGATTCAGCAACCAAACTATATTTATGTTTGCCGAACTCTGTCGAACTCTGCTAAAGCCGAACCCAGGTAGATTTGGTTCATCATCATCACCAGCCATAAGAATAAAAGCTGCCCATTGCAATTCCTCCCCTATCCCTTCCTCTTGTTTTTTTTACTTTGTTACTGCCACTGTTGCTGGACAGCTCACATTATTACTGGAAGTAGAAAACTAACAGAAAAAACAAGACAAAAACTGCTGTGATAATGCTATTGATGGACGACATTTCATGAACTAATTTTTTATTTGCTTATAGTATCTCTTTATTGCTTTAAATAAAAGCTAATGATGACATTGTGAAAATGCCAGTGTACTTATTCCATTGCCACACAGAAAATCTTCATCAATGTGATTAACAGATCATTGCTACAGAGTGTGGCAGCAAGTAGCAGTGCTATAGTAACTAGATGTTTACCAGTTTTATATTTTTTATTTTTCCGCATGCTATTTTATGTAATTTCTCTGAATTACACTACAAGAATAAACAAACCTTATAATTTCATTGTTTTTACAATGTTTTTACTTAGCACTTCCAAAGCGTAAAATATTTTACAGATTGCATATTGTTTTTTTTTTTATGTACAACAGATGTTTTGTGTTGTAATGGCTCCTGTACACACATGTAAAGCAACTATTAAACATGGAAAATTAGTAAAACTCTGATGTCATTTGTGTTTTTCTGTTAGGGCCAGCATAGTCATGCAGAGCTTAAGCCATTTTGGATAACAAATAGGTTAATTCTTTTGATCATGGAAATCTGCATCTTCTAAAATATTTCTTCCATGCAATGAGTCCGTCAGCTTGTCTAAGATCACGTTACAAAGCCCCTAATCTGAGGTCATCATGACTAATCCAAACAAGTTCCATGGCATTCCCTGACTGTTTTATGTTTTCTTCCTGCTAAAAGTTTATTTACCCAAAAGGAAGTTTATGGAGAATAAAATAATGTCTATACTGATAATCCTATAATCCATTAATGTCACTGAGGGTGCCAGTGGAAATATGGTACTGAACAGGTGTGGTTGTATTTTAGCTGTTCACATCACCAGAACACTTTACATCTAAGTTCTACCCTCTTTGATTTGTATTAATTGGGGGTATATTACGACAAAAAACAATGTGCATTTTATTATGGAAAAATATATGTGTTTTTTCCGTTTCTCTTTTACTATGATAATTGAATATTATCTATGCCATGGCTTTTTGAAAGTGCTCATTCTAACAACCATGGAGTTTTGGAGATATACATTAACCACCCTCCTACCGGTCTTTGTACTAAAGTGGCCACTAGGGTGAGCAGTTATCTAAGTGAATGTTTTAAAACATCCTGTTGCCTACTGTTGATGCTTGTGCTTGGCAAATGCCTGTGCTTACGCTATTATTAGACAGCGGAGATCATAAGATAAATGCACAGAGTCAATCAGAGTGGCTCTGTGCCTTGTAATTGCTGTGATGCCCAATTACAAATATTACAGTACTACTACTTACATTCAAGAACTTGGCCTTCCCTTTACAATAAAATGAGGGGAAGAATGAGGATCAGTGTCTGATCGCAAGACCAGAGAAGAGAAAGATAGCAAAGGGAAGGTTGTGATTCTATGTGTGGGGGGGGGGGGGCGGGGATAGGGGTTAGGGTGCAATTAACTACTAAAGTTGTGGAATATTATTTTGGGGGGGGGGGGGGCGGGGTTTAGAATGCCCCTGGCCTCTGGTGATTTTAGAATTACTATTATTTTTTTTTACAGGGGGGGGGGGTTAAAATGCTACTGACCACTAATGATGTGGTAATGTGTTTTTATTTTTAATTTTTTGGGGAAAAGTTCTTCTGAGCGATGTTAGTTGGGGGGTTTAAAATGCCATTGACTACCGATGACTGTGAGATTGTTTTGGGGGGTTTGGTTTAAAGCACAACTAACCATCAATGATTGTGGTGTTATAATTAATTGAGGGGTTAAATTGCTTTAGGTTTAACTAAGACATCTAGCCATTTCAAACAATGCAGTTCATGGAATTTTCTTCCACTAATAACTGAAAAATTTGAGTTGTGTTTGGTCGGTGAAGCACAACCCTCTCAATACCAGCATGTTTCCTCATTTCCAAACATTGTATCGAAAAATAAGATCACCTTGGTATGTCCACTTTCCAAAGCAGAGTAATTTTTGGGGTGATTGTAATGACCTGCCCCTTTCATTTGATATATTTTATAATAGAAAGTAAGGTAAACATATTCAAATAACATATCATAAAGATAATATATATAGGCGGTCCCCGGGTTACAAAGATCCGACTTACAAGCGACTCCTACTTACAAACAGAGGCAGACAACAGGAAGTGAGGAGAAATCTACCCCTAGGAAGGGACATTCACTCCTGTAAGAAAAGGGTTTTCCACTGAAGCTTTATCACTAGTGTTGAGCGAACACGGACTGTATTATTCGTGTTCGTACCGAATAATTGGATTTTTTGTACCCGAACACGGACACGGACACTTTACTGTATGTTCGGGTAAAAATCCGTGTTCGGTCGTTTTATTTCCGGGTTTTGCATGCTTTGGCGCTCTTTTCATGGCGGGCTTTCAACAGCCAATCAACAATCGTTTAACTGGTGTGCCTTAAGCCATCCCAGCCATGCCTGCAAATGTCTCAGTAGCTGTGATTGGCCGTCTGAAGCATGTGACCAAGTCTTTATAAGTTCGAGGCAGCCGCAGCGGCGTCATTATGCTGCTTAGATTCAGGGACAGAGCACACATCAACGTGCTGGCTGCTGATTAGGGAAAGATAGGCAGGAAAAAACCATTTGTGTCCGGATAGAATTGAGGGACAGGTCGGAGTGTTTAGGCAGGGCGAGTTGTAGGCATTTTAGGGATAGAGTCTGCTGAATTATAGGGTCAGTGTCTTCTACAAACTACAATCGATATTGCTGTGTGGGGGGTGGGGTCTGCACTCAATCCTGATCTACGATCTCTTCTCAATCCTGTTAGGGACAGAGTCTGCTGAATTTTAGGGAAACTGTGTTCTACAAACTACAATCGATATTGCTGTGTGGTGTGGGATTGGAGATAGGCAGGTGTCAGTGATCCACATCCATTTTTCTGTGTGTGAGCTGCAGTGAACACAATCTTTTTGGGCTGCAGTGAACACAATCTTTTTGGGCTGCAGTGAACACAATCTTTTTGGGCTGCAGTGAACACAATCTTTTTGGGCTGCAGTGAACACAATCTTTTTGGGGTGCAGTGAACAAAATCTTTTTGGGGTGCAGTGAACACAATCCTTTTTGGTGTGCAGTGAACACAATCTTTGTGGGGTGCAGTGAACAAAATCCTTTGTGGGGTGCAGTGAACACAATCTTTTTGGGGTGCAGTGAACAAAATCCTTTTTGGGGTGCAGTGAACAACATCCTTTTTGGGGTGCAGTGAACACAATCTTTTTGGGGTGCAGTGAACAAAATCCTTTGTGGGGTGCAGTGAACACAATCTTTTTGGGGTGCAGTGAACACAATCTTTTTGGGGTGGAGTGAACAACATCCTTTTTGGGGTGCAGTGAACAAAATCCTTTTTGGGGTGCAGTGAACAAAATCATTTTTGGGGTGCAGTGAACACAATCTTTTTGGGGTGCAGTGAACACAATCTTTGTGGGGTGCAGTGAACACAATCTTTTTGGGGTGGAGTGAACAACATCCTTTTTGGGGTGCAGTGAACAACATCCTTTTTGGGGTGCAGTGAACACAATCTTTTTGGGGTGCAGTGAACACAATCTTTGTGGGGTACAGTGAACAGAATCTTTGTGGGGTGCAGTGAACACAATCTTTGGGGGGTACAGTGAACACAATCTTTGTGAGGTGCAGTGAACACAATCTTTGTGGGGTGCAGTGAACACAATCATTGTGGGGTGCAGTGAACTCAATCTTTGTGGGGTACAGTGAACACAATCTCATACTTCTGAAGGTTTGAGGGTGCTGCCTGTTCCATACTCCCCCTACTCCTCATCTAGCCTTTTAGGGGTACAAACAATAGTAATTGGGGCCTAGTGTGGTTGTGTACGTGTGATATACATACACTTTTTTGGGATCATATTTTCTATTCCGCTATTTAATCAAAAACCTTTGGGGATCAGTTAAATTGGGGGATAGTCTGTGTTGGTACGTGTGAGAGAGATCCACCTTTTCAAGTTGTTGGGGTTCATCTCATACTTCTGAAGGTTTGAGGGTGCTGCCTGTTCCATACTCCCCCTACTCCTAGCCTTTTAGGGGTACAAACAATAGTAATTGGGGCCTAGTGTGGTTGTGTACGTGTGATATACATACACTTTTTTGGGATCATATTTTCTATTCCGCTATTTAATCAAAAACCTTTGGGGATCAGTTAAATTGGGGGATAGTCTGTGTTGGTACGTGTGAGAGAGATCCACCTTTCCAAGTTGTTGGGGTTCATCTCATACTTCTGAAGGTTTGAGGGTGCTGCCTGTTCCATACTCCCCCTACTCCTAGCCTTTTAGGGGTACAAACAATAGTAATTGGGGCCTAGTGTGGTTGTGTACGTGTGATATACATACACTTTTTTGGGATCATATTTTCTATTCCGCTATTTAATCAAAAACCTTTGGGGATCAGTTAAATTGGGGGATAGTCTGTGTTGGTACGTGTGAGAGAGATCCACCTTTCCAAGTTGTTGGGGTTCATCTCATACTTCTGAAGGTTTGAGGGTGCTGCCTGTTCCATACTCCCCCTACTCCTAGCCTTTTAGGGGTACAAACAATAGTAATTGGGGCCTAGTGTGGTTGTGTACGTGTGATATACATACACTTTTTTGGGATCATATTTTCTATTCCGCTATTTAATCAAAAACCTTTGGGGATCAGTTAAATTGGGGGATAGTCTGTGTTGGTACGTGTGAGAGAGATCCACCTTTCCAAGTTGTTGGGGTTCATCTCATACTTCTGAAGGTTTGAGGGTGCTGCCTGTTCCATACTCCCCCTACTCCTAGCCTTTTAGGGGTACAAACAATAGTAATTGGGGCCTAGTGTGGTTGTGTACGTGTGATATACATACACTTTTTTGGGATCATATTTTCTATTCCGCTATTTAATCAAAAACCTTTGGGGATCAGTTAAATTGGGGGATAGTCTGTGTTGGTACGTGTGAGAGAGATCCACCTTTCCAAGTTGTTGGGGTTCATCTCATACTTCTGAAGGTTTGAGGGTGCTGCCTGTTCCATACTCCCCCTACTCCTAGCCTTTTAGGGGTACAAACAATAGTAATTGGGGCCTAGTGTGGTTGTGTACGTGTGATATACATACACTTTTTTGGGATCATATTTTCTATTCCGCTATTTAATCAAAAACCTTTGGGGATCAGTTAAATTGGGGGATAGTCTGTGTTGGTACGTGTGAGAGAGATCCACCTTTCCAAGTTGTTGGGGTTCATCTCATACTTCTGAAGGTTTGAGGGTGCTGCCTGTTCCATACTCCCCCTACTCCTAGCCTTTTAGGGGTACAAACAATAGTAATTGGGGCCTAGTGTGGTTGTGTACGTGTGATATACATACACTTTTTTGGGATCATATTTTCTATTCCGCTATTTAATCAAAAACCTTTGGGGATCAGTTAAATTGGGGGATAGTCTGTGTTGGTACGTGTGAGAGAGATCCACCTTTCCAAGTTGTTGGGGTTCATCTCATACTTCTGAAGGTTTGAGGGTGCTGCCTGTTCCATACTCCCCCTACTCCTAGCCTTTTAGGGGTACAAACAATAGTAATTGGGGCCTAGTGTGGTTGTGTACGTGTGATATACATACACTTTTTTGGGATCATATTTTCTATTCCGCTATTTAATCAAAAACCTTTGGGGATCAGTTAAATTGGGGGATAGTCTGTGTTGGTACGTGTGAGAGAGATCCACCTTTCCAAGTTGTTGGGGTTCATCTCATACTTCTGAAGGTTTGAGGGTGCTGCCTGTTCCATACTCCCCCTACTCCTAGCCTTTTAGGGGTACAAACAATAGTAATTGGGGCCTAGTGTGGTTGTGTACGTGTGATATACATACACTTTTTTGGGATCATATTTTCTATTCCGCTATTTAATCAAAAACCTTTGGGGATCAGTTAAATTGGGGGATAGTCTGTGTTGGTACGTGTGAGAGAGATCCACCTTTCCAAGTTGTTGGGGTTCATCTCATACTTCTGAAGGTTTGAGGGTGCTGCCTGTTCCATACTCCCCCTACTCCTAGCCTTTTAGGGGTACAAACAATAGTAATTGGGGCCTAGTGTGGTTGTGTACGTGTGATATACATACACTTTTTTGGGATCATATTTTCTATTCCGCTATTTAATCAAAAACCTTTGGGGATCAGTTAAATTGGGGGATAGTCTGTGTTGGTACGTGTGAGAGAGATCCACCTTTCCAAGTTGTTGGGGTTCATCTCATACTTCTGAAGGTTTGAGGGTGCTGCCTGTTCCATACTCCCCCTACTCCTAGCCTTTTAGGGGTACAAACAATAGTAATTGGGGCCTAGTGTGGTTGTGTACGTGTGATATACATACACTTTTTTGGGATCATATTTTCTATTCCGCTATTTAATCAAAAACCTTTGGGGATCAGTTAAATTGGGGGATAGTCTGTGTTGGTACGTGTGAGAGAGATCCACCTTTCCAAGTTGTTGGGGTTCATCTCATACTTCTGAAGGTTTGAGGGTGCTGCCTGTTCCATACTCCCCCTACTCCTAGCCTTTTAGGGGTACAAACAATAGTAATTGGGGCCTAGTGTGGTTGTGTACGTGTGATATACATACACTTTTTTGGGATCATATTTTCTATTCCGCTATTTAATCAAAAACCTTTGGGGATCAGTTAAATTGGGGGATAGTCTGTGTTGGTACGTGTGAGAGAGATCCACCTTTCCAAGTTGTTGGGGTTCATCTCATACTTCTGAAGGTTTGAGGGTGCTGCCTGTTCCATACTCCCCCTACTCCTAGCCTTTTAGGGGTACAAACAATAGTAATTGGGGCCTAGTGTGGTTGTGTACGTGTGATATACATACACTTTTTTGGGATCATATTTTCTATTCCGCTATTTAATCAAAAACCTTTGGGGATCAGTTAAATTGGGGGATAGTCTGTGTTGGTACGTGTGAGAGAGATCCACCTTTCCAAGTTGTTGGGGTTCATCTCATACTTCTGAAGGTTTGAGGGTGCTGCCTGTTCCATACTCCCCCTACTCCTAGCCTTTTAGGGGTACAAACAATAGTAATTGGGGCCTAGTGTGGTTGTGTACGTGTGATATACATACACTTTTTTGGGATCATATTTTCTATTCCGCTATTTAATCAAAAACCTTTGGGGATCAGTTAAATTGGGGGATAGTCTGTGTTGGTACGTGTGAGAGAGATCCACCTTTCCAAGTTGTTGGGGTTCATCTCATACTTCTGAAGGTTTGAGGGTGCTGCCTGTTCCATACTCCCCCTACTCCTAGCCTTTTAGGGGTACAAACAATAGTAATTGGGGCCTAGTGTGGTTGTGTACGTGTGATATACATACACTTTTTTGGGATCATATTTTCTATTCCGCTATTTAATCAAAAACCTTTGGGGATCAGTTAAATTGGGGGATAGTCTGTGTTGGTACGTGTGAGAGAGATCCACCTTTCCAAGTTGTTGGGGTTCATCTCATACTTCTGAAGGTTTGAGGGTGCTGCCTGTTCCATACTCCCCCTACTCCTAGCCTTTTAGGGGTACAAACAATAGTAATTGGGGCCTAGTGTGGTTGTGTACGTGTGATATACATACACTTTTTTGGGATCATATTTTCTATTCCGCTATTTAATCAAAAACCTTTGGGGATCAGTTAAATTGGGGGATAGTCTGTGTTGGTACGTGTGAGAGAGATCCACCTTTCCAAGTTGTTGGGGTTCATCTCATACTTCTGAAGGTTTGAGGGTGCTGCCTGTTCCATACTCCCCCTACTCCTAGCCTTTTAGGGGTACAAACAATAGTAATTGGGGCCTAGTGTGGTTGTGTACGTGTGATATACATACACTTTTTTGGGATCATATTTTCTATTCCGCTATTTAATCAAAAACCTTTGGGGATCAGTTAAATTGGGGGATAGTCTGTGTTGGTACGTGTGAGAGAGATCCACCTTTCCAAGTTGTTGGGGTTCATCTCATACTTCTGAAGGTTTGAGGGTGCTGCCTGTTCCATACTCCCCCTACTCCTAGCCTTTTAGGGGTACAAACAATAGTAATTGGGGCCTAGTGTGGTTGTGTACGTGTGATATACATACACTTTTTTGGGATCATATTTTCTATTCCGCTATTTAATCAAAAACCTTTGGGGATCAGTTAAATTGGGGGATAGTCTGTGTTGGTACGTGTGAGAGAGATCCACCTTTCCAAGTTGTTGGGGTTCATCTCATACTTCTGAAGGTTTGAGGGTGCTGCCTGTTCCATACTCCCCCTACTCCTAGCCTTTTAGGGGTACAAACAATAGTAATTGGGGCCTAGTGTGGTTGTGTACGTGTGATATACATACACTTTTTTGGGATCATATTTTCTATTCCGCTATTTAATCAAAAACCTTTGGGGATCAGTTAAATTGGGGGATAGTCTGTGTTGGTACGTGTGAGAGAGATCCACCTTTCCAAGTTGTTGGGGTTCATCTCATACTTCTGAAGGTTTGAGGGTGCTGCCTGTTCCATACTCCCCCTACTCCTAGCCTTTTAGGGGTACAAACAATAGTAATTGGGGCCTAGTGTGGTTGTGTACGTGTGATATACATACACTTTTTTGGGATCATATTTTCTATTCCGCTATTTAATCAAAAACCTTTGGGGATCAGTTAAATTGGGGGATAGTCTGTGTTGGTACGTGTGAGAGAGATCCACCTTTCCAAGTTGTTGGGGTTCATCTCATACTTCTGAAGGTTTGAGGGTGCTGCCTGTTCCATACTCCCCCTACTCCTAGCCTTTTAGGGGTACAAACAATAGTAATTGGGGCCTAGTGTGGTTGTGTACGTGTGATATACATACACTTTTTTGGGATCATATTTTCTATTCCGCTATTTAATCAAAAACCTTTGGGGATCAGTTAAATTGGGGGATAGTCTGTGTTGGTACGTGTGAGAGAGATCCACCTTTCCAAGTTGTTGGGGTTCATCTCATACTTCTGAAGGTTTGAGGGTGCTGCCTGTTCCATACTCCCCCTACTCCTAGCCTTTTAGGGGTACAAACAATAGTAATTGGGGCCTAGTGTGGTTGTGTACGTGTGATATACATACACTTTTTTGGGATCATATTTTCTATTCCGCTATTTAATCAAAAACCTTTGGGGATCAGTTAAATTGGGGGATAGTCTGTGTTGGTACGTGTGAGAGAGATCCACCTTTCCAAGTTGTTGGGGTTCATCTCATACTTCTGAAGGTTTGAGGGTGCTGCCTGTTCCATACTCCCCCTACTCCTAGCCTTTTAGGGGTACAAACAATAGTAATTGGGGCCTAGTGTGGTTGTGTACGTGTGATATACATACACTTTTTTGGGATCATATTTTCTATTCCGCTATTTAATCAAAAACCTTTGGGGATCAGTTAAATTGGGGGATAGTCTGTGTTGGTACGTGTGAGAGAGATCCACCTTTCCAAGTTGTTGGGGTTCATCTCATACTTCTGAAGGTTTGAGGGTGCTGCCTGTTCCATACTCCCCCTACTCCTAGCCTTTTAGGGGTACAAACAATAGTAATTGGGGCCTAGTGTGGTTGTGTACGTGTGATATACATACACTTTTTTGGGATCATATTTTCTATTCCGCTATTTAATCAAAAACCTTTGGGGATCAGTTAAATTGGGGGATAGTCTGTGTTGGTACGTGTGAGAGAGATCCACCTTTCCAAGTTGTTGGGGTTCATCTCATACTTCTGAAGGTTTGAGGGTGCTGCCTGTTCCATACTCCCCCTACTCCTAGCCTTTTAGGGGTACAAACAATAGTAATTGGGGCCTAGTGTGGTTGTGTACGTGTGATATACATACACTTTTTTGGGATCATATTTTCTATTCCGCTATTTAATCAAAAACCTTTGGGGATCAGTTAAATTGGGGGATAGTCTGTGTCGGTACGTGTGAGAGAGATCCACCTTTCCAAGTTGTTGGGGTTCATCTCATACTTCTGAAGGTTTGAGGGTGCTGCCTGTTCCATACCCCCCCTACTCCTCATCTAGCCTTTTAGGGGTACAAACAATAGTAATTGGGGCCTAGTGTGGTTGTGTACGTGCGAGATACATACACTTTTTTTGATCATATTTCCTATTCCGCTATTCAATAAAAACCTTTGAGGATCAATTGAATTGCGGGATAGTCTGTGTCGGTACATGTGAGAGAGATCCACCTTTCCAAGTTGTTGGGGTTCATCTCATACTTCTGAAGGTTTGAGGGTGCTGCCTGTTCCATACTCCCCCTACTCCTCATCTAGCCTTTTAGGGGTACAAACAATAGTAATTGGGGCCTAGTGTGGTTGTGTACGTGTGATATACATACACTTTTTTGGGATCATATTTTCTATTCCGCTATTTAATCAAAAACCTTTGGGGATCAGTTAAATTGGGGGATAGTCTGTGTTGGTACGTGTGAGAGAGATCCACCTTTCCAAGTTGTTGGGGTTCATCTCATACTTCTGAAGGTTTGAGGGTGCTGCCTGTTCCATACTCCCCCTACTCCTCATCTAGCCTTTTAGGGGTACAAACAATAGTAATTGGGGCCCAGTGTGGTTGTGTACGTGTGATATACATACACTTTTTTGGGATCATATTTTCTATTCCGCTATTTAATCAAAAACCTTTGGGGATCAGTTAAATTGGGGGATAGTCTGTGTCGGTACGTGTGAGAGAGATCCACCTTTCCAAGTTGTTGGGGTTCATCTCATACTTCTGAAGGTTTGAGGGTGCTGCCTGTTCCATACCCCCCTACTCCTCATCTAGCCTTTTAGGGGTACAAACAATAGTAATTGGGGCCTAGTGTGGTTGTGTACGTGTGATATACATACACTTTTTTTGGATCATATTTTCTATTCCGCTATTTAATCAAAAACCTTTGGGGATCAGTTAAATTGGGGGATAGTCTGTGTCGGTACGTGTGAGAGAGATCCACCTTTCCAAGTTGTTGGGGTTCATCTCATACTTCTGAAGGTTTGAGGGTGCTGCCTGTTCCATACCCCCCCTACTCCTCATCTAGCCTTTTAGGGGTACAAACAATAGTAATTGGGGCCTAGTGTGGTTGTGTACGTGCGAGATACATACACTTTTTTTGATCATATTTCCTATTCCGCTATTCAATAAAAACCTTTGAGGATCAATTGAATTGCGGGATAGTCTGTGTCGGTACGTGTGAGAGAGATCCACCTTTCCAAGTTGTTGGGGTTCATCTCATACTTCTGAAGGTTTGAGGGTGCTGCCTGTTCCATACTCCCCCTACTCCTCATCTAGCCTTTTAGGGGTACAAACAATAGTAATTGGGGCCCAGTGTGGTTGTGTACGTGTGATATACATACACTTTTTTTGGATCATATTTTCTATTCCGCTATTTAATTTAACTGGGCCTCCATGCGAGACCTGTGTGCCTTGTTGCGCTGTTTTGAGTACTCCACCAACATGGCCAGTGGCAATGACGCCGTTCTCAGCTTAACTATCCCACTTCTATGCCTCCTTGAAAAAACAATTCGGGCGATGATGGAAGAGGATGTGGCACAGGATGAGGAGGAGGAGGAGGATGAAGAGGTAACATTTCCAAGGCTTTCAGGGCAGTCATTCGCAAGGGGCTCCGAGGGTGGGTTCCTGCACACGCAAACGCCAGGGACGCAATTGTCCAGCAGGGGCACAGTTCTGGAGGATGAGGAGGATGAGGAGGAGGAGGAGCTGGAGGAGGAGATGGAACCATGTTCACAGCAGGGTGGCACCCAGGCCAGCTCATGGCCATCACTGGTGCGTGGCTGGGGGGATACAGAGGACACGGACGATACACCTCCCACAGAGGACAGCCTTTCGTTGCCTCTGGGCAGCCTGGCACACATGAGCGATTACATGCTGCAGTGTCTCCACAACGACCGCCGAGTTGCCCACATTCTAACTTGTGCTGATTACTGGGTGGCCACGCTGCTGGATCCCCGTTACAAGGACAACGTACCGTCCTTAATTCACTCACTGGAGCGCGATCGCAAGATGCGCGAGTACAAGCGCACGCTGGTAGACGCCATGCTGCTGGCATTCCCATCTGACAGCGGGGCCACAGTGGAAGCACAAGGCAGAGGAGGAGGAGGAGGAGGAGGTCGCCAACGCAACCAGGGCACCGCCAGCACCGCAGAAGGCAGGGTTAGCATGGCCGAAATGTGGAAAAGCTTTGTCAGCACGCCACAACAAACAGCAGCACCAGCAGCTCAGATGGAACGTCTTAGCAGGAGGCAGCATTTTACCAACATGGTGGAGCAGTATGTGTGCACACGCCTACATGTAGTGAATGACGGGTCTGCCCCCTTCAACTTCTGGGTCTCCAAATTGGGCACATGGCTTGAGCTTGCCCTTTACGCCTTGGAGGTGCTGGCGTGCCCTGCAGCCAGTGTATTATCTGAACGGGTATTTAGCACGGCTGGGGGCGTTATAACAGACAAGCGCAGCCGCCTGTCCAGAGACAATGTGGACAAGCTCACGTTCATTAAAATGAACCAGGCATGGATCCCACGGGACTTTTCCGTACCTTATGCAGAATAGCAATGGATACCGACCTTACCCACCCATTGTTCCATTTTTGCTCTTTCTCACTCTTTTGGGGTGTACCCTCATTTAAAATTTTTGAAAAGAAGCAGTGTTGGCTACCTCGTCCTCCTCCTCAGGGCCAGATTAATGTAGGGGCTATTGGAGCTGCAGCTCCAGGCCCCTACCTTTTATATAGGCCCCGGGTTGGCCATATTCACTGTTACCGCTCTTCTGTCACTTGTAAACACAGAAGTCTGGCTTCTATGCTCGCTTCCCCAGGCAGCACCCTCAGAACCTCCCCACACAGCGTGAAGGCCGGACAAGGAGGGACAGTTGGCGATGCATGGATGTGTTTATGGGCTTCAGAGACAGCATCCCATGTTGAATTAGGCATGCATGGCTGCACCCTTCCTCCTCTGGGTGCATGGCAAGGCACGGCCCTTAAGGCCCTTCAAAATCCTCAGCACCAAGCCCATGATGCTGTTAATCCGGCCCTGGTCCTCCTCCACCGCCGCTTCCACCTACACCGCCCATAGGTGTGCGCAGCCTATTGCATTAAGGTGTGCACCCCAAAGTTGAAATACACATGCATGTGTTTGCCAGCAGGGAGAGTAATGTATCGGGGCCATGTACCTGTAGGCAAGGAGAAATAGAGCAGAGCAGGTCCCAGGGAGATCTTTCCCATCTCCTCACTGGCAATGCTATGTGCCCTAGGTGATTAGGGTGTGCCCAGGCACACCCGGCACACCCTGTGCACATGCCTATGTCACCGCCACATCCATTACCACTTCAACCTCCCTACTACTCCATATGGGCCTCGTCCTTCAGAGATGAAGAAGAACATTGTTTTATTTTTCTGTTTTTTTTTGTTGTTTTAAGTTATTTCCCTATCCACATTTGTTTGCAGAGCACTTGCCATGCTCTTAATTACGTTTTGCTGCCATTTGCAGCACTCTAGCCCTTTCCTTTGGTGTTTTAGAGCCATTTTAGTGCCTTAAAGTTCGGGTCCCCATTGACTTCAATGGGGTTCGGTGTCCGGGAAAAGTTCGGTAAAAGTCTGGGACACGGACCCGGACTTTTTTTTAAAGTTCGGCCGAACCCGTCGAACACGGACATCTAGGTGTTCGCTCAACCCTATTTATCACCAATCCTTGTTTCCACAACCGCCCAAAATTTTCAAAATATAGTTGTCATAGGGAAGAGATAGTGAGGTGAAATCTTTTTAACAGGGGTAGAGACAGAAAAACAAATTGCACAGGGGTGTTAATCCTTCCCTATGCTATCCAAAAAAGTAAAAATTATTCTTTTGGCTGAGGCTACACTTAAAAATTGTACCTGTTCCGACTTACAAACAAATTCAACTTAACAACAAACCTACAGTCCCTATGTTGTTTGTAACCCGGGGACTGCCTGCACTGTATATTTATTTGGGGTACAGTGTTACATGACCAAGTAATTGTCAGTCAAATTATCACAGCACTGAAAACTGAAAAAGGGCCTGGAAAGTCACCAAGTGTAACATATCGGTATTTAGCAAATTCTACAGGAATCTCTCCAAAATTAGGTAAAATCCTCTGTGAGATGGCTGCCACTAGAACTGGTGACCTCATTGGAAGATTTTCCCTCATCTACTGATCTAATGACAACTCTGATAATGGTCACTAAGCGTAGGCACAAACAAAAATAAAGAAAAAAACCTTTAAAATGGTGATCACTGGGTAGCAAACACAATGTTACCAAAATAAATCTAGGGTTTGCTATAGGTACAAGAGAACAAGGAACATTTGTGAAGGAGATCATATATAGACTTATATACTAGCGGAGTTCCGGGCACAGAAAAAAATTTTCAATGAACATACCCCCGGGACAGTCAGGGCTAGTACATTCCACAATGGCTAGCCTCTGATCTGTCCCGGTTCGCACTTACCTGCAAGAAGAAATACTCACTTATAACACTTCTTCCACAGCGTTGCCATCTCTCTTGTGGGCAGCTGAAGCCGGCGCGATCCTCTTCTGTGTCTTCTTCCGCGTCCTCTTCTCCCAGAATGCGCCTGCACCGGCCCCTCTCGTCACTTCCGGTGCGGCGCCGCATTCCTCCACAGCTTCTGGGCATGCCCAGAAGCTGTTTAGCAGGGAATGCGGTGTCGCCCCGGAAGTGACGAGTGGGGCCGGTGCCGTCGCATTGATTCCTGGGAGAGATGACGTTCGGCTCCCAGGAATCATCGCAAGCCAGGAAGTGACGGTGGAGCCGCAGCGCAGAGGGAGGAAGTGAAGAATAGGTGAGTATATTCGATCTACAATTACAAGGTAAGTACAAAAAAAAAAAAAACCTAACTATCCAATTCTGTTTCAGGTGTAGGAGAACAAGCGGACGGGCACAAAACAAAAAGATTGATTTTGTGCCCGGAACTCCGCTTTATATAGAGAAGGGTATAGAACAGAACCTCTCTGTATTGCTACTCATGGGTTCTACAATGGGGACATATTTTAGTTTAAAGTTGAGAACACCTTAAATGCTATCAATATACTTATTGTAAAGTTTTCCTATATTTTATGGAACATACGTAAAAACCCTTGAATTTCTTCAAATATAATTAGCTTGGCAAAAATGGAATCTTCAATAAAAAAATGGATTTTCCTCCAATCAGTAATAATCCTTAATGTGCCTCACATGCAAGAAAAAAGTAACTTTAATAAAATGAAGCAATCGGACTAAGTGTAGAGTGGCTTTACTGTAATTACTGATAAATAAATGTTCAAGTCTTTCAAGCAAATTGCAGGTATTAGATTATTTCATTATTTAACAAAGAGCTATAATGAAGAGACTGAAGGTCATCACTTGCAAACATTATCATTGTTATAAATTGGTAAGGCAGATGTCTTCTGGCCTCAAGCCACAGAATGTACAAAGAGGAAACATGATACAGATGAGTCTGGAAAGCACGCTATATTTTGTCTTTTAATGATCACAAATTAGACAAAGTATCCTTTTACACTTCAGAGGATGCATAAAGCACACTATCTCCAATAAAAACTGTTTAAGGCTGGTGTGAATGCCTGTTGAATTAGCACTGCATAGTAATTGTCAATGTATATAGTTCATTCCGCCTTGGCTTTAGTTTTATATTACCTTTTGAGGGTGGGCACAATGTAGATAGAGCTTAATTCATAAATGGTTATCACACTAATGTACTCAAGTAAAGGTGAGATTTATACCAAAAAAAAAATCCCAAAACGTAATGCACTACTTGCAGTAAAAAAGGGAGAGTTTCACCTTCAAAGACTTCATGTTAAGAAAAAAAAAAAAAACTATGGTACAGTAAAAAAAAAAAAATGTATAATGAGACATTATGGTATGAAGAGGTGCAAATACTGTTTGATCCCTGTTGGTGTAAAAGTTCAAGGATTACTGATTTACACATATTGCTAGCTCATATTCTAGTAAAGATTATATTGTTGCTAAAATT